>NC_136433.1:69152061-69669561 GCF_052849685.1 Lactuca virosa | reverse complement strand
GAGATGGTGTAGTGAGCTAACAATCGACATGTGTTACGACAAGTGAAACCCCAAATCACCGACCATGAGTGAGAAGAGAAGGATGTGTTGAGTCTAGATCTGCCGATGGGGTTTGGGGGTGACAGTGGATGGTGGTGATGGCTAGGGTTTCTAAAAAGATCACACAAATCAAGCATCATGGTTCTTTTATTGCGGCATATATGGGTGGCTGAAGGCGGCTTTATAGAGCATTCCCACTTGACCGATTCAATTGGCAGAACGTGAGGAATACCCGTTCTTCTTTGACCCGTTCAAATTGAAGATAAGAACCAGAGACCCATTCAAAATGTGCTTAATTCAATAACATGTTGACCATATAAGATTCGATATTTTTTAATGCATAAACTAATTGTAAATATCGCAATAAAGTTTGTACGACTTAAAATTCAACATTTGACCAAATATTCTTTATAAGGTATAATATATATATATATATATATATATATATATATATATATATATATATATATATATATGTGTGTGTGTGTGTGTGTGTGTGTGTGTGTGGTCAAGTGAATATATGGATGTTATGTACATAACGTTGGGTATAGAACTAATAATACTATATCGTTTTGACTAAAAGCCACATCATTTTTATCATGGGATTTGCTATAATACATGCATTTATGTATGGTTCTTTTTTTTAGATGTTAATTTTCGTTTATCTTTATTTATCTTTGTTTATGTTTATTTATGTCTTTTATGTTTGTTCGTTTATGTTCGTTACATAATTTGGATTTTTTAATGTTCAATTAGCATTTATATGAAGGAACATAAACGAACATTAACAAAGTAGTTTTATTAAATGAATGAAGATGAACAATAAATTTCATTTGTACATACGTTTATGTTCATTCACTTGTTCGGTTAAACTTAAACGAATGAAAATAAACAAGACTCGTTTGTATTTGTTTGGCTTGTTTACAACATAGTTAAAGGATTACGGATTAATGTAGCATCCCATCGTTGTTTTTTTGTAAGGAAGGTAAATCTTATTTATATTTCAACATTATATTGATAATAGACAAAAATTGCAAGTTTGATCCCAATGGTACGTCAAAAAATTGGATTTGGTGCAAAATGTTTTGGAGTTGCACCACTGGTCCAAAAAGTTTATTTTGTTGTAAGTTTGGTCCAAATTTATTTGAAAACATTTAAAATGACGAATTTGTTGGGAATAAATCCGAGATGACGAATGCGGAATATCAAGAACAATCAAGAATCAATCACCATCATATACAAGTAATCTGATAAAGGTTTTTGTGTATATTGAATATGACATGAACGTACAGAGAAAACCCTAATCTGGTAAAAAGCTTACCTCAAAACCTAACCTAATGATTATTTATAGGGAACAATAAAGATATACCATAAATATAAATCTAATGCCTTAATATAAAACCAATGTCTTAGAAGAGCTCGATTAAGAACGTCTACTGTAAAGGCACAGTATGGAATCATAAAATGATTAACCCTAAAAAGGATTCCCTAAATAACCAAATATGTCAAATCAGTTTCAATATCTCAAATACTCAACAATCTCCCCCTAGATGTTGAAACTGATGAAGATCATGATTTTCGATCTTCTTGGCATTTCTCCCCCTAAATTGTGAGACTCATCAGTACATGGGGTCTTCAAAGCGAGAGAAATAAAAATAATCTTCCAAATACGAACTCCCCCTTGAATAATCATTACTCCCCCATGAATCTTCAACAAATGCCATGGACAGGATCAGGAAACTTAAGAAGAATCACCAACAATCTTCAAAACCCGTCAGATTTGATGAAATAAATCCCTTTTAGAATATACCCAATTCTTCAAAAATTAAAACCAAAAAATAACAAAAAAATAATTTTGTATTTTTTGATGTTTAAATTTAGACAAAAGAAGAGAATAAGAAGCAATTATTTAGAAGGGTTTAAAAAGAATATGTAACGCCCCGTTCCCGGTACGTATTTAATTTATTAAAGTATTCATTTTGTAAGAGCTACTCGACGAGTTGGTAGCCCTAACTCGTCGAGTAGATGCTAGCTTGGCCGCGGGATTTAAATGGTCTACTCGACGAGTCAGAGCCTAGACTCGGCGAGTAGGTCGATCAGGGGGAAACCCTAATCTTCAGGGTTTGCACCCTATTTAAGCATCATATCTGGCCTCCACCCCAGCCTCCATCACCTCCAAACCCTATTATTGAAACCCTAATCCACCTTGAGTGTTTTGGAGCTTGTTCTTGCCATTTTTGAGTGTTGTTGTGTATTTTGAAGCTTGTGGAAGGAGAAGAAGATAAAAGGTTCAAAGGGGAAGAAGTAGATCCAGGAGCTACACTTCATTCATTGCATTTTATGGTAATAAAGCCTCAAACTTGATCATTCTCTTCTTAGATCTATTTATGACCTCTTTTTAGGGTTTTTGGTCCAAGATTTGCTAACTTGTGGGTAAGGATTGACCCATGAGTTGTCCTTCCAGATCTAGTGCCTTGAGAGGCTATGAGGACATAAAGGTGCAAACTTTATTCCCTTAGAGTCCTCATGCAAGTGCTAAAGAAGTATTTATGGCCTTTTGAGCCCAAAAGGGCGATGCATGGAAGCAAGCTTGAGACTTTCAGTTATCATCTGATAGCTAGACCTTAGATCTAGGTTTGCATGAGTGGATTTGAGATTCTAAGGCTTTTTGGACAAGATTCATGTCCTAAAGGAATTAGGGTTTTGTCTAAACCCTTTAAGAAGAGTTATAAACGGGTAAAGTTGGAAACTATACACTTAGAATGGCCTTTCCAGTGAGCAAACGAATTAAGGAACATAGATCTGAATGGTAGGAGCTTCATCCATTGAGATGGCTCAATCAGACAGGGGAACTCGCCGAGTCCAGGGAAGGACTCGACGAGTCGAAGCGGGTTGTCCCGATTGTTAGGATAGCAAGAACTCGACGAGTCTGTTAAGGGACTCGACGAGTTGACTCAGTTGACCACGGGTTTAAGCGTTCAGGAACTCGCCGAGTTAGGAGATAACTCGAAGAGTTGGGTTGACTGGGAGTTGACCTTGACTTTGACTTTGACTTTGACCAGGGGTAAAATGGTCATTTTACCCTAAGGGAGGATTAGCATATTCTGATTAAGTGTTATTATGGAATTAATAGCTGGAGAGTCGCCGGAGCAGCAGACAGAGATTCCTCGCTCAAGTTTTTAGCAGTCAGTCTTGCGAGGTGAGTGTTCTCCTGTAGGAACGGGTCTAAGGAACCAAGGCCGACCCGTTTTTGTGTGATTATATGTGCCAGGGTTAGCCCGATGTAGGTCTTATGTTCCAGACTCCGGTCTGATGCAGGGCGGGGCCCAATGCAGTTAGAATGCTTGATGTCTTTGTGTTTCTTGCATGTATCTGATTATGTGTTCCGGATTTAGTTCTGATGTCGGGGCAAGCCCGAGGAAGGTTAGCTTTCATGTTATGTTTATGTTTATGTTTATGTTATGCTTGTTGATATGATATGTATACCGTACTTCGGTCCGATGCCGGGGGGGGGGATGCAGGGGGGGCCCAAGTTATGTCGGACCTCGGTCCGATGCGGGGCGGGGCCCGATGCAGTGGGCTAGGCCCAGTATGTGATTATGTGTATGGTATGTGGTAGTTTGGGGGAACTCACTAAGCTTCGTGCTTAAAGTTTTCAGTTTTGGTTTCAGGTAATTCAGAGGGAAGGGCTCGGGATGATCGCCTGACACACACCACAACTTTTCTAGCCTGGGAGATTTACTCTGATATTTGTTATGAGTTTATGATATGTTGACAGATACTATGATATTTTGATATACTTGGTTTATGATTTTATATGATGACGATGATATTTATGGTTTAATAATGTTTTTAAAAGGAAGTTTTTGGTCGGTATTTTTTGGATGTTTCAAGTTGGTATCAGAGCCTTGGTTTGAGGGATTCTGGCACGCCCTCGGGTTATATGTATCTTAGCTTATGATGCATATAATCACATACTGGGCCTAGCCCACTGCATTGGGTTATATGTATCTAGGAATGATGCCTTATGTGCCTGTTATATGTATCTTAGCTTATGATGTTATATGTATCTCAACTTATGAACTGCATGCTAGTACAGATTAGTCGAGGATAGCCTGAAAGAGATATGCTTGATTATGTTTACTCGATGCTCGAGGATAGCCTGAAAGAGATATGCTTGATTATGTTTACTCGATGCTCGAATGCTGCTTGCTTTGTGCTTTTAGGAGTCTTAGCTATCTTTTACTAACTAGTAAATGAATATGGTACGTTACATATTGCGAGGATTAAATAATTTCAGAAGGTTAGGTCTAGCTCTATTACGCAACTCTTTTTTGATTCCAACCGTTGTAGGGTAGGATCTCTCATTCGAAGAATTATCTAGTCTTAGTGATATGTAATAGTATTCACAAGCTAGTTAGGGGAAGGTATCAGGGACTTCTTATGCAGCTGATAGTGGAGAGTGTGTTGGTGATTACCCTAGGGCAAGCCTAGGAAGAGTTTAGTATGAGATCAATAGTAGTAGTAGTAGAAGGGACTTGGTGGAGTCGAGGCAGTTCTTGAGGAAAGTACGGATAGATGTGGAAGGTAGTATGGGCCTGTACTACTGGAAGTAGAGGATCCGTACTCGAATCAAGGAAGGTTGAGGTGAATCCAGGGAACTTGTAGTATGTTAGATCCCTCGAGATTTGATGAGTATACTAATGTTTGTTATGGTGTATTTTCAGTATGGTGGTTCTACGTCCTAGGCCGGCGGGCACTTCAAGTGAGGGATCAGGCTCGAGCTCTGGATCCGAGAAGATGGATGAGCAGACGAGGGAGTTTATTTCGTCTGAGGTTACACGCAGCATCCTAGAGCAGACTCCATGCAATCTGACAATTTCCTTAAGATAAACTCTAGTCAGCTTCTCCATCTTGTCGTTCTCCTTAATTGGTAAGAAATGGGCGGACTTAGTCAATCTATCGACCATTACCCAAATAGTGTCGAACCCACTAGGAGTTTTGGGTAACTTAGTAATGAAGTCCATTGATATCTGCTCCCATTTCCATTCAGGTATTTCCGGTTGTTGAAATAAACCTGAAGGCTTTTGATGTTCTGCCTTTACTCTAGAACAAGAGAAGCATTTGCTCACATAAGTAGCAATTTCTGCCTTCATGTTTGGCTACCAATAATGTACTTTTAAATCTAAGTACATTTTGTAAGATCTTGGATGCACGGAATATCTGGACTTGTGGGCCTCTTCTAAGACCAAGTCCCTGACTCCACCGAACTTAGGCGTCCAAATTCGGTTCATAAAGTGTCGCGTTCCGTCATCTTTTTTGTATAAGTTGCTTTTCCATTCCTCGCAAAGCTTCGTTCTTGATGTTTTCTTCTTTCAGAGCCTCAAGTTGAGCTTCTCTATTTGTGCGGCAAAGTTAGAATGGATAGTTACGGTTAATGCTCGTACCCGTCGGGTTTTAATATATTCTTTCCGGCTCAAAGCATCTGCTACCACGTTTGCCTTTCCGGGATGATAACGAATCTCACATTCGTAATCATTCAACAATTCGACCCATCTTCGTTGTCTCATATTAAGATCTTTTTGGTTGAAGATGTGCTGGAGACTCTTGTGGTCGGTAAAAATAGTACACTTAGTACCGTATAAGTAATGTCTCCAAATTTTTAGTGCAAAAACTACAGCTCCCAATTCAAGGTCATGGGTAGTGTAATTATTCTCATGCACCTTTAGTTGTCGTGATGTGTAGGCGATAACTTTTCCTCTTTGCATCAACACACATCCCAATCCTTGAATTGATGTGTCGCAGTATACGACGAAATCTTATGTTGGTGTCTTTGGTGCTTCTTAATTCCTGATTGCTTCAATCTTGGAGGGTTGGACATGAATCCCTTTGTTGCTAACTACATGACCTAAAAATTATACTTCTCTAATCTAAAATTCACATTCGGAGAATTTGGCGTACAACTTTTCTTTTCTTAGTAGTTCCAAGATTATTTGCAAGTGTTGATCGTGTTCTTTCTTGGCTCATGAATATATCAATACATCATCGATAAACACTATCACGAATTTATCCAAGTACGGTTTTGCAAATACTATTCATGAGATCCATAAACATTGTTGGAGCGCTGGTCAATCCAAAGACTTAACTAGGAACTTAGATTGACCATACCGAGTCCTAAATGTTGTCTTCAGAACATCGTCTTCTTGTACTCCGAGTTGATGGTATCCTGATCTGAGATCTATCTTTAATCTTCTAGAATCTTCAGGTGTTTTAGTCTATCAACCACCGTATCCAAGTTTAGTTGTGCATCGGTCAGACCATAATTAAACATAGGTGATCAGTCTACGTTTAGTTGTGCTTCGGCCCATGTACAATAAAACTCGACTAAGGAGTTTGACCTAAAACCTTGCGTTGAATTCTTATCGAGGGTTTGGGTTTTCTATATTTTTGGGTTATACATGTGTTCTAATCGCGGGACTGAGTTCATACATAACTCTATATCTTTGTGTTCGTTGTATTCACGGGTATTATTTATTATTGTTTGTTACTTCAGGTCTAGCTGATAAGGCACCGGCCAGTCAGGACAGTCGGTGGGCAGGATTATTTTAGCATATAGCCGTTCTGAAATCCAGCAACCCAAATCGACATGTCTATCCTTGGCACCGCTCCCGTAAGTAGTCTCTCAGTAGTATAATTACTAATACTTTATATTGTAGGCTAAGGAATATACCTACACCTAACAGAGTAAGCCCTAAACTATAGTCGTGCTTTCCTAAGAAAGTACTAATTCACTATAGTTAATAGCTCTTATACCAATCTGTCACACCCCGGCCGTCGGCGGAAACACCGGGTGGTGTAACGTCATTTCTCGTATCATAGTTATCAACTTCCTGAAAACACATGCAATTTAAAATACGTCAACATAAAGTTGGCGAGTTCACAGGTTTTGACTCCATAAAATAATACATTTTCCATGTTCCAAAGTATAGTTTTGAAAGTATCATTTTGACTCTCCAACGTTTAGTATATATATCCTAGGTATAAAATTTTACTTACCAAATAAGTAGTTTACCTATAAGTCTCATATACTATGAATATAAGTGTTTGTAATTCCATACAAACGAAAGTTGCTACGTATAAATCTTATTTCAATTCTATACGAGTATGTGTGTTAGGTATAATTATCTACTTAATATACAAGTAGTACCTAGGGTATAAGTAGGGGGAAACTTATACTTAACATTAATACTTATATACGACAAAGTATAATGCTTCTAACAAGTTGCTACCATGAGTCTGTAACCGCTGCTTGACAACAAAACCTCTGACAAAACACACTCATGATTTACCATGAGAAACAATACACTCATGATTTACCATGAGAAACAATACACCCATGATTTACCATGAGAAACAATACCGAGCTCTTCATCGACGCCGGAACAATAACAAATAAAAGGAACGAATCGTCACTCGCTTGTCTTGGGTTGTAATTAACAACCACGAGTGGGGTCGTCAACCCGTATCTTATTCATACACGACTTCCTCGCTCACACGGGATTAACGGTTACAGGTCAGAGGACTTCCACTAAGATCCCCAATCTTAGTTGATGAATGAGGTAGCTCATGTAGACTTTGACGGCGTTCTATAGTCCTAACAACAAAAGCATTTTCATGTCTAAAACCCTAAGTTACTAGACTATGCTTTTAAACAGTACTCCTAACTTCATAACATTTAAGCAGTATAACAGCTATAACTTGAAGTAAAACCAGGTTTTATCTTGACATAAAACCAATAACAACAAAAACATATAACATACCAAGTTTTATCTTGTCATAAAACTAACAATAACAACATATAGCATATCAAGTTTTTCTTGACATAAACCAATAATAACAACATACTTTATATGTAGAACTTCCGAATACAACTTCGGAACTATATCGCACACGAAATATATATAGAATCCTAAGTATAACTCAAGATCTACATTAGTATACTACTATAACAATAACATGCTAACAACTTTACGATAGTTGTATACTTTCGATTACGAAATAACTATATCCCGGTTATTATAACTATCTACGTTGATACTAATATACTATCATATAGACATAATAATAACGTATATATAATATTTAGCATGCGTTTTCCCCCAAAATATTAGAAAGTGGGGCCGTGAAACTCACCTTAATAGCGTGATTTTATGTAATCTAAACAGAAACGGTCAGCGTACGAGGTCGTCGGGGTTCGGGATGCAAGATGGCTTCAGCACAGGAGAGAGGAGAAAGGGAAATGGTGTAAGGAATAGCTGAAGTCGGACCTGCTATTTATAGGAAGGATTTTGGACCCTCACGACGTGGAAACTCATTGTTCACGTCGTGAGTTTCGAGCTTATCTCTTTGTAGACTTGCCATCCGTCTTCTAACTTCCGAAGGTGGCAAAATGACTCCTCACGTCGTGAAAAACTCCTTGTTCACGTCGTGAGTTTGGATCTTATCCCCTCGCAGCCTCGTCACACCTTCTAGATCCGAAATATGGCGGTTTGACTCCTCACGGCGTGAGTTTCTGTGCTCACGTCGTGAGTTTAGTTAAATTAGGGTTTCTGACAGCTGAATCTTCGGAAGGTCGTAACTTTTGCATACGAACTCTGTGTTTGACGTTCTTTATATCCACGCGTAGGTATTTACGAGTACTACAACTATCTTTTAGACTTCAATAGCTAATTCTAAGTCTATTTTAAAATCCTCTTATTATAGAGATTTATAGTGTTCGGTTTATCATAACTTCTTCATGCGAAGTCAGATTCAGACATTCTCTATATTTTTGGAATCGTATGGACGTATACTTTGAGTTGTATCATAAAGAAAGTTCATATTTGTATTATAATTTATCATGAACTACATAACACTCTTATCACATTACTAGTTTCACAAAATCACATTACATGATTGGCATAATCACATGTGATTGTTATTGACCTAATTTTGACGGGTGTTACATTCTCCCCCCGTTAAAATAATTTCGTCCCGAAATTTATCTTGTGGATGGGGTTTTGTTAAATAGTTGGGGGTATTTTTGTTTCATCTGATCTTCACATTCCCAAGTAAATTCAGGTCCTCGTAAAGAGTTCCATCGAACTTTCACTATGGGAATCCGACTTTGTTTTAATCGTTTCGCTTATCGATCCATGATTTCGACAGGTTCTTCTACAAAGTTGAGTTTGGTATTGACTTGTATCTCGTCGAGAGGTACAACAAGAGTGTCATTGAATAGACATCTTTTGAGATTTGACACGTGAAAACATCGTGTACATTGCTTAGCTCTTGAGGCAACTTGAGTTGGTATGCGACATAACCAATTCTTGCTAGAATTTCAAAAGGTTCTATATACCATGGGTTTAGTTTGCCTCGTTTCCCGAATCGAATTACGCCTTTCCAAGGAGAGACCTTCAACATTACTTTATCTCCAACTTAGAATTCTAAAGGCTTACGTCTTACGTCAGCATAGCTCTTTTGACGATCACATGCAGCCTTTAATCGATCCTTAATTTGCACGATCTTTTCAGTTGTTTCGTGGATTATTTCTGGTCCAGTACGTAAGGTATCGCCTTTACATTCTCTGGCCATCTGCGTATCTCCAACTTCTGCCCAACATACTGGGGAACGATATTTTCGTCCATAAAGAGCCTCAAACGGTGCAGCCTTGATGTTGGTGTGATGACTATTGTTGTATGAAAACTCAATTAACGGTAAATGAGTATCCCATGCATTTCCAAAGTCAATAACACAGGCTCGGAGCATATCTTCTAAAGTCTGAATGGTTCTCTCACTCTGACCATCAGTTTGTGGATGGTAAGTTGTACTCATATCTAGACGTGTTCCTAAGGATTTTTGTAGAGATTGCCAAAACCGTGAAGTGAATCTACTATCTCGGTTAGAAATAATAGAATTTGGAACTCCATGCAATCTGACAATTTCCTTAAGATAAACTCTAGTCAGCTTCTCCATCTTGTCGTTCTCCTTAATTGGTAAGAAATGAGCGGACTTAGTCAATCTATCGACTATTACCCAAATAGTGTCGAACCCACTAGGAGTTTTGGGTAACTTAGGTGTTGTTTGTTTTTTCTAAGGCAAAATGTCTGCAGTCTGCGGACCATATCTGTAGACCTCTGCAGTAGAAGATGTGGACCAAACGTCTGCAGTCTGAAATAAGAAGACTGTTTGTTTTTTTAACATCTGCGGGCTACTAAAATAAACTGAAATCTAAATAAATTGATTTTTTTAAACTTCAAAGTGTTTTTTTAATATTTTTATGACTTTATTATAAATAATTAACAAATCTATATCAACTTTTATGTATTATTGTATAAAAAATAAAAATAAAAATGGTATGAATTAACGTATATATTTGATAAAAACCAACAACTTTGGTTGCAAAGTTATAACTAAACATTATAATTAAGGATCAAATAATTTGATACATAAATGAATGGAAATAAACATCGATTTTTTCAATTAAATCCATAAAAAACGTAGCATAAATATTTTCTCGAGAAATTGACGATAGTGTATTAAATAATGTTTTACAAAATTTAGCAAAAAAATATAAGAATATATTATGATTTTTTTTTCGTATTTATATAAACAACTTCAACGACTATTATTGTAATAAATCTTTATTTATAAATTTGTCAAAAATATCATGTTTGTATCGTCGAACGTTTTTTTTTAAGTTTTGTAATTTTTTTCAAATTGTTTATCATTAATAAAGTTGGAAAAAATATAAATTAAAAAAAACTTAGAAAAAATATAGATATATATGCTTTTTTAGGCTAGAAGATGTATGTAGATGTTAGAAGACTCTGGTCCACATCTGCGCCAAGAAGAGGGCGCGCAGACATTTTTAGGTCTGCAGTCTTCAAAAAAACAAACAGTCTGCGAATGCTAATGTCTGCGCGTGGTCTGCGCGGCGCAGACAGAAGAGGTCACGCAGATCTGCAGACAAAAAACAAACACCACCTTAGTAATGAAGTCCAATGATATCTGCTCCCATTTCCATTCAGGTATTTCCGGCTGTTGAAGTAAACCTGAAGGCTTTTGTTGTTCTGCCTTTACTCTAGAACAAGTCAAGCATTTGCTCACATAAGTAGCAATTTCTGCCTTCATGTTTGGCTACCAATAATGTACTTTTAAATCTAAGTACATTTTGTAAGATCCTGGATGCACGGAATATCTGGACTTGTGGGCCTCTTCTAAGACCAAGTCCCTGACTCCACCGAACTTAGGCGTCCAAATTCGGTTCATAAAGTGTCGCGTTCCGTCATCTTTTTGTATAAGTTGCTTTTCCATTCCTCGCAAAGCTTCGTTCTTGATGTTTTCTTCTTTCAGAGACTCAAGTTGAGCTTCTCTAATTTGTGCGGCAAAGTTAGAATGGATAGTTACGGTTAATGCTCGTACCCGTCGGGTTTTAATATATTCTTTCCGGCTCAAAGCATCTGCTACCACGTTTTTCTTTCCTGGATGATAACGAATCTCACATTCGTAATCATTCAACAATTCGACCCATCTTCGTTGTCTCATATTAAGATCTTTTTGGTTGAAGATGTGTTGGAGACTTTTGTGGTCGGTAAAAATAGTACACTTAGTACCGTATAAGTAATGTCTCCAAATTTTTAGTGCAAAAACTACAGCTCCCAATTCAAGGTCATGGGTAGTGTAATTATTCTCATGCACCTTTAGTTGTCGTGATGTGTAGGCGATAACTTTTCCTCTTTGCATCAACACACATCCCAATCCTTGATTTGATGCGTCGCAGTATACGACGAAATCTTCTGTTGGTGCCTTTGGTGCTTCTCAATTCCTGATTGCTTCAATCTTGGAGGGTTGGACATGAATCCCTTTGTTGCTAACTACATGACCTAAAAATTATACTTCTCTAATCCAAAATTCACATTCGGAGAATTTGGCGTACAACTTTTCTTTTCTTAGTAGTTCCAAGATTATTTGCAAGTGTTGACCGTGTTCTTTCTTGGCTCGTGAATATATCAATACATCATCGATAAACACTATCACGAATTTATCCAAGTATGGTTTTGCAAATACTATTCATGAGATCCATAAACATTGTTGGAGCGCTGGTCAATCCAAAGACTTAACTAGGAACTTATATTGACCATACCGAGTCCTAAATGCTGTCTTCAGAACATCGTCTTCTTGTACTCCGAGTTGATGGTATCCTGATCTGAGATCTATCTTTAATATTCTAGAATCTTCAGGTGTTTTAGTCTATCAACCACCGTATCCAAGTTTAGTTGTGCATCGGTCAGACCATAATTAAACATAGGTGATCAGTCTACGTTTAGTTGTGCTTCGGCCCATGTACAATAAAACTCGACTAAGGAGTTTGACCTAAAACCTTGCATTGAATTCTTATCGAGGGTTTGGGTTTTCTATATTTTTGGGTTATACATGTGTTCTCATCGCAGGACTGAGTTCATACATAACTCTATATCTTTGTGTTCGTTGTATTCACGGGTATTATTAATTATTGTTTGTTACTTCAAGTCTAGCTGATAAGGCACCGGCCAGTCAGGACAGTCGGTGGGCAGGATCATTTTAGCATATATCCGTTCTGAAATCCAGCAACCCAAATCGACATGTCTATCCTTGGCACCACTCCCGTAAGTAGTCCTTCAGTAGTATAATTACTAGTACTTTATATTGTAGGCTAAGGAATATACCTACACCTAACAGAGTAAGCCTTAAATTATAGTCGTGCTTTCCTAAGAAAGTACTAATTCACTATAGTTAATAGCTCTGATACCAATCTGTCACACCCCGGCCGTCGGCGGAAACACCGGGTGGTGTAACGCCATTTCTCGTATCATAGTTATCAACTTCCTGAAAACACATGCAATTTAAAATACGTCAACATAAAGTTGGTGAGTTCACAGGTTTTGACTCCATAAAATAATACATTTTCCATGTTCCAAAGTATAGTTTTGAAAGTATCATTTTGACTCTCCAACATTTAGTATATATATCCCAGGTATAAAATTTTACTTACCAAATAAGTAGTTTACCTATAAGTCTCATATACTATGAATATAAGTGTTTGTAATTCCATACAAACGAAAGTTGCTACGTATAAATCTTATTTCAATTCTATACGAGTATGTGTGTTAGGTATAATTATCTACTTAATATACAAGTAGTACCTAGGGTATAAGTAGGGGGAAACTTATATTTAACATTAATACTTGTATAGGACAAAGTATAATGCTTCTAACAAGTTGCTACCATGAGTCTGTAACCGCTGCTTGACAACAAAACCTCTGACAAAACACACTCATGATTTACCATGAGAAACAATACACTCATGATTTACCATAAGAAACAATACACCCATGATTTACCATGAGAAACAATACCGAGCGCTTCATCGACGCCGGAACAATAACAAATAAAAGGAACGAATCGTCACTCGCTTGTCTTGGGTTGTAATTAACAACCACGAGTGGGGTCGTCAACCCGTATCTTATTCATACACGACTTCCTCGCTCACACGGGATTAACGGTTATAGGTCAGAGGACTTCCACTAAGATCCCCAATCTTAGTTGATGAATGAGGTAGCTCGTGTAGACTTTGACGACGTTCTATAGTCCTAACAACAAAATCATTTTCATGTCTAAAAGCTTAAGTTACTAGACTATGCTTTTAAACAGTACTCCTAACTTCATAACATTTAGGCAGTATAACAGCTATAACTTGAAGTAAAACCAGGTTTTATCTTGACATAAAACCAATAACAACAACAACATATAACATACCAAGTTTTATCTTGTTATAAAACTAACAATAACAACATATAGCATATCAAGTTTTATCTTGACATAAACCAATAACATACTTTATATATAGAACTTCCGAATACAACTTCGGAACTATATCACACATGAAATATATATAGAATCCTAAGTATAACTCAAGATCTACATTAATATACTACTATAACAATAACATGCTAACAACTTTACGATAGTTCTATACTTTCGATTACGAAATAACTATATCCCGGTTATTATAACTATCTACGTTGATACTAATATACTATCATATAGACATAATAATAACGTATATATAATATTTAGCATGCGTTTTCCCACGAAATATTAGAAAGTGGGGCCGTGAAACTCACCTTAATAGCATGATTTTATGTAATCTAAACAGAAACGGTCAGCGTACGAGGTCGTCGGGGCTCGGGATGCAAGATGGCTTCAGCACAGGAGAGAGGAGAAAAGGAAATGGTGTAAGGAATAGCCGAAGTCAGACCTGCTATTTATAGGAAGGATTTTGGACCCTCACGACGTGGAAACTCATTGTTCACGTCGTGAGTTTCGAGCTTATCTCTTCGTAGACTTGCCATCCGTCTTCTAGCTTCCGAAGGTGGCAAAATGACTCCTCACGTCATGAAAAACTCCTTGTTCACGTCGTGAGTTTGGATCTTATCCCCTTGCAGCCTCGTCAAACCTTCTAGATCCAAAATGTGGCGGTTTGACTCCTCACGTCGTGAGTTTCTGTGCTCACGTCGCGAGTTCAGTTAAATTAGGGTTTCTGACAGCTGAATCATCGGAAGGTCGTAACTTTTGCATACGAACTTCGTTTTTGACGTTCTTTATATCCACGCGTAGGTATTTACGAGTACTACAACTACTCATGTTTGTATATTTGTGTATAGGATCGTTCTTAGTGAACGACATATCAGCTATGGTATTGTTTGACTCGGAGGCTACCCGATCTTTTGTGTCGCTCGTACTTAGCAAGCGATTTAGTAGAGATCCGGGGGAGCTGGATTGCCCAGTTGATGTAGAGATAGCCGATGATAGGACCGTTGATGTAGAGATAGCCGATGCTAGGGTTCATAGAGGATGTACGCTATGATTATTCGATCAGCCATTTTCAGTGGATCTGGTTCCTATTCCCCTGTGTGGGAATAAGGTCATAGTGGGTATGGATTGGTTAAGCTCCAATGGGGTAGTGATTGATTGTGAGCAGCAACTAGTGAGGGTTCGTACTCCTAGTGGGGGATAGCTAGTGATTCAGGGCGAGAGGCCACAACGTGGACCGATCTTATGTTCAGCACCGAGGGCGAGGTGTCACCTCCAGCAGGGTTGTGCAGGATACGTTGCCTATGTCATGGATACCCATGATAAGGGTAAGGCGACCATTGATGATGTACCGGTAGTGCGAGAGTACCCGGACGTATTCCCACAAGATTTACCTGGGGTACCTCCGGACAGACAAGTTGAGTTTAGGATTGACCTGGTTCCTGGTGCAGCTCCGATAGCCAAGGCACCATATCGGTTGGCTCCTCTCGAGATACATGAGTTGTCTACGCAACTGCAGGAGCTGATAGACAAGGGTTTCATCAGGCCGAGCAGTTCACCACGGGGAGCCCCAATCCTGTTTGTAAAGAAGAAGGATGGGTGACATCGCATGTACATCGATTACCGGGAGCTGAACAAGGTAACGGTGAAGAATCGTTACCCACTTCCGAGGATATATTATTTGTTTGATCAGCTTCAGGGAGCATCTTGGTTCTCCAAGATTGATCTACGGTCAGGATATCACCAGATGCGAGTCAGGGATGATGATGTGCAGAAGATAACTTTTAGGACTCGCTATGGTCATTATGAGTTTGTGGTGATGCCGTTTGGGCTCACCAATGCTCCAGTTGCGTTCATGGACCTCATGAACCGCGTATGCAAACCGATGGTGGATCGGTCTGTAATAGTTTTCATTGATGACATCTTGGTTTACTCCAAGATTCAGGAGCAGCATGAGGAGCACCTGAGGGAGGTGCTGGAGACACTGAGGAGGGAGAGACTGTATGTGAAGTTCTCCAAGTGTGAGTTCTGGTTGCGCGAGGTGCAGTTCCTTGTGCATCTTGTCAACCAGAAGGGTATTCTGGTCTATCCGGCCAAGATAGAGGCCGTGATGCAGTGGGAGATTCCAAGGTCTCCATCTGAGATTCGGAGTTTCCTGGGTCTGGCAGGGTATTACAGGAGATTTATCCAGGACTTCTCCAAGATTGCATTTCTGTTGACCCGACTGACCAAGAAGTCGGTGGTTTTTCGTTGGGGACCTGAACAGCAGGTAGCCTTTGAGACGCTTAGGCAACGATTGTGCGAGGCACCAATTCTCACTCTGCCAAAGGGTGTAGATGACTTTGTATTCTACTGTGATGCTTCGATCACAAGCATGGGAGCAGTGTTGATGCAACGAGGTCATGTGATAGCTTATGCCTCGAGACAGTTGAAGCCTCACGAGGCTAACTATCCGACCCACCACTTAGAGCTGGGGGCAGTGGTGTTCGCCCTCAAGATTTGGCGGCATTACCTCTATGGGGTCCGGTGTACCATTTCACGGATCATAAGAGTTTGAGGTACCTCATGGATCAGCCGAATCTAAACATGAGGCAGCGTCGGTGGTTAGATGTGGTGAAGGACTATGATTGTGAGATCCTTTACCACCCGGGAAAGGCCAACGTAGTGGCCGATTCCCTGAGCCGCAAGGAGGTAGCGACCCCGATCTGAGACATCTGTCTGAGGATGACAGTGATTACTCCATTACCGGAGTAGATCCGAGAGGCACAGGTCGAGGGTCTGAAGGAAGAGCGTCAGAAGTGTGAGCTGATTGTAGGCCGGGTGGCCTCGTTTGATTATGACATCCGATGGTTGTTGACCCTACACGGGATGGGCTGGGTTCCATACTGGGGCAGAGTACGGCAGGTTTTGATGGATGAGGCCCATAAGTCGAGGTTCTCCATCTATCCCGGGGCGACGAAGATGTACAAAGATCTTCGACCGGATAACTGGTGGCCCTGCATGAAGTGGGACGTAGCCTGGTACGTGGATAGATGCATGACCTGCAGGAAGGTCAAGGCAGAGCACCAGAGACCACATGGAAAGATGCAGCTGTTAGACATTCCCGTGTGGAAATGGGAGGATATCACCATGGATTTCATTACTAAACTTCCCAGGACCGCACGTGGGGTCGATTCGATATGGTTCATCGTGGATCGGTTGACCAAGAGCGCCCATTTCATAGCGATCCTGGAGAGCATCTCGGCCGAGAAGTTAGCCTGTCTCGGTGGTGTCATACCGAGATGTTCGTTTTACTTCCAGATTTTGGAAGCGGTTTCACGAGGAGATGGGTACTCGTCTCCACTTCAGCACCACTTTCCATCCCCAGACGGACAGGTAGAGTGAGAGGATGATTCAGACTCTTGAGGACATGCTACGCGCATGCGTGTTAGATTTCGGTGGCATTTGGGATACATATCTTCCGTTAGCGAAATTTTCGTATAACAACAGTTACCATGCCAGCATAGACCGACCTCCCTTTGAGATGCTCTATGGGAGGAAGTGTAGGAACCCAATCTTTTGGGGTGAGGTCGGTTAGAGAGTTACGGGGAGTACGGAGGTAGTACTCAAGACCACCGAGCAGATCCAGCAGGTCCGGAGCAGGCTCCAGACTGCTCAGAGTCGGCAAAAGAGCTACGCCAACAAGCGGCATTCAAACTTGGAGTTCTAGGTGGGCGATATGGTCCCCCTGAAGGTGTCACCCTGGAAGGGTGTTATCAGGTTCCAGAAGTGGGGGAAGCTGGGCCCCATGTTCATAGGTCCGTTTAGGGTGTTGGCCCGGGTGGGTCGGGTTGCTTACCGGTTACATCTTCCAGCAGAGCTCGGCCAGATCCACAACACTTTCCATATTTCTCAGTTGCGGAAGTGCTTAGTGGATGATTCAGCAGTGGTACCCCTTGAGGATATTCAGGTTGATGACAGCCTGAACTACATCAAGAGACCAGTGGTGATTTTAGATTGCAAGACGAAGGAGCTGAGGAACAAGAGGGTGGAGTTAGTTAAGGTGTAGTGGCAGCACCGCAAGGGTTCAGAGTGGACATGGGAGCCCGAGGAGGAGATGAGGGAGAACTACCCGGAGTTGTTTACGGAAGTAGCAGACTTCGAGGACAAAGTCTACGGCAAGTGGGGGAGAATTGTAACGCCCCGTTCCCGATACATATTTAATTTATTAAAGTATTCATTTTGTAAGAGCTACTCGACAAGTTGGTAGCCCTAACTCGTCGAGTAGATGCCAGTTTGGCCGCGGGATTTAAATGGTCTACTCGACGAGTCAGAGCCTGGACTCAGCGAGTAGGTCCATCAGGGGGAAACCTGTAACACCAGTCAAATTTAGTTCAAAAATAAATTGATCAATAATCGTAATTCGGATGAACAAGGTGGTAGAGATTGTAACAAGGTTTCCAAAAATATAAAGAACACTGGAATCCGAGTTATAACGAAGAAGTTATGACCAATCAAAGATCCGCGACAAAACCGGCAAAACACTGTTCAATGTAAAATGTGAATTTTCGATAAAAGGCTTTTTAGCCTTAACAGTCTAAATGAAAGTTGTAGAATATGTTAAACCGAGAACTTTCATAAAAACAACGTAAAAATCTGACTTCGTATGAGGAAGTTATGATTTTTCTAAGTTTCGGTTTAGCAGTAGACAGCTAAAAATTCGAAATAAAAATCGATCGATATTTAGCCGACACAACTTAAACGAGAATCGAAGGTCTCGTCAAAAGTAGTACAACGGTAAAAACACAGACGAAAACGGACGTCGGATTAAAAAGTTATGAATTTTTAACGGATTTCCTGTCCCGATCTGTTAAAAATAATAATATTAAAAATAAATCAAAATTATCCGTGGAAGTCTAAACGAAAGTCGTAGAGTATAACTTTACCTACGCGTGCATATAAAGAACGTCGAAAACGGAGCTCGTATGCGAAAGTTATGATTTTCGCAAGTTTTTGGCACGAAAATCGAAAAATGTTGAAAACTGGGAAAAATCGCATGGTCACCCTTCGGCCACGTCACCTCGCATGCGAGGCTTCCCCGTGTCACCACGTGTTCGCTGCTGATTGGACCGAAGTTGCTCGTGGCGTCTCCTGATTGGATCGAAGTTCGGTCCAATAGCGATCCGACGCGCCTCGCATACGTGTCTCGCATCCGAGCTTCGCACAACCGCCTCAGACTTCGGCCTCGTGGCTCCTTGCGAACCGAACACGTGGCTTCCGTCCCTCACTACCACCTCGCTGATAACTCCTCCCCCTCGCCACCTGTCCGAGACTTCGGACTATAAATAGGAGGTGCGAACCCTCCCGGTTCCTTCACCATTTTTACCTCATTTTTCACCATTTTTCACTTCTTTCACCTCCCCAAACTTCCTTACAACCCCCAAATCCCCGGTATCATATCTAAAACCCGAAGCAAGCCCCGAAGCCCCGAAATTCTCGAGAAGCTAACCTCTTTCCAGTCGAAGTGCTGCCCGCATAAAGCCCAGTTTTTAATCAAAAACTCGCGGTTTCTTCGAGAAAGATCATTTATAGAAACGAAACGCTGCCCAAATCACCATTTATCAAGTGATTTCATACACCTATAATCTACCTTTTTAATGGTTTTTAAATGCGTTTTAGGGGGGGGGGGGGGAATACAAGTTGAACACAATCTAAATTGTGTTAATAATTGTATGTGATAATAATCACACAAAGGGTTTCCTTATGCTTTTAAGGATTACCAAATACTTCCAAAATGACTTAAAGCCATGTTAAATCTTTAAAGTCATGTGAACCCTTTTAATACTGTTAAATTCTTTGAAAAAGGTTTTATAAACTATTTCAAATTATAATTGTCAAAATCATGTTTCTATATGGATAAATATATAAATAAGATTTGAAGGGCTTAGGACTAATGAATTATCTTATTTCCTTTTCCTTGTTTGGATGTGGAATTAAGGTGGTGTTATTTGTCTGAAGGTCGTTCCCTTCTTAATTGTATATATATATATATATATATATATATATATATATATATATATATATATATATATATATATATATATATATATATATATATATATATATATATATATATATATATATATATGAATATAAAAGGTTACTTCATTCGGTATCATTACCTTTGTATCATGCTGAGCAAAGGTGTTCATCCATGAGAAATCATGCTAATCAGATAGAACATATAAATTATAATAGGTATAATTTATGATTCAAAACTAAATATACAAGTATGATTCACGATTGTATACTTTTTATTCCAAGGAAATTACTAACAATTCATTTATCTGTACCAGGATATGTATAATACTTTTAGTATATGGATAATATATTAAAGAAGTAATAATACATCATACCGGTTTGCATTAACAAGGGTACAAATACAACGTACCAGGGTTAGCAATCACGGGGTAATAATACATCATACCGGGTTTGCATTAGCAAGGGTACAAACGTACCAAGGTTAGCAATCACGGGGTAATAATACATCGTAATCTCGTTGAAACAATAAATTTGTGAGACTCTTCATGGTGTACTTATCTAAGTACGACCTTAAGTCCTAACTTATTAACCAGAATCTCCTGGAGGGAGAGCGTGAATTTGTGTATAGATCTATACGGGACTGACAACCCCGCACCTTCACTGTTCGCAACAGTTTGGCCGGCAGGCCTAGGGTGACAAATGTCATATCGTTTCCGACGCCTGAAGAACGTCGCATCAGGCACATCAGTTATATTAGTATGGTTAATAGAACTCACATGGATAAAACAACGAGTAAATTACTTAGTAATATACTTCTCTTAAAACAGTAAGAAAAGATAATTACATCCTATCTATTTTACTGACCAAATATATACCTTCTGTTAGTTTTTACTTATAGTAAAAACTACGTATCATGAAATCAAGTATGACAAATATACTTGTACTTTTGGTTTTGGAACGTTTAAAACCACAAATCAATATTATGGATAATATAATATTTTCCAGGATTAATACCAATATTTTACTATAGAACAGATATAACTAAGAATACTTTTACAAATGAAACGGTTTATGGGATTAAACTACTTTTACAAATGGAACGGTTTTATGGGGATTTAAAACTACTATTCAGAAACGGTTTTATGGGGAATTAAAACTACTATTCAAAAACGGTTTTATGGGGATTTAAAACTACGTATCACATAGAACTTAGTCATTCACTCTTTTTAAACTAGTATAACATAAAGGACCTTTAGTGGTTAATTCTATAATTCCTTAGTTTTTACATCAGAGTTATACATAAGTAATATCCGATTCACAGTGAAATGTGTGACTTCCGCCTTACTTCCTGTTCCTTGTTTGGTTGTGGGCTTAGGGCAGATACACCCATTTAACTGTCCATTCGATATTAGGTTATATATAATTAGTATAAACTAAGTAATTGCAGAGGGAACTATTGAGGTTATCAGTTTATCACCTCAGGAAATATAGGATTTTCTGGAGGAACCAGAGAACTTTTCCAAGAACTTAGAGTATACTTTATAGAACTAAAATACTTATGAACTCACCAGCTTAAATGCTGACCTACTCTTTCAAAATAATTTGTATTCTCAGGAATCCAGTAGACAGGTACACTCTCGAAGCTTTTGAGAAGACTACCTAGTACCGTACTGCGACTCTTGTCTTCTACTATATCTACTTTGGTGTTTGAATATGTAATGTTTAAACACTTATGTAAAACTTATACTTATTAATGAAATGGTTGTTTGTACTTTGATTACTATATTGAATGTGTTGTGATACTTACATGAAGTCCTCCGTCCCCGAACGTTTCCGCCGTTCTGGTTTAGAGGTGTGACAGATTGGTATCAGAGCAGTGTTTATAGTGAACTCAGTGTATCAGTCATAAAAGATATACAACTATAAACCCATTGGTATAAAAACACTCTGACCAAGAGTTATACTTTAAAAATATAACAATATTTTATAAAAGTATAAGTACATGCAAAATATATATACTAGAATGAGTATCACAAGAGGAACAAAACAAAAGTATTTGGATGTTGGACATTACAGTTAAACCTGGACAGTTATGTAATCACATCTGGGATCAATATAGCCTGATCAACTATATTTATTTGAGATATGACCAACATGTGTTTGGGAGTGATTGTAGTGTTGCAACAAGTCTAAAACTTACCTAGGTACCAGAAGGATTCTAGAACCAAACATAAAGGTTAAAATACTATAGGAGTAGTTTAGGATGCTATAACAAGAAAACTGAAAACTTATCAACTTCTTATATCTAGAAGTCCAAGAATCAAACTTATAATTAAAATACCATGGAAGTATTTTAAATACCATAAATAAACTTTTGGGAAATGTTAAAAAGATCTTCTCTGGTACGTCTATAATTACTAAGTGGATATGTTAAGGTTATATATAGTTGAGATTTTATAGACTTAGAATATGTGATTTTCACTCTACTTCCTTTTCCTTGTTTGGATGTGGTTTTAGAGTAGGATTACTTACTCGAAGGTCTATTTGATCTGGATTATATATAATTGGTACACACCATGTGATTATAGAAGGACCAGAAAGGATCACCTTTGTAAAAATTTAAATTTTCTCATAGATTCTTTAGACATTCCCATTCTCGTATAAACCCCTTAGATAGATGTTGACACTCCGGCAATCAATAGAAGAGTCAAGGAGGATCCAACAGAATTTCATTAGGAGAATTCTGAGAGAGAAACAGATGAGAAGTAAAGAAACTATAGAAATCATTTAGTGCCCTTACCCTATTAAGGACACCAATGAGAGATTCACATAAACTTCCGAGATTCAAAATCTTCATTACGAAATAATGGGGATCAGTGTCAGAATCGGAAGTAAGTGAAGGGTCCAGCTAATGGTTTGGTCTAGGCTTTCATTGTAATAGTTCAGTATGAGTCTTTAATGCATTTTGTGGGTTGTTTTGCTGTTTACGGTCGGGGAGTGAGTTTACGGCCGTAAACCCAGTTTGCGGCCCAGTCGAGTATAAATAGTGGAGGTGTAGGTCTTTGTCTGGTTGTTGATGCCATAGTGTTTACATTTTATTCCATCGAGTTGTACCAGACGTTTTTATGCTATAAACGTGTGCAAGCTTGATTTCTTCTCTTCTTCTATTTCTATTGTGATTGTTTGTTGCTTGATCATTGGTAAAGATCCCTTTCAGGACCTTACAATTGGTATCAGAGCAAAAACCGGTGTCAAAGCTTCATTCAATCGAGTTTTCGGCTGTTTAGACTGACATTCCTTAGAGTTCGAGATTGGTTTTAGTGTTTTCGTGGTTAAAGGGACTGAATCTACACCAAAAACACGTTTTTGAAGATCTTATGGGAGTTTACTGTCGACCGTAAACTCAGTTTACGGCTGTAAACTCAAGAACTTAATCAACCGTAAACTGTGAATCTTCATTAACCGTAAACTAAGCTTCAATAACCGTAAACGCTTAAACCGTAAACGTCCAAACCATAATCATCCAAACCGTAAACCCAGTTTACGGTCGTAAACTCTTCAACCGTAAACCCAGTTTACGGTCGTAAACACTTCAACCGTAAACCAAGTTTACGGTCGTAAACTCATTAATCGTAAACGCAGTTTACGGTCGTAATCTCATCATCATCAACCGTAAACTCTTTTGTGACTTTAATTTGCTTTCATTTCAAATGGAATCTCAAAGTCAAACTCATTTTCACGAACTTGATACTGTCATGGGCACAACTACGTGCATTCCAAGATTAATGTCTGCAGATGGTTTTCCTGAGTGGAAATACAGGATTGAAAAATACATTAAAATGAAGGACTTTAAAGTCTGGAGAAGCATTCTTAGAGGCCCTGTTAGAATCACTATGACAGTTGGAGGACAAGTGATTGACAAGGCTGTTGAAAACTACACAGATGAGGAGTTTGAGAAAGTTGAAGAGCAGGAAAGGGCTTTAGCCACTCTAACCATGGCATTATCTCCTGATATTGCTCAAGGTTTCCGAGAGTATACTTTAGCTAAAGATTTGTGGGAAGCCCTAATTGAGGTATATCAGGGCAATGAAGATATGAAGGAGAGTCGCCATGACATGTTGCGACAAAAGTTCAATATGTTCAACTACATTCCAGGAGAGACTCTTGAGGCTTAGCTACAGCGGTTCACAACTCTCACCACTGACATGAACATATCTGGGATTTTCTTGACCAAGTCAGAAATTAACAAGAAGCTTCTGAATGCTCTTCCTAGGTCATGGGACATGAATGTTGCTGTGATTAAGAAGACCAAGGATCTAAATCGTCTCACTCTTGCTGAAATCATGACGATCATCAAAGCTTGTCATATTGATGACAAACAGATAGAAATTAACCATGTGAACTCGTACTCTACTGCAAATCTTGGAATCTCATCCAACAATGCTCTCTCATCAATCATGACTTCCTCAGGTAAAGTATTTGCTGCTCAACAACCTCAGATTCAGACCTTCGCTGTTGCATCATCCATTCCTCATCCTCAAAGCAAGCCATTTGTCACTCCACAAGCTGTTCCTCCTCCAAATGTGCCAGTTGTAGCCTCTTCCTCAAACACGAAAGACACTGATGAAAATCTGGCTCTAGCCACTGGGCTTGTTAACTGCTACAATGCTTTTGTAGCTGGAAAGCTTCCACCTCAGCTGTCATTTGCTGACCTGGATCAGATTCATCCAGAAGACGTGGAAGAGATGGACATTACATGGCAGATTGTTATGGCTGTTTTCAGGGCCAAGCAGTTTGCTAAGAAGACAGGGAAGAACAACTGGGGCATGAATGCTGACAAGAAGGTGGGATTCAACAAGGGCATGTTGCGATGTTTCAACTACCACGAGCCGGGTCACTTTGCTCGTGAGTGTCCAAAACCAGATCGTAGGACGAACAACAACAGGACGATGGTTGCAGTGGGAAACAACCGTGCAGGTGCTGCGATTAATGGTGAGACTGCTATGGTCGCTCAGTCCTTTGACTGGGAGGACCAGATTCAGGCTTTGAATATTTCAGGGCCAGAAAACGCTCACATAGCTCAAATTGATGATGATCCCCTAAAGAATGATGCAGCTGATCCTGAAGCAGAAATGATGGAGCTGCAGTTTGCTCTAATGGTGTCTTCTACTTCCGAGCCCAGGAAAAGTGAGGTAAATCTACCTTCTTGCTCTCAGGCATGTAATGAATATGTTAAACTTCTTCATGATGAAATTCAATTATTACGTAGAGAAGTAGAGGACCTTAGATATGAGGGCTATCAACTTAGGAAAGGACAAAAACCCCTTAAGGCCCAATTAGAGACAAAAATAAAAGATTTTAAAAGAATTCAGACAGAATACAGTGAAAAATGTGAGCTTTATGATTATGTTAAGAGACAAAATGATAAGTTAATTACCGAGCTTGATACATTAAAAAGACAATTTGAAACTGCAAATTTTGATTTTAGAAAATTTGATGGATCAAGCGAGGTAGTTGTCAACATGATTGACCACTGCATGCAGTTCAAACGAAACCAACAAAAGGGTTTAGGATATGATAGTGTACCTCCTCCTTATAATCATACATATCAATATCAACCCCTATCCAAGGATGGGATTTCCAACGAACCATTTATGGTTTATGTCAAGCCATCTGGTTTCGTTTCAGGAGGATTTATTAATGTTGAAAGTACTAACATTTCTACTTCCCCTGCAGATCAACCCTTAGATCAGGCAAAGCGTGAAGCTGGAGAACCTGTTTCTGTTTCTGTTTCTAATTATGATATTTTTGTTTCAAATGAAAAAGTTTTTGTTTCTGATGTTAAAACTGAGAATATTGCGTGTGATGTTTCCACATCTGCTACTGTTGAACTTAATTTCTTTGATATGTTTGATGAATTGTTTGGTAATTCTAATGCTTGTGATTCTCATGAAAACCCATCAATTCCACAAGTCACACCATCTGAGGCACCCTCACTTATCTCACAACCTATTTCTCATGCATGTTCTTCTGAGAAGAGTAAGAGTGTCTGTCAAGAAAATAAATCTGAGAAATGCAGTACAAGTTCAAATAATAAACAAATTTGTTTTAATTGTGGTGTTGGTGGTCATATAGCTAGGAATTGTCAAAATAGGATCTTTGTGAACCATATGTCACCAAGAGGAGAGAACGAATCTCGAGGAAGGTCTTTAATTAGAAAATCCTCAAGAACTCGTTCTCGAAATGATGATTGGAAAGATGATCGAAGCAGAAAAAGGGCTGTTTTTCAAAAGAATAAAAAGGTTTTTAATAACAAAGCTCCAAATAGTTTGCCAAAACCGAACAAGGCTCCGCCAAGATCGGTTTCGTCAAAAGGCAATTCTGGATCTTCAACCACTTCTGGTAGAACATCCAGAGGCTCACTGCAAACTAATAAGAAACTTATTTCAAAACCACCTGAGAATGTTATAAAACCTAAATATCATTGGATGCCCAAATCAATTTCCAATCCATCATCACCATCCTCTGAAGTGATTAGGAATGAGGATCCTAATTTGAAAACATTAAAAGATAAATCAGAGAAAGCGAAAAGGAAACCCATGACAGTGATGACCTGGGTTCCCAAATCTAAATAATCCCGCTCATTTTGCAGGGACAGTTGCGGAGGAATGTCGTCCGTCCTTGGTACGTCGACAGCGGCTGCTCCCGGCATATGATAGGAGATATCTCCCAATTGAGCGACATTCAATCTTTAATGGGGGGTATGTTTCCTTCGCGGGCGGAGATGGTGGCAAGATCACTCAGAGAGGAACCGTTACAAATGGAGTACTAAGCTTTGAAAATGTCAACTTTGCTCCCGAGTTAAAGCATAGCTTGTTGAGTGTTTCCCAAATTTGCGACAAAGGCTATTCTACCCATTTTACCGATAAAGAATGCATGATTCTCAAGCCAGGCATTGTCATCCCGGAAGAGTTGATTCTCGTCAAATCTAAGCGGGATGGGAATGCTTACATTATTGACATGAACAGTAACATACCTGAACAAGTCACTTGCCTATTTTCAAAAGTCTCCGAATAAAACGCAATGCTGTGGCATCGACGACTCGGTCATGCTAACGCGAAAAACCTGATTCGCCTTGCTAAGAATGAGATGGTCCGAGGCTTACCTGTCAGAGACTTTATTACATTTGAGAAGTGTGTGTCATGTGCCCAAGGAAAACATCATAGAAAACCACACATGCCAAAGCAAGTTAACTCAATCAGTCAGGTGCTCCAATTATTGCATATGGACTTATTTGGTCCGGTCAACGTCCTGAGCATCAACAGAAGTTCGTACTGTCTTGTTGTGATCGATGATTTCTCTCGTTTTACGTGGGTCTTCTTCTTATCCAACAAAGCTGGGGTTGCTGATCTGATAAAGAAGTTCATTGTGATGATTGAGAATCAAACCAACAACCAGGTGAAGGCGCTTCGTACTGACAATGGAACTGAGTTCAAGAATGCGGTTCTTGACCATTTTTGCGCAGAAAAGGGGATTGTGCGTCAATACAGCTCTGCTCACACGCCTCAACAAAATGGTGTTGCTGAAAGGAGAAATAGAACTTTAAAAGACGCTGCAAGGACAATGCTTTGTGATTCAAAATTACTTGTTTTCTTTTGGGCCGAGGCGATTAACACTGCTTGCTACGTGAAGAATCGTGTTCTAATCAACAAAGCACAGATGAAGACACTGTACGAGATTCTCTATGGACACAAGCCTTCAGCCAGCCATTTCCGTGTATTTGGCTGCCCTTGCACCCTTCTTCACTTGGAATCCAACCCTAAATTCAATGCCAAAGCCGATGATTGTTATTTCATAGGGTATGCTGCGTGCACGGCATATAGGGTTTACAACAAGAAGACTAAGCAGATTGTCGAATCCTATGGCGTGCGCTGGTTGGAGGAGAATGAAACAGACGCTCGAGTGGGTCCTGACTGGTTATTTGATTACACATCGCTTTTCAAATCCTTCAATGTGTCTTCAGATGGCTCAAATGGATTCTCTTCTGGTTCGAAGATTGTTTCTGAAGACGAAGACGAAGAAGTTGTTTACAGACCTCCAACGGTTGAGGGGGAGTCCTCTGCTCCATCTGAGGGGGAGTCCTCTGCTCCACCTGAGGGGGAGTCATCTGATCGACTTGATAGTCCAGAGTCTAAAGTTCAAAATGGAACTCCTGATGCTGATGCTACACCTCTTACCCCTGTTAAAAGAGAGTTCATGTGTAGAGATGCTTCCACTGTCACTCCAACTTTTATGGAACTACTCTTTCCTGAAGAAATTGCTAATGAGTTTGTAGCAGATTCATCTAATGTGGATCAGTCAGCAAATGATGGAGGTTTCAACATCCACACTCTTCCTGTTTCACTCAATGACATCAGCCAAGACATACCTTCAAGAATTCAACGCGATCATCCTATTGATAACGTCATTGGCCAGCTGGGTGATGGAGTTAAAACCAGAAGTCAGAGTGGAGATGGCAATGCTGTTGGGTTTTGAGCATTCTAACACTCCTAAGTGTACATGCAACCCTAAATACCTTGGATCTATGTTTTCTCTATTATACATGCAAATATGATTATCCAAGGTATTATCCTAACTAGCATACCAAAACATTGATACTAGGATAATAAAATAGATAGAATACATACCTTGTTGTTGTTGCTTGACTCCATGAAGCTTGAGAGCCTAGTGCCCCAAGTGTGACACCTCAAATGGTTCACACAACATCATGAACTCTTGGAATAACCATGAGAAGAAGACATACATGTTCAAATTGGCTAGCCCTCAAAATATGTATCACTAGTGCCAATTTCTTGAACTAAAGGGGTTCTTATATAGTGTGGCTATTAGGGTTACACCATGTAACTCATGACTTTACCCATTCCTTATGCTCCATGGGTTTTAACCTCCATGGAGTATCCATGGATCACCACATGGGTTAAACCCAACATAAAGGAATCTTGGATCATAAGCCCACATATATAAGAATGAATGATTTACACAATCAATCCCCCATATATTTAATTAGTCTCTTTTTGATCACTAAATTAAGTCCAAATTAATTCTTGATCAATACTAATTAAATAACATGATTTCATATTAATATATTAGAACTTATAATATATTAATATGTCACAAAATGTCTTTTCCTCATAAACGGTCTATCCAAATGTTCCGATGCCATGCAACCCAAATGGACCATGCCGAGTCGGGTCAAGTACATACCAATTATAGTTATGGACTTAGACACTAATCCAACAGTCTCCCACTTGGATAAGTCTAAAACTATTATTGCGTATGACTTCAGGAACCAACTGGCAATCGTAGCTCTCAAAAGCTGCTGTCGAACTCTGACCTTGTAGATGAACTCTGACCTTTGTCAATGACTTGTCCATAGATAAGGGATCATATATTCCTCCATTCTAGATATCATATGGACTGAGACATGGATTATAATCATTCTCTCTGTCCATTTGTTGTTTCCTGATTTCCGATTTATGACGATTGACTAATTGAACAAATCAAATCAGTCCACGCCCGGCCGAGCACTTACATTTGACATCACCAAATCATCGAGGGGCCCACAGATATCGCTTTTATCCCGAAGGTAAAAGGAATGGATAAACTTCGACTCATATGGCTTGTTCTACTACTTGTTGAATCATACACAAAGGCACGTTTTATAACACCGAGTTACCGAATGCGTTTTCGTGCAATCAATGTACAACCAACTCATAGTAACAACTCATATCTCTAGGTTTGAAGAATATAAGATATTATCGTCTCATGATCACTCGTGATAAAATCCATGAAGTGATTCCAATGAGCGCGGGTTGAATCCAATACTCAGAACTTATGAGCACTCATGAATGTTGTAGCAACTCTTGCTATGTCTAATGCACATTAGATAAATCATACAAGCCAAATTCATGACAGTCTTGATTCATATCTACTTCCAACATATGACTGACTGTGGATGGTTTGAATAACTTAGTCATTCAGGGAGAACGACCAAGTTATTCTGGAAGTCAAAACATGCAAAGTGAAACACAACATAATACTAATCCTATATGGCCCCAACACTTTGAGTGTAAATAAAACATCTTTTATCTAAGCACCATATTGATTACTCATTATTCATGTTTCGATTAATCAACTTAATACTTGAATTGAAACAATAGTCATGCCATGCTCCAAGCATGCACACTATGTTTTCTAAACACTAGTCATGCCATACACCAAGTATGCATTCTATGTTTGTCTATGATCTTCACTTTGTGAATTAGATCAATTGAACATAACTCCAATGATCCTCTTTCACAGTCCCAAATCCTTTTTGTAAATGTAAGAACACCAAATTCTTGTCATTTACCGTAATCTTGTTAGATTCTAAACTTATATGCAATGATCCTCTTGTAATGAATATGCACACAAGTCACAAAGACTTGGCAACAGACATTACAAGGTGTTCCAATGGAAATCAATTCCATGGAAGTGAAGTCTCAAATTCAAAGTACATTCCTTTGAACATCCTTCTTGCATTAAGTTCTTTAATCTTACACTTATTCAAATAATAACTTCCACCTATGGAAACAATTCCATATTCCCATTTTCACCATCACTTTGAACAAGAGTTGCCTCTTTTCAGAATATGTCAACATGGTCCTTCCAGAATTATCACTATACTTCCAACTGTCCTTGAGCAACCAATCTTTGGTAAACCTTAGATTGTCCTCGGCAATTGCTTAATCCTTTTAGTCATATCCAGTTCTAGACCTTTTCCCTTCTTAATGCCCCAGGCATTTAGAAAATTTAGAAAGGATGAATATAGCACATGAAATCGATCCTATATCCGAAGCATATGGGACACGAGTCATGATGTCTCACATAAAGACTAAACCAGTCTTTTGCTATAACATTTCCATTTCTATTTGCCAAGTTCTCATAATTCAGATTATGAAAAGGGATGCCGTAATCATAATCGAATTTTAGAACGCAAATAATGGACCCATATATAGAATTTCCTTATGTTGAGCCATTCCAACATGAAATTCATATATATATCCTTGACTAAATACGATTAAAATCTCAATCTAAGCTTTTAGAATTGAAATGAAGTATAATTTTCTCTCCCTTAATTATAGCAAAACAACTTTTTCAACCCCTGCAGCCTCACGAATTGAAACTTTTGTTTTCTATAATTAACATTGCTAACTTGCAACCTTTATCATAATTATCATGCTCCCACTAACATGATGATTATTAGCATAACACTCATGCTCCCACTAGCTTTGACATGTAATCAGAAATCAGCTGGACTTCTAGAAATCAATACTTTATTGACTTTCTTACCAAAGTTCAGATTTCTGATACTAGATTGCTTTGATGAAACTTTATCAATATCATACACCTTATCTTAGATAGCTCACAGGTGTGTCTAAACAATTTTAAGAACTATGAAAAGGGATGTCGTAATCATAGTCTCGATTGTTTAGACCTTTACCACTTCTCACAAGTCCATGTTAGTGTGCCGGTTAACCACGCACGCTCCACTAATGACTTTAAGAACTGCAAATATCACAATTGCTATCTATATAAAATCTACTTAGTGAAAGCGTTTCCTCACCATCATTTTCATGAATAGGAGAGAAACCTTATGACACTTAGATTTTATGGTGTATGAGTTCCTATCCATGTGAATTTGTCAAACCACAATCACAAGACTAGGATAATGACAAATCCAAACTCATATGGATTGAACTCAATCTTAATTTCTTGCCATGTGGCAGCTCAAGGGCCTGCCATTGCTTCCAAGTAGCTGTGCAACCAATTGAGAACTCTCAAAACTCCTATGCAAAGCCAACTTGAATAGGCACAGACATGTCGACACGATAGGTTATAAACCTCAAGTCGTGTGCTAGTGAAGAACTTCAGGTTTTATTCTTGATTAGTTCTTGAGACTTTCAAGACCTTTAAGACTTCCACTGTCCTCTTGACATATAAGACTCTCTTGTCAAATATTCAAGAGATAGTGTGGATTCTAATCAAGACAAACACTTCACACAATTGGCCTTAGTTGGTCTTTGTTTTATCCAAAACATCACAACTTACCAATTTCAAATGTACAAGAGTAGAAAACTCTTACTCTTACATTTGACAAGTGTTTTAAAACTTCTTTAAGACATGTCACTCAAGTTACAATCTTAGAGTATAACTCTAAAAATTGTTTTTGGAACGAAGTATAAATCATCTTCTTGATTTAACCACTTCAACAATTCATAGCTCCTCTTCTTAGCTACCATAATGCTCTTAGAGGATGAATTGTGATAAGGTCTCTTAATCATTAAGATGATTATATAACATGATACTAAAGTACTCTCCCATCTTTTCAGATTTGAGAAACTTTTATCTTTCTGCCTAAGTTGATTCTTCTTATTCGCTCTCCATACATTGAAACCTTTTCCAATGTCTCAGAATTACACTTAAGCTTGTAAGTATAACCATATTTACTGAACTTTAGTAAATAATGACGAATAGTCTTAACGATTATTTGTGGTGGGCTTGATCAGTGCACAAGAATGTGTACTCGATCCTTTACTTGACTCACACATCCATGTGAACAAGTAGTTAGTCTTAATTTTTTCCAATGCTTGAAAGTTCTTATTCATCATGCTATACAACTTGCATGATTCCAAGTTTCTATCCAACTGAAACTTAGGTGATGAGAATCTTTCTTTATTTGGTAAATTTAGACACTACCACAAATGAAAGAATCAAATTCATATTTCCACTCTTGCCCTTAATGGAATCTTATAAGCAACAATTTTTTCCTCAAATGCCATTTGTAAGGATATTTTAAAATAAATAAATAAAATCATCATTTTTCCTTTTATTTTAAAAAAACTTTGCGGAAAAACTATCCTTACAATGCAAAAGCACATGAAAACTTTGTTGTTATTTATTCCTAAGCAATATATCATAACTCTTAAGAAGTAGCTCAAGAATCCGATCTTCAAACTATGCGATAGAAATCCATCTATGCCATCAGATTCAGCATATTCTTCCTTTAAGTTTCTTCACCTTTTCTTTGATTCTTAAAACATCAACATGTGACCCAGTCACATCATGTATCAAGAATCTCAGAATAGAAACTTAGCAGAGTTAGATAGTGGACTTTACCTGAAGTAGAGTCAAATTTATTGACTTTAATATCCTTAGGTAAATTTGGCAGCTTCGCAACCAATGCCCCTTTCTTTGGCAATAGACCCTTGATAATGGGACTATCTCAGACTTAGCCGTTCTCTTTACCATTTGGTCAACCAAGTTGACTATGGCCGATCCCTTTCCATTGGGAATAGAGAGCTTTACTGGATATCCAATGTCATCATTGTCAATGTCCATAAAGTTTTAGGAAGTTGATCTTAGCAAATAGATAAGATCATTAAGGGTCTTGTCATAGTCTGTTTCATAGGAGTCCCAAAGGAACTCACTATGTGACTTAGAAAATAGTTGAGTCACCAACTTTCTCAAGACTTTGACACCCAACTCTCCCGGCTTGTCAATATGTGACTACATCTCCAAGATGTGATCACACATAGACCTTTTCTTGCCAATAGGGCTTGAGTGACCTTAAACTTTTCAGGAACTTGTGGGTTAGGGAGAATAATTGGAGGAGGTGAAAGAAGTATGATTTCCATGGGACATCATCTTCATTTAGGAAAACTTGTTTCAAGAGATTTGGGAAGATCATCTTTTGGGAGATATTCAAGATAGTTGATTTAAAGTCCTTAATATAACACCCAATATGAAATATTAAGGCTAGGACCCAACAACCTATTTATAACTGGAAGAGGGATGCCGTAATCCAAGTTATAAAATAGTTGAAGGTAGGTAAATTACGATTTACCAATTTCCACCATGAAAAACGAAATATAATTAAGTTTTAATTGGATTTGAAACTCCTAGATCTTTTGAGATACATTGAACTTTCAATGGCATGTTTGAATCTCGATTGTGCCCTCTCAAGTTTGTGACTGGGATGCCGAGGATCACAAACAAGGTGTGAATAACCATACAAATTGACTTGGTACCTTCAACAATATTACCTAATCGATGTGCCGGTTAACCACACACGCTCCACCGATCTATAATAAAGTTAAGTTACCCTTTGCCACTCTTACTAGTCCATGTTAGTGTGTCGGTTAACCACACACGCTCCACTAACGACTTGGTAAGGTACAAAGTGTAATTTTATGGGCTAGCACCAATTTCACATTTTCCTAAGTAACTAAGAATTGGGAATTTATAAATGTTTAGTTACTTAGTATTTATCATTAATACTTTTAATGAAGGGAGAATTATAGTCCTTTCCTACCCGTTCGGCTAACGACCCTCCACCAGTCAAGGAAGCGGTGGGTGAGAGTGGACACCCATTAAACTGCCATTTTATAGGCAGTAACCTTATACCCCCCTTATAGACCGGCTTCGTGAATGAGGCCTACTAACGGTAAGATTGACTTTATCTTATACATATCTATATAATTAAAATTATAATAATAGTATAAGGGTTTGAATTTTAACTTTTAAAATTCTAAGGGCTAACTTGGAATTAAAGTATTCATAAATGAAACTTTTTCAAATTCCAAAACTTGAGGGCAAGTTTTGAAACTATTCAAAACTAATTAATTCCATAACTTATGTGTTTAAATTAGTTTTAATTAAAAAACTCTTCAAGTTCCAAACTTGAGGACAAGTTATGGAAGACTTTAAACTAATAAAAGAATGTAACTTTTCTTTATTTTGTAATTTATGGAATTAACTAAGGTTACACATTTTATTACTTAATGAAGTGACTCTTGAACCTCCATAACTTGAGGACAAGACTCTTCATTTTTGTAACCATTACCAACTTTTATGAGTTTTATGAAACTTAAATGTGACTTTTCATATAACTTGAGGACAAGTTACAAAAACACATTTTAGAATCAACTCTTAGATTAAAATGGATTGAAAACACATAATCCATTAACTTTTCTATTAATCTAAGCAACTCATAAGAACAAGATAATTCAAATCAAACTTTTTCATGTAATTAGCCTAATCACTAAACTAATACAAAACATGAATCTATTGACAATTATCTTTGAAATTGGATTAGTATGAACATTACCACATCAAAAACAAGTTTATAAGTTCAAAAACATCTTAGGGTAATGTTCCTAGTCCATTTCTAGCCAAAAACCTCGAAAATATGCTGTCTGGGGCTCCTACTCGTCGAGTGTATCAACCTACTCGCCGAGTAGGATGATTTTCTTCATGTACTCGGCAAGTTCATCAGTGGACTCGGCGAGTACAGTGCCTAGAATGCCCGAAATTCGACTTTTTCAGCATTTTTCAGCAATTTGCATCAAGTATAATTGAAAACAAGCCTAGTCTCTGATACCACTGTTGGGTTTTGAGCATTCTAACACTCCTAAGTGTACATGCAACCCTAAATACCTTGGATCTATGTTTTCTCTATTATACATGCAAATATGATTATCCAAGGTATTATCCTAACTAGCATACCAAAACATTGATACTAGGATAATAAAATAGATAGAATACATACCTTGTTGTTGTTGCTTGACTCCATGAAGCTTGAGAGCCTAGTGCCCCAAGTGTGACACCTCAAATGGTTCACACAACATCATGAACTCTTGGAATAACCATGAGAAGAAGACATACATGTTCAAATTGGCTAGCCCTCAAAATATGTATCACTAGTGCCAATTTCTTGAACTAAAGGGGTTCTTATATAGTGTGGCTATTAGGGTTACACCATGTAACTCATGACTTTACCCATTCCTTATGCTCCATGGGTTTTAACCTCCATGGAGTATCCATGGATCACCACATGGGTTAAACCCAACATAAAGGAATCTTGGATCATAAGCCCACATATATAAGAATGAATGATTTACATAATCAATCCCCCATATATTTAATTAGTCTCTTTTTGATCACTAAATTAAGTCCAAATTAATTCTTGATCAATACTAATTAAATAACATGATTTCATATTAATATATTAGAACTTATAATATATTAATATGTCACAAAATGTCTTTTCCTCATAAACGGTCTATCCAAATGTTCCGATGCCATGCAACCCAAATGGACCATGCCGAGTCGGGTCAAGTACATACCAATTATAGTTATGGACTTAGACACTAATCCAACAAATGCATGTCTCTATTCTTGCTTTATATCTCAAATAGATCCCAAGAATGTTGAAATGGCTTTGAATGAGCCCAGCTGGATAGATGCGACGCATGAAGAGCTCAATCAGTTTGAAAAGCTCGGGGTTTGGAAATTGGTTGAGTTACCAAAGGGCAAAAGGTCTCTTGATACGCGTTGGGTCTATCGTAACAAGCAGGACGATTCTGGTGTAATAGTGCGCAATAAAGTAAGGTTAGTGGTTCGCGGGTTTCGACAAGTCGAGGGTCTTGATTATACTGAGGTTTATGCTCCCGTGGCTCGCTTGGAGGCTATCCGTATCTTCCTTGCATATGCTTCCTAAATGAAATTCACGGTTTACCAGATGGATGTCAAGACTGCCTTCTTGTATGGCAAGGTGAAGGAGGAAATCTACGTTGATCAACCCCCTGGGTTCATTAACTCAAAGTTTCCTAATCATGTCTACAAGTTGGACAAGGCGTTGTATGGGTTACATCAAGCTCCTCGAGCATGGTATGCGACTCTAACAAAGCACTTGCTTGAGCATGGATACTCTCGCGGCACTATTGATCAAACTTTATTCATCAAGCATGTTGGTAATGATCAGATTCTAGTCCAGATCTACGTTGACGACATTATCTTCGGGTCTACCAGTCCACAGCTATGCAAAGAGTTTGAAGGCGTGATGAAAAAGCGGTTTGAGATGAGTTCACTGGGTGAAATGACCATGTTTCAGGGGCTTCAGGTCAAACAAAATTCAACCGGAATCCTGCTACATCAAGCTAAGTATGTGGAGGATATTCTTGAGAAGTTCGGGTTTCAAGACGTAAAACCTGCATCGACACCAATGGCTGAAAGACCCCTGCTGAATCCAGATATTGATGGTGAATCCGTAGATCAGACACACTACAGGTCGATGATCGGATCGTTGATGTATCTTACTGCAAGCCGTCCCGACATCATGTTTGCAGTTTGTCAATGCGCCTGCTATCAGGCTAATCCTAAACTTTCTCATCTTATTGCTGTCAAAAGGATTTTTCGGTATATCAAAGGCAGCCCAAAATTGGGTCTTTGGTATCCGAAGAATTCTGAATTTGATTTATATGCTTTTGCTAACAGTAATTATGGAGGCTGTGAGCTTGACAGGAAATCTACATCAGGAGGGTGCCAATTTCTTGGAGATAGGCTGGTGTCGTGGCAGTGCAAGAAACAGCATACCGTCTCTACCTCAACAGCAGAAGCGGAATACGTTGCTGCATCTGCTTGCTGTTCTCAAGTTATCTGGATCCAACATCAGCTGTTGGACTACGGTTTGAACTATCTAGAAACCTCCATTCACTGTGATAATGAGGCCGCAATTCAAATTACTAAAAATCCTGTCCAACATTCCAAAACCAAGCACATTGATATCAAAATTCATTTTATCAGAGATTGTTATGAGCGCTCGCTCATCCGGCTAGAACAGGTTCCCACTGCCAATAATGTGGCGGATCTGTTCACCAAGCCTTTTAACAAAGCTCGATTCGATGTGCTTGTGGGATTTTTGAAAATGATTCGTTTTGAGGATTAAATTTTTGTTATTAATTAGGTTAGTTTAAATTTGCGCATTTTAGTGATTTCATTCTCACCCATGCACAAATTTAGGGGGAGAAATAAACAAAAACCAAACAAAAAAAATTGAAAAATTAAAAAATCCAAAAACATTTTGTTTCTGTTTTATTTTTTTCAGAAAACATTCAAAAATCCAAAAACATTAAAAATTCAGAAAAATCAAAAATAGTGTCGCTAACAGTTTTGCTTGTAGATATGGTACTGGGAAGTGATATCATCAAGTGATAACAGGCAATCTGAGTCTGCGTAACGTACCCAAAATTAAATTGTCTATGCTCCGTGTTTGATGCGCTGGTAGGCACGAAAGATTCTAAATGGACTTGACTAGGCAGAGTTGAACTTAAGGAATTCATAGACTTGACAAATCTTGATCTAGTTAGATCCGTTTAGCCTGACAATGCGACGCTCGGATAGGTTGAGCAGGGAGATAAACACGGTAATCTACTGGTTACACTAAAGAACTCGTATCCGGAACTGTGGATTAACTTTTCCTCGATGTGCAGATTCTGTCCTTAATTCCGGTATTGATGGGGTGACTGGGGAATTCCGATAAATTAGGTATGTAGAAGATTATTTTCTTTCTCTCTATCTGTTAGTCATATGTTGCCTCCTCTGCGTGATTGAAATACATCCGACCTGGACTGCAACATATGCAATTCTATTTCTCTGCATCTTCTATCTATGCAATTCTTTCTATCTGTTAGCCATATACTGTCTCCTTTGCGTGACTCATAATCCGACCTGGTACACAGTATATGCATCATTCTTTTTCGCAATCCCTCTAAAACTTCAGTTAGTCATATGTTTCACCCTCTGCGTGATTGGAAGAGATCCGACCTGGGTGTATAGCATATGCATTCAATCTATCTTCTCTCTTAATAATTGTCTGCTCACCCGATGTAAGGAGTATTCTGGAAGTCCTTGATTACTGGAGCATATCAGGAAGCGGGAAACATGTTCTGGTACAACTAAAAACTAAACACTTACAGATTGTCTGTAGATCTCGCTGCTCAATTTAGGTGGACAACAATATCCCTGGTCGTCGTCAGCTGAATGGTCCTTAAGAAATATTATCTAGGAACTTATGATCACTTTGTCTTGTAACTAATGGTATGTCCTAATTCTGTCACAATTTTTCGTGTTTAAGTGGACCACAATACCAGCGATCGACCAGACAAAGACATGAAGATAAAGGTACCGACAAGTGGATTAAGGCTGTCTAACAACTTTGATCCCTGTGTCACAAAATTATACTTCATGATTGTCGAGATAAATTTTAGTCTGCGTTTATCTTATCTCAAATTTATTTTTGTTTTTATTTTATTTTATTTTATTTTATTTTTATAATTGTCAAAAAAAAATTTAATTTTTTTAATTCTTTAATTCTTAAATTTTAGAAATTATTTTATTTTATTTTACTTTTAGTTTAATTTTAATTTTATTTTAATCCTCAAAAGGCTTTATTTTTGAAAAATTAATGGGGTTTTGGACTGTGCCTTATACTGTGTGGGAGACAGGTAAAATTCAAAGGAGGTATAAAAGGTGGAGTTTACTGCTGTAAACCCTTTTTCACCTCATTTTTCATCTTCCCAGCCGCAAACTCTCTCCACTCTCTCTCATCCTCGAAATTTTTTTGTGAGATTTTGCAAAATCGGTTAGTCCACATCAAAGGTATGCTAAAACCGACCGAGGATATGTGGTTTGCTCATCGATTCGACTGAAACTGGAGGATTAATCGAGGTTTTTGTGTTCGTCGGCGTTTACGGTTTAGGGAGGGTTTACGGTTGAGCTTACGACCGTAAACGGTTTGAGCTTACGGTCTAGGAGTTTACGACCGTAAACTCCTTTGGAGCTTACGACCGTAAACTCCGTTTACGGTCAGGAGACTACTGCAGTGGGTTTACGACCGTAAACCCTATTTGAACCGTAAACCCAACTTTGACCATGTTTGACCGTAAACTCCAAATTATTGATCAAAATATTTCTTCTTAAGGCCAAAATGAAATTGATTAATTAAGAAAAATTAAAGCTTTAATTGTTTAAATACTTTGTTTTCTTACGTGGCCTGGTTTAGTGCAGATCAATGGCAAGTCTTAAGTTTGCTGACATTCATAACCTGGCAATTGTACTGGATGACCCTCCTGCTGTTCATGGAGATTTCAGGTCGATGATATACAGACTGAGAGAATGCTGCCTAGCCTTTGCCATTACTGTGAACCTAGTCATCTATCAGAAAAATGTGAGGGAGTTCTGGCAGACTGCTAAGATGACATCAGACAAAGGAGCAGTTACCATTGAAGCTATTGTGAAAGGATGCAAGATTACGATCACTGAGCAGTTCATCAGAGAAACATTGCTGATTAATGATAAACCTGATTTTCCTACTGAAATCGGGATTGAAGATATGCAAAAGATTCTCAAGAAGATGGGGTATGAAGGCATATATCCTCCCACGGTGAAAAAGCTTCTGCCACTCTACTGGAGATTTTTGGCGCATGTGTTCGTGAGCTGTATCTCGGGCAGAAGATCAGGTGCTGATGAAATTTCGCTCAGGAACACAGGGGCAATTGTTTCACTGGCTGCGGGTATCAAATTCAATTTCTCAAAGTTCATATTGGATGAGTTCTTGGTAAACATCGACGCTATAAGCCGGGAGACCAGAGATGCCTTCTTGTTGTACCCTAGGTTTATTCAGATGTTCATTGACACCCAATTTCCTGAGATGGTCAAAGAGGGAGACACACTGGATATAAAGTCGTTAGGCCCACACACGATTGGTCTCATTAAGCAGAATCGAAAGGGAAAAGTCGTCTTCCAAGGATTACATCCTCTTGTGAAGTTCGGAAAATTTGCTGACAAGATGTTATCTGAGCCTACTTCTTCCGAGAGAGTCATTTCAGAAGATGATGTCATTACTGTGTCAGATCGTGCTGAAGAAGAAGAAAATCCTGCTACTCATGCACGAGTAGCTGAAGAACATGAGCTGACATCTGTTCACATTCAAAGTAATTTTAATGAGGAGTCTTCAAGGGGTGGAACAGAATCTGAGATGTATGAAGACCTTGATCTCACCGGTTTCGATAACGATGAAATCCCTCTCAACGTCGGTAGTAATGAAGACTTCATGACCGGTGTAAACCTCAACACGCTGCTTGACAATATCAATGAAGTTGCTCATCCAGCAACAGAGATAAGGGAAAATGAAGACGTTCTCGAAGCCACGCCTCCTCTTACCAATCCAACGGCGGAAATAGCAATTCCTATGGTGGCAGTGTCAGGGATTCCTCCCCTTGATGTTGTTTTACCTAAATCTGAGCCATTGGAAAGTGATCGCACAACTTCACAAGCCTCTCAACCTCCATCAAAAAGACGAAGACTTGACCCTAGACAGGGAATTCCTGATTTGGGTGTATTTCAAAGCTTAACAACTCCACCAACAACAACTCCTGTTATTGTTTCATCTGAACCTGTCAGTGAAGGTCCTAGTACCTTCTATGAAGCTGGTGGCTCTTCCTTCCCCACGGGTTTCTCTCCTCCCAGGCCAGAACATGATGTTGCTTCTTTGAGGCTAGCCAGACATTTGGCCGAAGAACAATTCACAACGCCTCCCTTACGTGGCAAAGGAATCTCTATTGTGGGTGGCAGCTCAGGAGAAGAAAATCCTTCAATACTTGGACTTCAGAAGGAGATTGATGCTCTGAATCAGAAAAATATTGATTTAGATCAGAAAAATATTGAGCTGGATATCAAGGTTGCAGACCTTCAGACCGAAAATGCAAAGCTCAATATTCAAGTTGCCGAACTTATTGAAGATAACGCTCTGAAGACGAAGCAAATTACTGATCTTCAGACGCATTTCGGCTTGTTGACCGCCAGCTACTACGATCATAAGAAGAAGTTGGAAGAAGATTTTGGCGACAAATTCAAGTCATCTGTTGATAAGCCAAAGATCTATCTTCCTGATCAAGATGCTCCCATAGTTCCACAACCTACAAGAACAACCACCGTTGTTGACCGTTTTGAAAAGGAACCGGCTCAGGCTCCGAGTGTAATGGCATTGAAACACGCTAAATTGGCCAAGTCAGCTGAAAAGGGTCAATTTCTATTCAAAAGGAGCGCAGATCATAATGCTCCCTGGGATCAATCAAAGATCACCTTTACGGATCTGGGAGAACATCGTTTCAGAGGCGTTTATGGTGATCGGTCAGGAATCATTTCGTGGGGATTCCATGACACTATGAACATGTGGATGGTGAGAAGAAAGAGCGGCAATACTGAAATGTACAAAGATGATTTTCACTCTTTTACTAGGGTTGATCTTACAGAGCTGTCTAATGCTCCTTTCTCAAATCCATCAAATAATCCCAGGGCGACTCAGTTCAAGACATTTTTGGAAGATCAAGTGGCTAAGGGCTTCCCTTCAATGAAGACTGTAGAGTCTATCATCAAGATTTACCCTAGCGTCATTGATCCCAAAACAAGTCAGCCACTTCGTTCAGTGATGTGGCCCGCGACTGCTCAAGTAAAGCAGATTCCCGTTCTTCAAAATCATCCAGATGGATCTCTCGCATCCATGCAATACTGGGTGTTTGATGAATCTACAGCTTCTGCTGTCATCAAGCTTAAAGACGATTGTATCCACTTGTATGACAAGAGGGATTTGCTTCAATTTGGTAAGTGGGATATACATCAGCTCTCCATTCATCAGATCAAGGTGGCTGAAGACCTTTTTGAGTCCGCTGTAAAGGAGTACACTTCAATGGTTGCTGAGATTATCGAGAAAGAGATGTGGAACGGAGCTATGGGAAAATCTGATGTGCTGGTGATCGACAAAAACTGAGTCCAAGCTAGCACCAAACCAAGGGGGAGATTGAAGGGTCCAGCTAATGGTTTGGTCTAGGCTTTCATTGTAATAGTTCAGTATGAGTCTTTAATGCATTTTGTGGGTTGTTTTGCTGTTTACGGTCGGGGAGTGAGTTTATGGCCGTAAACACGTTTACGGCCGTAAACCCAGTTTGCGGCCCAATCGAGTATAAATAGTGGAAGTGTAGGTCTTTGTCTGGTTGTTGATGCCATAGTGTTTACAGTTTATTCCATCGAGTTGTACCAGACGTTTTTATGCTATAAACGTGTGCAAGCTTGATTTCTTCTCTTCTTCTATTTCTATTGTGATTGTTTGTTTCTTGATCATTGGTAAAGATCCCTTTCAGGACCTTACAGTAAGACAGCTCAGGAATTCAATATACCTACAGAGGAGAAGGACACCCTATAGATACCAGGAGAGAACAAATCATTACCACCCATAATAGAACAGAGAACAAAGGAAAACCACGTGTGATTCATGAGAAGTGTTTGAGCGCCTTTCCACCTAAGTAATAACTAGTAAATCAATTCAACCTAGTGAGTTAGTAATTATACCACTCACGTTAGGTTTTGAGCTTATCTTCTTTTCCTGTCACGGCTAATGACAATAAATCGGATTACGAAAGCTCAATTGATAGTGATTACTTCTCAAATTCATAAGTCTATTTTATGTAGACTTTATTATGATTTGTTTTCAAATCAGTTCGAAAGTTGGAAAACGATATCCACCAATCGAAGGTAACTTAGTTCAGATGACACTCGGTTCATAACCATTCTAGAAACTTATTTCTGCTCCTTACTAGGACTGCATCATAGGGATGCAGGTCGAATCATTGAGAACAATATAACAAAACGAAAGATTTATACGTAGATACAAATGGTTAGAATACATCTAGAGACAACTATAGTTGCTCACGAGCTCATTTTCTCTTCGTGTAGCAGAATCATGCCTCCGAAGAAACAAAACCAACCCACCGGCAAAACACCAATTCTTCAAATAGATTTGGCTACGTTTCAAGCTACAGTCACAGCAGCTGTAGCAGCTGTCATGACACACCTTAATGCTAACAACGCAAATGTTAGTAGTAATGCTATCGGCAATCCCGATAGTGGTGATAACCAAGTACAGCAACGAGTACCTATTTGTAAGGACACTTCGAACCTTAAGCCTAATATCCTGAAACGAAAGTTTGAGAACAAGAAAGGGAGTTGTTCAACTCAAGAACCTAACAGAGGGCAACGAACTGGGGCAGTCAATACCCCCATCAGCCCTGTTATTCTAGTACCGACCACACCGTACTTAGGAAACCTCCCACACTGCAGCAAGTGCAACTACCATCATCATGGAGTTTGCCGAGAGCTGCATTGCAATAGATGCAACATAAAGGGGCACACCGCCCGCATCTGTAGAACTCTGGTTGAGTTCATCACTTCAACTGCCAATGTTGGAACCATTCCAATATGTCACCTTCATGGTGAAATAGGACATTACAAGAGGGACTGTCCAACAGAGAAGAACGATGGGGGAGCAGGAGAAGTTTGACCCTAATGCATGGGAAGACATCAAAGAACCCTGCTATATTTTGGTACGATTCCAAACCCCAATAATTATCTATAATTATGAGTACTCTCCCATTCAAATTAAATCACAGCATTCATATAAAATTTGAAACGCTAACAGGTAAGCTATGATGGTTTAGTATATACATAAGGGTCATTTATAATTAAGATTTGTAGACTTAGAGTGAGTAATCCCGCCTCATTTCTTGTTCCTTGTTTGGTTGTGGATTTAGGGCAGGGTTGCTCAGTCAAAGGTCTTACCAATCTTAATTATACATGACTTGTATACACCAAGCGATTATAGAGAGACCTAGTAAGGATCATTTCATGGAAGTTCGTAATTTCAAATTATCAGAACCCTCGTATTGGTAGTACCCGCCAATTTCGAATAAAAAAGGGGATACGTAACTGTAATAACAAAATAAAACCGGAAGCGCTGAAAACTTAGGTACATAGGATAGTTCATTATCCTAAGTAATCATTTCCCCCCATAACGACTTAATATCTATTTCGTCGAGAAAATTCCAAAATCCTCATTCGACATGGTTTGGCGTGACCCTTACCATGTGAAAATTCTTATGCTGTGTAAGAGAACTTTTTCCTTAATCAGCCGTAAGATGAAATTCTTCCAATCCATAACGCAAACCCTTATGTCATCTCTCATTTCAAAACTTCATAAGTACCCATGCGAAGGGTACCAGGCCCTTCTAGCCTACTCAGTAGGCAGGAAACTACAAGCGAAAAGCACCGAAGTAGTCTTAGAAGTCAGTATCCACCGAAGTACCCCAATAGATCTCATAGAAAAATCATTATACCGCAGGTTAAGTTCAAGAATAGAGACTAAGAACTCATTAGGTTAATCTATCGCTACTAAGTGTATACACGGGAGTGGTATATAATTTAGACTTAACAAGATTTAGGATGTGTAATTCCGCCCTATCTCCTGTTCCTTGTTTGGTTGTGGACCTGGGGCAGAGTCACCCATCCGAACGTTTTGTGAAATCTAAATTATATACGACTCGTATACACGAGGTGATGATAGATGAGCCAAGTATGAGTCTTATCGAAGCAAAAGCCGCAGTCTTACTACAACAATCAGAGATACTTGAGTGGAAGTGGTAGCGGATTACAATGGACTTTATAATCAAGTTACCAAGGCAACAGGTGGACTTGATACCATTTTGGGTGATCGTCGACAGATTAGCCAAGTCCGCGCACTTCCTACATTTTTGAAGAAACAGGCAAATAGAGAACATAACTAGAACATATGATAGAGAGATTAGTCAGAGTGCACGGTGTTCCAATAGCTGTTATCTCCGTCGAGATAATAGAATCATCTCCCAGTTCAGGCAGTCACTTCAGAAATCTCTGGGAACTAGAGTAGTCTTGAGCATATGTGATCGACTATGGTAAAGTATGGGATACCCATTTACCAATTAGTTAAGTCCTTTACGATGCTAGCATTTAAGTTGCTCCATTCGAAACCTTCTGTGGTCGCAAGTGCAGATCCTATCTGCACTGGACTAAATTTGGTGACACCCAACTAGCTAGAGGTCAAATTTCCACACAACACCTTTGTTGGTCCAGAATTCATCCGAGAAACTACCCAAAAAGAGAATACGAATCAGGAAGCGACATAAAGCTTCCAGAGTTAATCAGAGAAGCTACGGCTTCGATAAAAGAAAACCCTTGGAATTCCAGGTTGATGACCTTGTCATATGAAGGTCTCACCCTGGAAGGGCAGGATACGCTTCGGAAAGCATAGAATACTAAATCCAAGGTACATAGGATCATTCAAGATTCTTACCAGAATCAGTCTTGTAGCTTATAAACTTAAACTACCATAAAAACTTAAAAACACTCATCCTACATTTCACATATCTAATCTAAAGAGGTGTCAATCCGATGAAACACTTGTTATTTCACTCGATGAAATCAAGTTAAATAAAAGTCTACACTTTGTAGAAGAACCAATAGAACTCGTGGATAGGGAAATCAAAAGAACCAAACAAAGTCTTATCCCGATAGTGAAGGTTCGCTGGATTGCAAACTGGGGACCTGAATTCACTTGGGAAAGGGAAGATTAGATGAAACGAAAATATTCACATCTATCCCTTAGTCCATGAGTATCACTTTAGACTTAATTTCGGGTCGAAATTCCCTCTAACGGGAGGATAATGTAACACCAGTCAAATTTAGGTCAAAAATAAATTGATCAATAATCGTAATTTGGATGAACAAAGTGGTAGAGATTGTAACAAGGTTTCCAAAAATATAAAGAACGCTGAAATCCGAGTTATAACGAAGAAGTTATGACCAATCGAATATCCGCGACAAAACCGGCAAAACACTGTTCAGTGTAAAATGTGAATTTTCGATAAAAGGCTTTTTAGCCTTAACAATCTAAATGAAAGTTGTAGAATATGTTAAACCGAGAACTTTCATAAAAAGAACGTAAAAATATTACTTCGTATGAGGAAGTTATGATTTTTCTAAGTTTCGGTTTAGCAGTAGACAGCTAAAAATTCGAAATAAAAATCGATCGATATTTAGCCGACACAACTTAAACGAGAATCGAATGTCTCGTCAAAAGTAGTACAACGGTAAAAAGACAGATGAAAGTCGTAGATTATAATTTTACCTACGCGTGCATATAAAGAACATCGAAAACGGAGCTCGTATGCGAAAGTTATGAATTTTGCAAGTTTTTGGCACGAAAATCGAAAAATGTTGAAAACATGGAAAAATCCCCACCCTTCGGCCACGTCACCTCGCATGCGAGGCTTCCCCGTGTCACCACGTGTTCGCTGCTGATTGGACCGAAGTTGTTCGTGGCGTCTCCTGATTGGACCGAAGTTCGGTCCAGTAGCCATCCGACACGCCTCGCATACGTGTCTCGCATCCGAGCTTCGCACAACCGCCTCAGACTTCGGCCTCGTGGCTCCTTGCGAACCGAACACGTGGCTTCCTTCCCTCGCTGCCAGCTCACTGATGACTCCTCCCCCTCGCCACCTGTCCGAGACTTCGAACTATAAATAGGAGGTGCGAACCCTCCCGGTTCCTTCACCATTTTTACCTCATTTTTCATCATTTTTCACTTCTTTCACCTCCCCAAACTTCCTTACAATCCCCCAAAGCCCCGATATCATATCTAAAACCCGAAGCAAGCCCCAAAGCCCGGAATTCTCGAGCAGCTAATCTCTTTCCAGTCGAAGTGCTGCCCGCATAAAGCCCGGTTTTTAATCAAAAACTCGCGGTTTCTTCAAGAAAGATCATTTATAGAAACGAAACGCTGCCCAAATCACCACTTATCAAATGAGTTCATACCCCTATAATCTACCTTTTTAATGGTTTTTAAATGCGTTTTAGGGGGGGGAATACAAGTTGAACACAATCTAAATTGTGTTAATAATTATATGTGATAATAATCACACAAAGGGTTTCCTTATGCTTTTAAGGATTACCAAATACTTCCAAAATGACTTAAAGCCATGTTAAATCTTTAAAGTCATGTGAACCCTTTCAATACTGTTAAATTCTTTGAAAAAGTTTTTACAAACTATTTCAAATTATAATTGCCAAAATCATGTTTATATATGGATAAATATATAAATAAGATTTGAAGGGCTTAGGACTAATGAATTATCTTATTTCCTTTTCCTTGTTTGGATGTGGAATTAAGGTGGTGTTATTTGTCCGAAGGTCGTTCCCTTCTTAATTGTATATATATATATATATATATATATATATATATATATATATATATATATATATATATATATATATTATACATATATGAATATAAAAGGTTACTTCATTCGATATCATTACCTTTGTATCATGCTGAGCAAAGGTGTTCATCCATGAGAAATCATGCTAATCAGATAGAACATATAAATTATAATAGGTATAATTTATGATTCAAAACTAAATATACAAGTATGATTCACGATTATATACTTTTTATTCCAAGGAAATTACTAACAATTCATTTATCTATACCAGGATATGTATAATACTTTTAGTATATGGATAATATATTAAAGAAGTAATAATACATCATACCGGTTTGCATTAACAAGGGTACAAATACAACGTACCAGGTTTAGCAATCACGGGGTAATAATACATCATATCGGGTTTGCATTAGCAAGGGTACAAATGTACCAGGGTTAGCAATCACGGGGTAATAATACATCGTAATCTCGTTGAAACAATAAATTTGTGAGACTCTTCATGGTGTACTTATCTAAGTACGACCTTAAGTCCTGACTTATTAACCAGAATCTCCTGGAGGGAGAGCATGAATTTGTGTATAGATCTATACAGGACTGACAACCCCGCACCTTCATTGTTCGCAACAGTTTGGCCGGCAGGCCTAGGGTGACAAATGTCATATCGTTTCCGACGCCTGAAGAACGTCGCATCAGGCACATCAGTCATATTAGTATGGTTAATATAACTCACATGGATAAAACAACGAGTAAATTACTTACTAATATACTTCTCTTAAAAGAGTAAGAAAAGATAATTACATCTTATCTATTTTACTGACCAAATATATACCTTCTGTTAGTTTTTACTTATAGTAAAAACTGCGTATAATGAAATCAAGTATGGCGAATATACTTGTACTTTTGGTTTTGGAACGTTTAAAACCACAAATCAGTATTATGGATAATATAATATTTTCCAGGATTAATACCAATGTTTTACTGTAGAACATATATAACTAATAATACTTTTACAAATGAAACGGTTTATGGGATTAAACTACTTTTACAAATGGAACGGTTTATGGGGATTTAAAACTACTATTCAGAAACGGTTTTATGGGGAATTAAAACTACTATTCAAAAACGGTTTTATGGGGATTTAAAACTACTTATCACATAGAACTTAGTCATTCACTCTTTTTAAACTAGTATAACATCAAGGACCTTTAGTGGTTAATTCTATAATTCCTTAGTTTTTACATCAGAGTTATACATAAGTAATATCCGATTGACAGTGAAATGTGTGACTTCCGCCTTACTTCATGTTCCTTGTTTCATTGTGGGCTTAGGGCAGATACACCCATTTAACTGTCCATTCGATATTAGGTTATATATAATTAGTATAAACTAAGTAATTGCAGAGGGGACTATTGAGGTTATCAGTTTATCACCTCAGGAAATATAGGATTTTCTGGAGGAACCAGCGAACTTTTCCAAGAACTTAGAGTATACTTTATAGAACTAAAATACTTATGAACTCACCAGCTTAAATGCTGACCTACTCTTTCAAAATAACTTGTATTCTCAGGAATCCAGTAGACAGGTACACTCCCGAAGCTTTTGAGAAGACTACCTAGTACCGTACTACGATTCTTGTCTTCTACTGTATCTACTTTGGTGTTTGAATATGTAATGTTTAAACACTTATGTAAAACTTATACTTATTAATGCAATGGTTGTTTGTACTTTGATTACTATATTGAATGTGTTGTGATACTTACATGAAGTCCTCCGCCCCCGAACGTTTCCGCCGTTCTGGTTTGGAGGTGTGACGAAACCCTAACCTTTAGGGTTTGCACCCTATTTAAGCATCATATCTGACCCCCACCCCAGCCTCCATCACCTCCAAACCCTATTATCGAAACCCTAATCCACCTTGAGTGTTTTGGAGTGTGTTCTTGCCATTTTTGAGTGTTGTTGTGTATTTTGAAGCTTGTGGAAGGAGAAGAAGATAGAAGGTTCAAAGGGGAAGAAGTAGATCCAGGAGCTACACTTCATTCACTGCATTTTCTGGTAATAAAGCCTTAAACTTGATCATTCTCTTCTTAGATCTATTTATGACCTCTTTTGAGGGTTTTTGGTCCAAGATTTGCTAACTTGTGGGTAAGGATTGACCCATGAGTTTTCCTTCCAGATCTAGTGCCTTGAGAGGCTATGAGGATATAAAGGTGCAAACTTTATGCCCTTAGAGTCCTCATGCAAGTGCTAAAGAAGTATTTATTGCCTTTTGAGCCCAAAAGGGCCATGCATGGAAGCAAGCTTGAGACTTTCAGTGATCATATGATAGCTAGACCTTAGATCTAGGTTTGCATGAGTGGATTTGAGATTCTAAGGCTTTTTGGACAAGATTCATGTCCTAAAGGAATTAGGGTTTTGTCTAAACCCTTTAAGAAGAGTTATGAACGGGTAAAGTTGGAAACTTTACCCTTAGAATGGCCTTTCAAGTGAGCAAACGAACTAAGGAACATAGATCTGAATGGTAGGAGCTTAATCCATTAAGATGGCTCAATCAGACAGGGGAACTTGCCGAGTCCAGGGAAGGACTCGACGAGTCGAAGCGGGTTGTTCCGATTGTTAGGACAGCAAGAACTCGACGAGTCTGTTAAGGGACTCGACGAGTTGACTCAGTTGACCACGGGTTTAAGTGTTCAGGAACTCGCCGAGTTAGGAGATAACTCGACGAGTTGGGTTGACTGGGAGTTGACCTTGACTTTGACTTTGACTTTGACTTTGACCAGGGGTAAAATGGTTATTTTACCCTAAGGGAGGATTAGCAGATTCTGATTAAGTGTTATTATGGAATTAATAGCCGGAGAGTCGCCGGAGAAGCAGATAGGTCTAAGGCACCAAGGTCGGCTCGTTTATGTGTGATTATATGTGCCAGGGTTAGCCCGATGTTGGTCTTATGTTCCAGACTCCGGTCTGATGCCGGGCGGGGCCAGATGCAGTTAGAATGCTTGATGTTTTTGTGATTCTTGCATGTGTCTGATTATGTGTTCCGGATTTAGTTCTGATACTGGGGCAAGCCCGAGGAATGTTAGCTTTCATGTTATGTTTATGTTTATTTTTATGCTATGCTTGTTGATATGATATGTATACTGGCCTTTAGTCCGATGTCGGGCGGGGCCCAATGCAGTGGGGTGGGCCCAGTATGTGATTATGTGTATGGTATGTGGTAGTTTGGGGGAACTCACTAAGCTTCGTGCTTACAGTTTTCAGTTTTGGTTTCAGGTACTTCAGCTAGCAAAGAGAATGGCTCGGGATGATCGCATGGCACACACCACAGTTTTTCTAGCCTGGGAGATTTACTTTGATATTTGTTATGAGTTTATGATATGTTGACAGATACTACGATATTTTGATATACTTTGTTTATGATTTTATATGATAACGATGATATTTATGGTTTAATAATGTTTTTAAAAGGAAATTTTTGGTCGGTATTTTTTGGATGTTTCAGAATAAGACCAAAGAAAAGGATAACAAGTGAAAATATTTTGGTAAGAAGGGGTTAAAGTGGTAAAAATCCATGAAATTGTAAAAAATGGAATCTGGGGTGAAATCTGTCAAGATGCCAAATCGCTCGGAATTGGAACAGAAAATATTATCATTTTCCTCGTTAAATTAGAAGAACAACGCAGCGTCACTTGTTGGGAATAAATCTGTCAAGGCAAGCAAACTTCGGGGACAGGAAATGAAACATATAACCATCGTCGTCATTGTGACCACTGAACTCCATCTTTGACTTTTGAAAGTCAAAATCATAAAGAAAATTCAGAAAAGAACCGATCACTACATCTGATTAAATAGTCGCTAATTCCGATCTTCATGAATATAGCAATGAAAGACAACGAAAACTCGATTGTGAAATCCTTGCAATCAATTGTGAAAGTAGTGATAGTTACGAACATGTGATCTGCGAGATTGATGGGCAATTTCTGTGACGAACTCAATATCTAATTCCGACTGGATCTTCAATTTCGATTGAAATCGGATTTTTGATTTTCAATTCCTCTTAAATCCGATTTTAACAGCCGAGAACCAAATGACATTGCGATCTTGATGAATTCTGATGATGATGTGAGATACGATTCTGAACAGACAGAAACTCAGAACATGGTTGCGAATCGATTGCAACATCCGAATGCATTAACTCCGAAAGTGTTGTAGTTGTGAGTCACTCTGATTGCGAATCGGATAAGAATTTCATGGACGAACACATCTTCAGAACCCCGAACGACTCCAATTGATCCGAACGATTTCAGAACTCCAAGTAGATGACCTCCGATTACGAATCATAATCAACAAACGAATGTGTGAAATGCGAATCTTAGGACATGCGAAAGTACAACTCTGAATCTCTTCATAGATGAATAGTGAAATGCAAAGGTTCACATTAGATTGCAAGGTTCGTTGCGAGAGCTCAGAAATATGAGATTCGTTGCGAGAGCTCAGCAGATTAGCGAATGTTCGCACTATGAACAATGTCTTGTGAACCTTGGCAGAGCGATAAGTAACCAGCGAATCTCGTTTTCTTCTTAGCCAAGCCATGCGAGACAACTCCAAGAGCTACGAATCCTTGCCGAGTGAACAGTGATCTTCGCATCAACATCCACATTGAATTGCCGGAGACGATGAAATCTAATTGTGATTTTACATTTGCGAAAAGAACCCTTAAAGTTAGAATAAACTTGCGGTTTTTACCCAGATTTCCGAAAGTGACACATTATTGTCTCTAATTGAAAATTTAACACTTTATTCCTTCAAAGTTCCGAATCTGACCCCCCTATTTGCCGTGTACCCTTTTTGCTGAAAAGTGTCAGATGACAGCTTTCTTTTTGTAGAAAATGTCATTTTTCACCCACTTTTTCAACTTTTGTCATTTCCAACAATAAAAATTGATTTCTTCAACAAAATTTCTCCTTTTTGACTCAAATTTCATCAGCTTTTGTCTTCCTTTTCGTTTTTTTAGATAAAAGACAAAACTTTTCAAGACACCTTTGGTATCCATTTAAGATTCAAGAATGAAGTTGGTTTCTTACACACCCATTTATTTAAAGAGAATCTATCATCTTCTGAAAATAATACCCGCTTTTTAGTTGGAAAACAAAAATTTCCAAAAATTCATTAAACCAACCAAATTCTCTTTTCTCTTTCCTCCAACTTTTAACATATTCATCTAAAGAAAAATGTGAATGGAATTTCCTTTGAACATTCTTGACTTCAGCTTTCTGAACCTTTTCACATGCATTAGGTACTTGTACCTTGGGCATCCAAACCTTCTTCATTTTACTCTTGTTGTTCTTCTTCTTCTTCCTTTTCTTATTTCTAGGCTTCAGAAACGAATTGTGGATCTGAACAACCTTTTCCTCATTCTGAATCTGAACATTAGAAGACTTTGACACACAAACTTTTGGAGTTTGGTAAATCTGAACATCTTGAAGTATTGGCTGTCTATAAGGAATCATTCCTTCAAAAACATCATCAGAACACAAAAAATCATCTGTTTGAGTTCCAATAGAACAAAATGTCTTTACTTTCACGATTTCCGAATATTTGCTTTGAGATTCTTCTTCAGAACAAAAAGATTCGGATTGTGAAGCTTCTGAAAAACTTGAAACACTTGACTCCCCCTCAACAAGAACATATGGAGTCACTTTTTCTTCATAAACATGAGGAACATTATGAACTTCACCAAGAACACCAAGAACATCTTTTTGAACAACATTTTCTTTTGTTTTTCTTTCTTTCTCCAATTGTTCTTCTTTTTCCCGTTCCAAATGAGTTTTGATAAAACGAAATTGTTCCAACACAAGCTCATTTTCATCTAAAAATTTCATAATACATTTTTCTGTATTTTTCAAATATGCATCTTTATTAATCCCTCCATCTACTAAGAGATTATACAAATCAAAGACACTTTGCGAATGTTTTATTGGACCATAAATAAGATACCAATGATATGTATTTGAAAGTTTAAATTCTGGATCTGTAACTTTCATTCCTAGTTCTATAATCGAAGATAAAAACTTTGAAACTGAAGAGTTCATCATATCTTCCACCAGCAATAAAATTCGAAGAGGGAGCAAATAGATCTGACAAGATTTCTTAGAGAGAGAAAACAAATCTGAACATAAATATGAGAACAAAAACGAAATTCTTCTTCTATTTCTCTTCCAAAACACGAATCAAGAACAAATTAGATGAAAGAATGAGTAGAAGATAACAGATCTAAACAAGATTTTGCAATAAAACGAGGTATGAGACTTTTTCTTTTCAGAAAACATACAAAACTTGAAGAACAATGTGAGATTCATGATAAAATATCGCCACAAACAAGATCGATTCTTGCAATAATCGCTGAGATCTACAAGAACCTACTCTGATACCACTTGTTGGGAATAAATCCGAGATGACGAATGCGGAATATCAAGAACAATCAAGAATCAATCACCGTCATATGCAAGTAATCTAATAAAGGTTTTTGTGTATATTGATTATGACATGAATGTACAGAAAAAACCCTAATCTGGTAAAAAACTTACCTCAAAATCTAAACTAATGATTATTTATAGGGAACAATAAAGATATACCATAAATATAAATCTAATGCCTTAAGTAGAAAAGTTAGATTAAGAACTTCTACTGTAAAGGCACCATAGGGAATCATAAAATGATTAACCCTAAAAAGGCTTCCCTAAATAACCAAATATGCCAAATCAGTTTCAATATCTCAAATACTCAACAGAATTTATGCTTTTAATTTAGTTTTTTTTTTCATTTTTTACAACAATAGAAAAAAGAAATTGCCGCCTCTCTCTCTCTCTCTCTCTCTCTCTCTCTCTCTCTCTCTTTCTTTCTCTCTCCATTTGGGTTTATCTTTGATAAACATCGAAGAACATCTTTATAAATTCAAGAACATTAAAGAACATCTTCATAAACTCAAGAACATACTCCGCCACCACCACCATTCGACCACCATCCACCAACACCACAGTCGGCCACTACCACCCACCTCCATCTTCACCTAAAAATCATCCCAAAAACAAAAACCATACACACAATCTGGGTTTGTTCTTGAGTTCTCCCCTAAAAATCATTGCTAGGTCTGAAGCCTCATCAAGAGCTCAAGAACACATACACACACACTCACATTCAAGAACACATACAAAATCAAATATGATGAACATATACACACACAAAAACAGATCTGATGAACACACACACACACACAAAATCAAATATGATGAACACACAAACGAAAACAAATCTGATGAAGGGTTTTCAGATCGAGTTTAGATCGGGTTCACGTCTCCGACCTCCTCCTCAGAAGAGTCGTACACGATGGAGCCGGAGCTGCCTGTTAAAGCAAGCCCTAGCGTTGTCGGAGAAATGCTTGTCTCGAAAATCGGGTCATATCTCTGATCTCCTCCCTGAAAACAAAGAATTTTGTGGGTGTGTGTGTGTGTGTGTGTTTGGAGGGAAAGAAGAAAAGATGGAGGATAATTTCTTGTCTCCAATGTTGATTTTTTTTCAGTCAAAATAGAGAGAGAGGGAGGGAGGGAGGGAGAGAGAGAGAGAGAGAGAGAGAGAGAGAGAGAGAGAGAGAGAGGGTTATGAATTTTTATTTTATTATTCATTTAAAAAATCTTCAAAATAAATAATAATAATAATAAATGCAATAAAAAAAGGCAAAACAGTAAGTTTGAACTCATTTAAATTCATTCAGGGATCAAAATTACAACAAAATTCTTATTTTGAACCACTGATGCAACTTAAAAATATTTTTGACCAAACATTCAGTTTTTGACATATCACATGGACAAAACTTAATTTTGCCTTTAAAATAGTATATCATTTGGACAAAACTATTTAGCAAACTTTAAGGTTATTCCACTCATTTATTTCGTGTATATGTATCCTCGCAGTAATAATAGTTTATTGTATACCTTAATTATGTATATATTAAATCCTTATTAAATTTTGGCTAGTCATTTTAGCTTTTTAAATATATAAAATAAAAATAATTATAATTTATAAAAAGATTTATCATTAAATTTCAACACAATCAAATTGACACACATAATACTAAAACGAAAGAACGTATATTTTAACATAAGTTTTTCAATTATCGCATGTTGCAATATTTTTATTTACTTAAATGTTAATGTCAAGTATTTTTTGTTTTTGTTTTGTTTTTTTTTTTGTTTGTTTTTTTTTTGTTTGTTTTTTTCTTTTTTTTTGAATCTATAGGCGGAATTTATAAGATATCTAAAATAGATAATGATCTATCGGTTAAAATAAAAAACATAAATTTTTGTAAGGTTGTTTTCCTGAAGAATATCAACCAAGTATGAGCTAAATACCAAAAAGAAATAGTTAGAGTAGTTAAAATATACAAAGCCCACTAGAAAATAGTATGGGCTTATGTGGCGTTGTTTATATTTTTTAAAAGTTATTTGTGCAATTATGCAAAACCTTCAAGGCACAAGAGCTTTCTTTAGCCAACAAAACACGAAAAAATTGTCAAAAAAACTTAAAAGGATAAGTCAAAAAATAAATCTTACAGATAAGCTTTTATTTTTATTTTTTAGGATAATTCAAAACAAAAAGATTTTATGTTTATTATAAGAAGGAAAGCAGAAATGACACGAGATTTTTATGCTCCACTTGGATTTGCAAATAAATGAATTTTCGCCCTCGTTTAACTTGCTTAGCTTATGGGCATAATCTTTTCAAGTATGAATTGAAACATATGCAACCCAAAAGGGTCTTTTACGTTTGTTATAGATTTCAAAGGATGATAAACATTAGCTTATTATTATCGGTGGATATATACTCATATTTTACCATATTTTTAGGACATAATCTCAACGTCACCATCGTCTTACCCTACAAAAATATAGGAAATTGTACCATACCTTATCATTTTTTTAAAATAGAATATGATTATATAAAATTAATAAAAAGAAAGTATTTCATTAATAAAAAAATAGACATAAATAACAAAAAAATTTAAACATAGTAGAATAGTACGACACACTTAGTTATCGCTTGTCATAATGTCATAATATCCTTGCCCGAATCATCTACAAACATATACGATTCGTCATTTGTATCGTCGTAAAAATCGTCGACAACAAGATTTACTTTAGCAATGAAGACATGTTTCACCAAATCAGCGCGAACATTGTCGTGTCCAACTCGGTCGTATACTTCCCCTATGTTCACCATGTATTTTGGTGTACCTGTATTCACTCTTTTGAATCATGGTAAATTCTCATTTTCATAGTAGTGCCAAATCGTATTATAAATAGCAATGTGTACATCAAACTAATTATTATTCTTCACTAGATTGATCGTGTTGGTACTGAAAGTATCTGATGGAGATTAGTTCTCATAGTCATAACAAACTGGTAATATTATTATAAATAACAATGTCCTTTTCGGTTACACGCAGTAGAAAAATAAAGCATATCTGAAAAGATATTTAAACATGTTTCGGGCTTACAGTTTTGGGTTATGTTTCAAGTACTTCACATGATCGCGGGAAGGCGAATGCGTGATCGTGCACCTCCTCGTGTTTTGTTTTATGATTTTGGGAAAACTCTGATATTAAACATGTTTTGAAAACTAATTTTGTAAACAATGATGATTTGTGGATTGGTTTTAAAAATTCAATTTTTTCATGAATTTTATGGATGTTACACTAGTTGTATGCATAACTTTGCATGTATGTTTTCTGATATGTTTACCGGACGGGGCCTGATGATTATATTGTATGCTATATATCTTTGTGATTCTTGCATGTTTTTATGTGTTTGTATGTATATCGGGTGGGGCCCGATGCTAGGCGAGGCCTGATGATTGTTAGATCTGTTCCGAGCAGGCTCGATGTCGGGCGGGGCCCATTATATGTTTGATGTGTATGGTATGTGGTATTTTGGGGATCTCACTAAGCTTTGTGTTTACAGTTTTCATTTTATGTTTCAGGTACTTTTGGTTTGAAGGGGAAGAGCTCGGGATGACTACATTGCACACAACACATTGTTCCGCATTTCACATGACTCTGATGTTTTTGGATGTTATTTAATATACTCTGATTTCTCTATGGTTTTATGATATTGTTATGGATAATGGTTTTATTAATATAAAAATCGAATTTTTTGGTCTTAATTTTTGGGATGTTATAATATCCCTACAACGTGATATAGAGGAATCTATTTGGGTGCCACCCTTTCGCAAGATAGATTGCCTAATGGAAATGATGTTAGGGTGAACTGATTTTGTTCTTTTCACGTTGGTATAGACTTGGGGGTATTACTAGACCCTGAGTATAAAAATGGCAACGATTCAACACAAGAATTAGCCCTTAATGAAAGAAGGGAATTGAATGTGAAAAAAATGCCTTTTGAGTTATGTTATGTCTACTGTAATGTTTTGATATGGAATGGAATGTGCAAAATGTCTATTTGGAATATGTTTTGCATAATGAAATGGTTTTGATAATAATGTGATAAATATTTTGGGTTACAAACTCACGTATCTCACGAGACATTATTGTCTTACGTAATCTTTTTAATGACATGTATCCCAGGATGTACTTAAGGAGTAAAGATAATAGATGCAATTCAGAAGTTAAGAAATAGAGAATGGAGTGGAGCTTGTCAAGTTCTTTATTAATGATAATGATGTAATTCATATTTGCTTGTTATGGTTTGTATGATGTTTAATAGTAACACCTAAAGTTTTAATTGTAAATGTTTTTGTGGGATTGATTTTTATTAAATGTGGGTTAATACCTAAATGTTTTTATAACCATATCTTTGAAAATGTTTTTGGAGAAATTTGGGGTGTTACAGGAAGTAAGACCAAATCAAGCATTCTAAGGCTATAAAATCCTAATTATGTACAACTATGAAGCATACACTTAACCACTAGCAATAATAGTCTAAGTTCCTAATAGCACAACCAAACAATCCCCTAGGCTACCAGGCGTCACAGTAATCACGCAGTTCTATCATTCAATTCCTAAGGACCCCTAGTCTATCAACTACCATGTGGTTCTAGAAATTCACATATCAATAGATATTCATATGAAAAGTTTGGATATTTTTGAGGATCACTTTTCTTTGAGCTTCGGCTGACTATACACATTACATCTTTTTCCTCTTTTTAAATTTTATCTTTTAAAATGGTTGTAAAAATTTTGCAGATACCAACTTGTAACGTCCCACAAGTGTTCATCCAAATCCCTCAAACCAGGGCTCTGTTACCAACTTGTAACGTCCTAAAAACCATGGTAAAAATTTTCAAATTATAAAGGGGATGAAAGCCATTTTCATAAAAATCAAACATCACCAAATATCTCTTTCACAACATGAAATCAAAATCAAAGTATCATAACAAAACATCTCTAAAAAATATGAAGACAATTGGATGGTGTGTACAGTCACTCCTTTGGTTTTCCTCGATCCTCAGAAGTACCTGAAACATTAAAATCCACAACTATAAGCCAAAGCATAGTGAGTTCCCAATAATACCCCACACTAAAATACACATACAATGTATGCACACAATAGCCTTCAACAAAAGGCTGGTCCGCCCCTTGAGCCTACAACATTAAGCTGGACCACTCCCTTTGGCCTTCATCATAAAGATGGTCCGCTTGAGTATCTTGCCTTCAACAAGCAGTTCGTCCATTCTCAACCCACCCATAATATTTCGACATATGCATATAAACAACCAACTTCCAAACAAGCAACCACAAGTAAGTATTAACAAATCTATCTACCTAACAGTCAACTACAACATGTCAACATCCTAACATACAAAGGATCTATATCGTTGTACAAAGTATAGTGAGAAAACTCACCTCACAACAAAAGTAGACAATCTCCAAAACGTGCAGAATGTGAAGGTTGGTAGAGTAACCACCAAAACATATAATCCATGGTCAAATCTCAAAGCTATGACCTAAAACCCTAAAGTTTGACCACAAGTCCACCCTTGTCAAAAGTCAACAGTCAACGGTCAGACCATCGCACCATGGCTAACCAATGAACGCATCGTGGCAACTACATGATAAGATAGTCGCAGTCGAAACCCGTCATCGCGTCGTGGCCAACCACCCACCACGCTGCGGTGAACGCCCAAATCACTTAATGGATTAAGCAATTAGTCCTTAATCTATAGAACTCAAAAGCTTAGATCTTGTGACTAATAGTATTAATGCATAAAGTTTCCAGCTTTATCCAGTCTCATGTCTCAAATGCATCCAAACTCTAAACCTAACTTCAAAGTGAACCAAAACACATGCTTGACCTCAAGAGGGATCATGCAAACACACCTTTCCTTCAACACTCAACTCCAGAAGTCACTTAGTCACTTGGATCACTTAAATAGTCCAAGATTTGATCAACTCCAGGGATATCTAGGTAAGGGACTCAAAACCACTCAAAAAGCTGCATAAACTTAGATCTAGAAAAGAAAAGGTCAAGGTTTGAACTTTATACCTCCAATGAATTAGAAATCTGAAGTAGATAATGTATCTAAGCTAGCTCCTTGTTTCCTTGCATCAAAATGGAATTCCTTCTTCCTCAAGCTTCACAAAATCAATAGAACAAGCTCAAAAACCAAGTATAGAGGCTTGGGTTTGGGAGGGTAACATTCTCAGAGGATGGGGCTGCGAATGATGAAAATCTAGGAGTTAGAGCCTTTAAATAGGGCTCAAAACTTGTGTTCTAGGGTTTTGAACCTTAACACCACCACGTTATGGCCATCCTTATACGACGTCGTGGCCACTTAAATGGCGCGGCCAAATAAATGACGTGGCTGAGCCGTGGCGATTCTCCATCACCAAGCCGCGGTAAGCCAAATCCCCCAAAACTTTTAAGATTTAAAATAATTATCCAAAAGAATAGTATGTGAAGAACAAATGTTATGTATTTATTACATAATATTATTATGAGTAAATTTCTAAAATTTTCCTTATGGTTTGGTCAAAAATATGTGTTTAGTCCATAACTTTTGTTTTGCACACCGACCGTCTTTATAGTATGATTTTGTTGCAAATTTCATCCCCGTTAGACATTAAAAGACCAATTTTCCCTTACTAAATTTTTTTTATATAATTTTGATTATTTTATATAACTATTTTGTAATATTAGTTAAAACATTTAGGCCCACCCCTTCACACACCCCCACCCTCACCCCTTTATCTTCTTATTACCCATTAGTCCAACCCAAAATCCATGTTTCCTTCCCGCGTTACCAGATTATCATCACTAACGATGTCTTTAACAAAACTAAAAAACCACAATTAACCATCACCCTCTCGACATCCTTAGTGAACCAACTACTTTGCTCCAACAACCTGTATTACTAGTAAATTAACTTATCACCGGTCCATATCCAATGGCTTACGTTATCAGTTTATCAAATTAGGTATCTCCGCCGATGTCATCATTAGGTTTTTCTGGGGATGTTTCGGTAAATCGAGATTTACGATTTTAGATATTCTTTCCTCAAGTTTTATTTCAACATTTGGTTTTGATTTACCAGTTCATGAAGTTCTTTCATCATCATCATCATCATCATCATCATCATCATCGTCATCATCGTCATCATCGTCATCATCGTCATTGTCGTCATCGTCGTCATCATCATCGTCATCATCGTCATCGTCGTCATCGTCGTCATCCTCATCCTCATCCTCATCATCATCATCATCATCATCATCATCATCATCATCATTATCATCATCATCATCATTGTCACACCCCAAAACCGGAACGGCGGAAACGTTCGGGGTGGAGGATGTCATGTACAGTATCACAACAATGCATAGTAGTAAACAAGCAACAACATCATCCATTGCATTAATAATATAATTTAATACAAGTGTGTTCTGTCAAGTTAAATAGACACCAAAAATATGAATCAAAATAAAAGATGAGTCTTGAACGAGCTCCATCTTCTCAAAAACTGGCACCGGTACCTGTCTACTGGTGACCTGAGAATACAAGTTATTTTGAAAGAGTTTATCAGCTTTAAAGCTGGTGAGATCATAAGTATATTAGTGTCTGTGTTTGTATGAAAGTGTTTGTAAGTATGTAATGTATAAGTTTGTAATTGTTTGTAAATTGTTTGAACTCTCCTAGAAAACCCTATGTTTCCTACTAACAGTAGCCTTCTACCAAGGCATCTAGTGGTCGTGTGTGTGTCTCTTGTAAGAGTATGTATTTTCCCAAATCTGACTATCATTAACCAAAAATATAGTTTTTACATTACTGTTTATTGTGTGAAGATCACAAAGTGAGTGCAATGGGAAAATGAAATAGTACTGTAGTGTTGTATTAAGTAACTACTGCCATACTAACTACCTTAAACCAATTGTTATTTAAAGTACCATGTGATCGGCCTGTACCATACTACCGACTATAAACACGACGATGTAAGACGTCGGAAGGAATGACGTTTGGTACCCGTAGACTTGCAAGTCCCACTGTAGCGAGCATCAAGGTGTAGGATAGTCAATCCAGTATAGATCTATACACAAACTCAACGCTCTCCATTTAAGGAGATTCTGGATACAAAACGGGCCATGACAGGTGATGACATACCCCGTTACGTGGCTCACATAACTGTATTAGTGCACTTGTGAATGTATTGTATGTACTAGCTGTATTGTATGTTCTCTCTCTGTCTAGTATGTATGTATGTTCTATCTGTATGGTATTGTTTGTTTCTCATCATAGTATTCTCTATCTGTATGTTATGTTCTCTCTGTATGGTATTGTTTGTTTCTCATCATAGTATTCTCTATCTGTATGTTATGTTCTCTCTTTATGGTATTGACTCATGTATGAACTGACTCTTTGTATGTTTCACTGTTCTAGTAATAGTATTAGTATCTTCCTAAACTATACCTATTATAGCTTACTAGTAATGTTGTTTGAATGTATGAATATGTTTGTATACCTTTGCTACCCAAAGGTATTGAACAGAAAGAAGTAACCTTTTATATCTATATACATATACATGATATATGACTAGGATTCAAACGACCTTCAGACAAACAACCGATACCCTAAGTCCACAACCAAACAAGGAACATGAAGTAAGGTGAGCTATCAGTCCTAAGTCCTTTAAATCCTACTTATATAACTATATCGATATAGATACACATTTAACAGAATATAAGTTTAAAAGAGTTTAATAAAAGTATTTGACATGTAAACACTTACAAAGTTTGGACCGTAAACACCTTTCATTAGGGTTTACGGTCCAAGGACATGTGAGCTATCAGTCCTAATGGCCCTTTCATTAGGGTTTACGGTCCAAGAACATGTTTGGACCGTAAACACCTTTGATCTTTATGTTTACTATTTGATTAAGAAGTGTAAGAAGCCTTATAACACACTAGGGTAAGAGTGTAACAAGAACATCTTGTGTTTCTTTATGTTTACTATTTGATTAAGAAGTGTAACACCTTTGATCTTTATGTCCAAGAACATCTTGTGTTTCTTTATGTTTACTATTTGATTAAGAAGTGTAACAAGCCTTATAACACACTAGGGTAAGAGTACTTACAATAAAGAAGCTTGAAAGGGTGTTAAAAGTCCAAGAACACTAGTGTGTGTGTTCTTGGTGAAACTAAGAACACTTGAAGATCTACACAAATGGAATGATTTCACGGATGGAATCATGTAAGATCACTAGATTAAGTAAGATATCAACTAATTAGGGCAAGAAACACTTACAAAGTTGAAGATCAAGGAGGAAAATCGGATGATACTTTAGAGGATTTGAGTTCTAGTTCTTGAAAATGGTAAAAAAGTGTATAAAATGACTAAGTGTCATATTTATAGCCCTTGGGGTTTACAGCCGTAAACACCATGTTTAGGCCATAAACTCCAAAGTGTTGGAGTTTTGAGACTTTATTGTTGCACAATAAACCCTAGGGTATCCTCTCTCCTGTTATCTCTTGAAGTACTAAGCTTTAAAACACTCAAACTGACTCCAAAAAGCTTAACAGTTAGCAGAAACAGGTATGACTTCTATTGAAGTGAATGGTTGTACAAAATAGAAATTTCGGGTTGTCACATCATCCCCCCGTTAGAAGGAATTTCGTCCCGAAATTAGAGTTTAAGAAAATAAGTAGTTACAAATAACTAAGTAAAAAGACGAGGATATTTCAGTTTCATCTGATCCTCTCGCTCCCAAGTGAATTCAGGTCCTCGCTTGGCGTTCCAGTGAACCTTCACTATCGGGATACGACTTTGTTTCGTTTGCTTGACCTCCCGGTCCATGATCTCTACAGGTTCTTCCACGAAGTTGAGGCTCTCGTTGATCTCGATCTCGTCGAGTGGGATTACAAGAGTCTCGTCGGACAGACACTTTTTCAAGTTCGAGACGTGGAAAGTAGAATGTCCGTTACTGAGTTCACGAGGTAAGTTAAGTTTGTAAGCTACAGGGCCGATTCTCGCGAGAATCTCGAAAGGCCCTATGTATCTTGGATTTAGCTTTCCACGCTTTCCGAAGCGTATCAAGCCTTTCCAGGGTGAGACCTTCAATAGAACGCAGTCGCCCACCTGAAATTCCAACGGTTTCCTTCGTTTATCTGCGTAGCTTTTTTGTCGGTCTCTAGAGGCTTTCAATCGTTCACGAATCTGAACGATCTTCTCTGTTGTTTCCCGAATGATCTCCGGACCCGTGAGAGTTCTTTTAGGAACTCGTCCTTTAGCTAACTGGGTATCACCCACCTCAGCCCAGCACAGAGGGGATCTGCACTTTCGGCCATAGAGGGCCTCGAATGGAGCAGCCTTTATGCTCGTGTGATAATTGTTGTTGTAGGAAAATTCAACAAGGGGTAAATGAGTATCCCATGCTTTCCCAAAGTCGATCACACAGGCTCGCAACATATCTTCCAAGGTTTGGATAGTCCTCTCACTTTGTCCGTCGGTCTGTGGATGGTTGGCTGTACTCATGTCCAGCCTAGTTCCTAGGGAACTTTGTAGCGACTGCCAGAACCTCGAAGTGAATCTACTATCTCTGTCCGAGATAATAGATATGGGAACACCGTGCAGTCGTACAATCTCCCGAATGTAAGTTCTTGTAAGCTTCTCCATCTTGTCTGTTTCTTTGATAGGCAGGAAGTGTGCGGACTTGGTCAATCTGTCGACGATGACCCATATGGTGTCAAGTCCACCCGTTGTCTTGGGCAACTTGGTTATGAAATCCATAGTGATCCGCTCCCACTTCCATTCCGGTATCTCCGGCTGTTGTAGTAGACCTGAGGGTTTCTGGTATTCGACCTTGACCTTGGCGCAAGTAAGGCATTTACTCACGAAGGTAGCAATCTCTGCTTTCATGTTAGGCCACCAGTATAGCTTTTTAAGATCCAGATACATCTTATCTGAACCTGGGTGGACGGAATAACGAGTGTTGTGTGCCTCGTTCATGACCAAGTCTCAGAAACCACCGTGTTTCGGGGTCTAGATCCGATCCATGAGATAATAAGCTCCGCCACCCTTGACTTCCAAGTTCTTATCCATCCCTCGCAGGGATTCACTCACCACATTTTCAGGTTTCAAAGCGTCGAGCTGAGCCTCCTTAATTTGCGTGGACAAGTGTGACTGGATAGTCATAGTCAATGATTTGACTCTACGACCAGAGTATTCTTTCCGACTTAGGGCGTCAGCTACTACGTTGGCTTTACCCGGACGATAACGAATTTCGCATTCGTAGTCACTGAGCAGCTCGACCCACCGTCGTTGTCTCATGTTGAGCTCCTTCTGGTCGAATATATGTTGTAGGCTTTTGTGGTCTGTAAAGATAGTGCTTTTTGTACCATACAGGTAGTGTCTCCAGATCTTCAGAGCAAACACAACTGCTCCTAGCTCAAGATCGTGAGTGGTGTAGTTGACCTCATGTGTCTTCAGCTGTCTCGAGGCGTAGGCGATGACCTTACCTCGCTGCATCAGCACACATCCGAGCCCTTGATTAGACGCATCGCAATAGACAACAAAGTCTTCTATACCTTCGGGGAGGGATAGTATTGGTGCGGTGCACAAGGCTCGCTTGAGAGTTTGGAACGCTCTCTCCTGTTTCTCTTCCCAGTCAAAGGCCACGCCCTTCTGGGTCAGTGTTGTAAGAGGTTTTGCAATTCGTGAGAAGTTCTGAATGAACCTGCGATAGTAGCCAGCGAGGCCTAGAAATTGACGAATTTCTGTAGGTGTCTTCGGTGCTGACCAGCTCTCAATGGCTTTGATTTTGGAAGGGTCCACGTGTATTCCCTCTTTGCTAACTACGTGCCCTAAGAATTCGACTCTTCGGATCCAAAATTCGCATTTCGAGAACTTCGCATAGAGCTTCTCCGAACGCAGTGTTTCTAAGACTGGTCGCAGATGTTGACTATGCTCCTCCTTACTACGAGAGTAGATAAGTATGTCATCGATGAAGACGATGACGAACTGATCCAAGTAAGGACGACACACCCTATTTATTAAATCCATGAATACTGCGGGCGCGTTTGTTAATCTGAACGGCATCACTACGAATTCGTAGTGCCCATAACGAGTTCGGAAGGCTGTCTGTTGGGTCAAAAATATGGTTTATACTTTGCTTTTCTAGTTAATTGTAATTTTCTGTAATATTATATGTGTTTACGGTCAGGTTTACGGCCAGGTAGTGTTTACGGCCGTAAACAGGTTTACGACCGTAAACTCTGTTTACGGCCCAATGGGTGTTTACGACCGTAAATTCCGTTTACGGCCGTAAACCCAGTTTGCTGCCCAGTCGAGTATATATAGGGGTGAGGGGTGTGAGGAATAGATTGATGAACACATAGAATAGAGGAGCTTAAGTGTGTGCATTTGAAGGTGTTCTAGAGAGAGAAAGAGAGAGAAAAAGAGTGTGTGTGTGTGAATCTTGTATCCGGATCTTCATTCATATCAATACATACAAGATTCATCATATTCTTCTTCCTCTTCTCTTCATTTGATCTGACATCATCCGTTTGATTGGGATTCCGCACCATCAAACGGATCTGATTGATACACAAGCAGATTAGGGACTTACAATTGGTATCAGAGCTTGGATTGTATCAGTCAATTTTTTCAGATCTGGAGCTTATTTGATCTTATTTTGAAGAGTTTTTTGCGTTTTTGGATAGATCTTGGCAAAATAAGAGGGGTTTCTTCTTCGCGTTTTTCCTAAAAACGAGTTTTTGATCGAGTTTTGGAGCAAAAAAGGTGAAAAAACGCTGTTTTTTGTCAAGAACAACGATTTCTGGAGAGTTTACGGTTCTTGAAGAGTTTACGGTCCGGAGTTTACGGCCATAAACGTGTTTATGGTCGGCAGTTGCGGCTCGGCGGTTTACGGCTCGGATCGTCTGCGCCTCGGCTCGATTCGGCTCGGATCGCGGCTAGGGAAGCCGGCTCAGCAGCAGCAAGCCGAACAGCGCCTTTATTAAAAAAATAGGGGGGACGCGAAAGTGAGGATGCCGGGAATCGAACCCGGAACCTCTAGTTCATCAAGTCACGCGTCTTACCAACTCTTCCAAGCTGCACCTTTATTCATTCCTCCCATTTTTAATTCTTAAACACTCCTTTTCGCATCCAAGTTTCGCAATTTGACAAAATCAGCCCAAAAATTCGATTTCTTTTCATTTTAAATTCCAATTTCAATCAAAAATTTTAGTTTTTAAATTTTGACTTTTATTTTTGACTTTTTACTTAAATTTTTGACTTTGAAGTTTGACCTTTGACTTTAAACTTTGACCTTCTTGTTTGACTTTTAAATTTTCAAATTTAGCTTTTCGGTTTGACTTTTAAGTTTGACTTTTAAGTTTGACTTTTCAAGTTTGACTTTTGAGTTTGACTTTTTAAATTTGACTTTTAAGGTTGACTTTTGAGGTTTATAGTCAAAGGGCATTTTTAAATTTAAGTTTGACTTTTAAGTTCTAGTTGTGCTTTTAATAGTTTTTGAAGTTTACGAGGGAATTGAAGACATGAAAGAGAGTCATCAGGAGATGTTAAGACAAAATTTCAACATTTTCGATTATATCCCTGGAGAAACTCTGGAAGCTCAGTTGCAGCGATTTACCACACTCACTATGGAGATGAATATAGCTGGGATCTTCTTGACCAAATCTGAGATAAACAAAAAGCTGCTTAATGCACTTCCGAAATCGTGGGATATGAACGTGGCTGTCATCAAGAAGACAAAAGATCTCAATCGTCTTAGTCTTGCTGATATAATTGAAGAACTTGACGCTTTGAATTGTCGAAAAACAATGAGTTCCACAAACCTTCCGGTCAATGAAGTTTCTTGTTCTCAATCATGTGAAGTTTCATGTTCTCAATCATGTGAAGCCACGATTAAACTTCTTCGTGAACATAATGATTTATTAAAAAGAGAAGTTGAGGACCTGAGATATGAAGGTTATCAACTCAGGAAAGGACAGAAACCCCTAAAGGCCCAGTTAGAAACAAAAATAAAGGACTTTAGGAAGCTTCAGGAAGAATTCAGCAACAAGTGTGAAAATTATGACTATATTAAGAGACAACTTGATGCTGTAACCGAAGAACTTGACGCCTTGAAAATTAAGTGTGGAAAAACTGATGTTAGTTTCAAAAATTATACTGCGTCAAGTAAGACAGTTGACTCCTTATTTGAAACCCAATTAAAATTCAAAGATAATCAAAACAAGGGTCTAGGGTATGATAGTGTTCCTCCACCTTTCAATCATAACTACACATCCATCCCTTCGACACAGGAAGAAATTGACAGGGAGGCACATCTTCAATATGGCAAACCAGCTGGTTTTGTATCAGGAGGCATTATTAATGTTGATAATCCTGATGCTCCTGATGTTTCTGTTACATGTGCAGGTAAAGTAGTAGAGGATGAGAACAAGGAGAACACCATTGAACAAACCAACATCTCCTTGAACTCTGAATCGGTTGCTTCGAACTCAGTTGCTTCTGATCAACCTCCTGTTCAGAAATACAGGCCACCAATTCCAGTGAAACAGAGTGCCTGTTGTAACTGTGCGAAAAACAAGAGACAAGGCAAGGATACGCCACCAGGGGCAGGAAGAAACAACTTCACAGTGAAGAAAAAGACATGTTTTCACTGTGGAACACCTGGACACATTGCCAGAAACTGTCCAAATCGCGCATACGTTCCTTACTACGCACAAGGCTGGCAGAACGCGCCAAGAGGGAGATACTCCAAAAGAAACCCCTCAAGGTCACGTTCAGACCATGGTGACTGGAACGCGCAGAAGGCCAAGAATCAAACCTACAAGGCCAAGAATCCGAATCCCAAGGGCAAGAAGGGAATGCCGACCAAGAAGCCAAATCCAAGAGATGCTCCCGTGAAGCCAAAATCAAAGTCATCTCAACGGCCGAGATCAAGATCAAAAGAAAGTACTGAGCCACCCATCGGATCGGAAAAGAAATGGGTTAAACCCAACTACAAATGGGTTCCAAAGGCTCACTCTCCCAAATCAACTAATGACTCTAATATTTCTTCATCTTCTGTTTGTGATAAACAGGATATGTCATGGGAGAGAGTACCGTGCAAGGATGACAAAGGTCGACCCAGTTTCAAAATGGACTGGGTTCCAAAGACCAACTGATCCCGCTCTGTGTCGGAGTAGCTATGGAGGCATATCATCAGACTTCGGTTTGTTGGTAGTGGCTGTTCCTGGCACATGATAGGAGACATCTCTTAACTGTACAACACTCAGAACATTGTCTGGGAGTATGTGTCCTTTGCGGGAAAGGAAGAAAAGAAGGGATCACACATGGGGTTAGTGCTTAATGACATGAAGAATTTTCGGATCTGTTCTGAGATTATGCATGCTGTTCTCAGACCTTCTGGATGCAAATTCAATCGGTGACTTACGGTTTGAGTTTTCCTCTCTATACTCCTGAGTTTTTCTTAAGCTGATTCGCTTTAAAGACTAATTTTTGTTTTAGGATAGTTTAAATTTGCGCATTTACTTTCGTTTCTCTCCTATGCACAAATTTAGGGGGAGAATAAAAACAAAACAAAAAATTAGAAAGTTTTAAACAAAATCCAAAAACATTAGAAAATCAAAAAAATCCAAAAATATGTTGGTTAATGAAATGAGTTTGAGTGAGATGTTTTGGGAAGTGATATTATCAAGTGATAACAGGCAATCTGAGTCTGCGTAACGTACCCAAAGTTGAAGGGTCTATGCTCTAGGTTTGATGCGCTGGTAGGCATGAAAGATTCTAAATGGACTTGACTAGGCAGAGTTGAACTTAAGAAATTCTTAGACTTGACAAATCTTAACCTAGTTAAATCCGTTTAGCCTGACAGTACGACGCTCGGATAGGTTGAGCAGGGAGATATATGGGAATCTACTCGTCATATTAAATGAACCCGTACTTGGAACCGTGGATTAACTTTTCCTCGATGTGCGGATTTTGTCCTTAATTCCGGTATTGATGGGGCGACTGGTAAATTCCGATGAGTTAGGTCTGTAGAAAATTGTTTTCTTTCTCTTCTTATCTGTCAGTCATATGTTGCCTCCTTTACGTGATTGGAAGAGATCCGACCTGGACAGCAACATATGCAATTCTATTTCTCTGCATCTTATATCTATGAAATTCTTCCTATCTGTTAGCCATATACTGTCTCCTTTGCGTGACTCATAATCCGACCTGGTACACAGTATATGCACCCTTCTACATCTCAATCCCTCTAAGAACTATAATTAATAATAATCTGAATCCATTCTCTCTCTTAATGATTGTCTGCTCATCCGATGTAAGGAGTACTCTGGAAGTTCTTGATTACTGGGGCATATCAAGAAGCGGGAAACATGTTCCAGTACAATTAAAATTGAACACTCAAAGATTGTCTATAGATCTTGCTGCTCAATTTAGGTGGACAACAATATCTCTGGTCGTCGTCAGTTGAATGGTCCTTAAGATATAGTATCTAGGAACTTAGGATCAGATTTAATATCTAGGAACTTAGGTTCACCTTGTCTTATAACAAATAGTATGTCCTAAAATTGTCACAATTTTTCGTGTTTAAGTGGACCACAATACCGGCGATCGACCAGACAAAGACGTGAAGATAAAAGGTACCGAAAAGTGGATAAAGGCTGTCTAAAAAAACTTTGATCCCAAATCATTCTTAAAGTTAGATATCATTTTATTTTTGTTAAATTTGTTCAAAGTTTCTTCTAATTTAAATATTAGGGGAGAATTAAAAATTTTGAAAACCAAACAAAAATTAAAAAATAGTGTTATTTTTGTTTTATTTCTTTTTTAGAAAATATGAAAAAACCAAAAATATTGTGTGCTAAATTTTTCTTTTAGTTTTGTTTTGTCTTGAAAAGTGAATTCAGGTGAAGATGAAACTCATGGAGTTTGCGTCGAAGATTTCTGAGCCAAGGCTTCATCCGTGATCATCGAAGAATTCTCATTCGAAGGAGCAAGAAATGAAGATTATTCTTTCGACATTCAATCTTTCAACCCCAGAAGCAAGGTGAAGCTGAAATTGAAGATTATGTGACAGATTGCATTGAAGCCTCCTCAATCAGTCTGCTGCTATCTATGAACCTGCTGAAGTGATCCAGAAGATTAGTTCTCTCTGATATTCTCTCTGAAGATTCTCAAGCTGAAAGCGCTATCTTTCAAGAATCTTATCAAAAGGCCTCCTCACCCAACGTGCGTTCAATGCCAAATTCTGAAGAAAACCCCAACTGCTCAAGATGAAGTCATTCATTGAAGATTCATCAAGTTCATCTTGAAGTCGTGAAGAATTTGAAGATTAAAGCTGAAGCCAAGCTCCCAATGAAGATTATGAAGAAAAGCCAGCTAATTTTTAGGGGGAGCTTGTTGGGTCAATTAAGAAAAGAAAAGAAAGCTATAAACCAAGGGGGAGATTGTTGGGTCAAAAATATGGTTTATACTTTGCTTTTCTAGTTGATTGTAATTTTCTGTAATATTATATGTGTTTACGGTCAGGTTTACGGTCAGGTAGTGTTTACGGCCGTAAACAGGTTTACGACCGTAAACTCTGTTTACGGCCCAATGGGTGTTTACGACCGTAAATTCCGTTTACGGCCGTAAACCCAGTTTGCTGCCCAGTCGAGTATATATAGGGGTGAGGGGTGTGAGGAATAGATTGATGAACACATAGAATAGAGGAGCTTAAGTGTATGCATTTGAAGGTGTTCTAGAGAGAGAAAGAGAAAGAAAAAGAGTGTGTGTGTGTGAATCTTGTATCCGGATCTTCATTTATATCAATACATACAAGATTCATCATATTCTTCTTCCTCTTCTCTTCTATTTGATCTGACATCATCCGTTTGATTGGGATTCCGCACCATCAAACGGATCTGATTGATACACAAGCAGATTAGGGACTTACACTGTCTTCGGAACATCCTCCCCTAGCACTCGTAGTTGGTGATATCCGGATCTTAAGTCAATTTTTGAAAAGAAGTTCGCCCCTTGAAGTTGGTCAAATAAATCGTCTATACGAGGCAGAGGATAACGATTTTTGACGGTAAGTTTGTTGAGCTCCCTGTAGTCGATGCACATACGAAACGATCCGTCTTTCTTCTTGACGAACAAGACTGGAGCTCCCCAGGGTGAGAAGCTTGGTCTTATAAAGCCCTTGCTGAGCAGTTCGTTAAGTTGACAGGACAGTTCTTGCATCTCTGCAGGCGCTAGACGATAGGGCGATTTGGCTACGGGGGTATCCCCTGGAATTAAGTCGATTCTGAACTCGACTTGACGTTGCGGAGGTAATCCTGGGAGTTCTTCTGGAAAGATGTCGGGAAAGTCGCGTACTACTGGAATGTTCTGAATGTCTTTCGTTTCTTGGCTCACATCGACCACATGAGCAAGGAATGCACGACATTCCTTTCGCAAGAATTTCTGAGCTTGAATGCTCGAGATGATACGAAGGTTCGTGCCGGGTTTGTCGCCATAAACTACTAGGGTTTCGCTAGACGGCAGACTAAGGCGAACTGCCTTTTCGTAACACATGATGTCGGCACGATGAAGACTCAACCAATCCATGCCGATAATGACGTCGAAACTTTTAATTGCGACCGGCATGAGGTCGATCGAAAATGAATGGCTATCTAGTGTTAGGGTACACCCTATGTATATACTGCTAGTGCTCTCTGTCTTTCCATTAGCCATTTCTACAGTGAACGGTTCTTTAAGTGCTCGTGATTTTTTCTTAAGTAAATGAGCAAATTTTTGGTTCACGAAACTCCTCTCCGCTGCACTATCAAACAGTATGCATGCATAAGAGTTATCGAGGAGAAACGTACCAGTGACCACTGTGGGGTCGGCAACCGCTTCCTCGTGGCCTATGGCCAGAACCCTTCCCACTCCACCGGCATTCCCTGCCTTCGGGCAGTTCCTCTTGTAGTGGCCCACCTCGCCACAATTGTAGCAAGCTTGGCCCACACCTGCGCCGAGGATTTGGTTGAGTGGCCTCGCCAGTGCCTTGCAGAAACGGGCAGTGTGCCCCTTCTTGTTGCAGTTCGAACACTGCATTTCCCAGCAGGCTCCTGTGTGGTGGAAGTTGCATTTGTTGCACTTAGGCAAACTTCCAGCGTACTGCTTTACCGGAGCAGTAGCGGCAGGTGCTATCGCAGCATGAACTGCCACGACCTGCTGCTTTTTGGCAGTCTTTTTCTTCTTCTTGTCATCCCAGAACTTCCGCTTGGAATCAATGGTTTTGGAAGGTTCTGAGATGGCCAGGGTTGTTGTTGCGGCCGGGGTACGAACCCCGTGGTCTATAAGCCGCTGTGCCAATCGCTTGGCACTATCAAATGTAGTGGGGTTTGAAGCCAAAACATTTCCCTGGAATGGAGGCACCAGCCCCCATATGTATCTTTCTATCTTCTTTCCCTCTGTATGAACCATGTTGGGACAGAGGGCCACCAGCTCACAGAACCTGGCGGTGTAGGAGACTATGTCGGAGCCCTTCATGGTTAGGCTCCACAGTTCCTCCTCCAGCTTTAGATTTCGCCCCTCGGGCAGTATTCCTCAATCATTAGCTCTCTCAGAGCTTCCCAGCCCATAACATTAGCCAACACTAGAGATAGTGACTTGACATGGCTATTCCACCATGTCAAGGCTTTCTCCTCAAAGGTGCAAGCAGCGAACTTGACCTTGCTCCCTTCTGGACAGGAGCAGATTTCGAAAACCGATTCGGTCTTCTCGAACCATTGCGAGAGGGCAATGACTCCGCCAGTCCCTCTAAAGGACTCGGGCTTGCAGTTAGTGAAGTCCTTATAGGAGCACTCTCTCAAGCGCACAGGAGCTTCACCATGAGTAGATTGAACAGGGGTTCCTCCTCCGGTGGAACCAGAAGAATGATATTGAGCCATGGCTGTAGCTACAGCCGCAGCTACAGCGGCATTCAGAGCCGCCGTATCGATTTGAGGAGCATGTGGTGTTGCAGTGAATGGAGGATCGCGTCTTGTTGATCGACGTGGAGGCATCTTTTAACTATAAGTTTAGAAAGACGAAGATATTGATAAGAATTTAATAGGAAAATTGATGAGAATGACTCATGGACTAACTCTCCATAGCCCAACAGCACAATTGAATAGTATGATTGATTGTAGATGAAAGCATTTGGATAATAATTTCCATGAGGTTAGATATCTGTCAATAATACTGGAATTACAGATGTAATAAGTTCGGGAAAAATGACCTAGAAATAGGCCTTACATCAACCAAGATGGGAAAATTTTGATAGAACTACAACCTAATCAAGACCTAACAGGTCTAAGATTTACAAGGATAGGAAATTAGACTAGAGTTTTTACATAAACTATGTTATATCCAAAAGAGAAGTCGATGAGACTCTATCGGTGATGAGAACTACTAGAGTGAGTTCTTGACTCCGACAGAAGACGTTCTATGTCCCTCACGCGCCTATCAGATCTTACGTGTTGAGCTCGAAGTTCCCTAACTTCAGCTTGGGTTTCAGCAAGTTCCCTCTACAGAGCTGCATTGCGGACCTGAGTCCTTTCATTAGCAGACTCTAGCTGGCGAATGCGGACTGTGTTAAGGCTAGAGTTGGCGTCAATCTCCACGATTCGGTCGATAGTTGCTCGACCTTGCTCGGTGTTCCGAGAAATCCTTCGAGCCATGACGGGTAGGACCCTGTCAGCTGAACCTCCCTCGATGAGGTTGTAGAAGCTTCTGTCCCCATTGTAGGGAATGGGTTGACCCTATTCCCGACTCCATCTGTTCAAGTTTGTGGCCCACAGAGGTGTGGGTCCTTGAAATGCTGGACGAGGGTTCGGGTTTGGGTTTTGAGCAGCTGGGGGTAGGTTGTTGACTTCTGGTTCTGAGTCAGAACCATCAGAAAAACCCTCAGCATAGTGATCATCCAAAGGGATGGGATAATCATCCCCTGGCTCCTCTCCGAGCCATCCAACATTGCCGTGGTTGGGATAGTACGGGTCTCCTGGAAGATGGAATCCAGCCATGATATCTACGCGAGAAAAGGGGGTATAAGAAATAACTAGATAGACGCACTAATTAGATAATTATAAGATGATCTTTATCAGTTACTTCAACATTTGCGTATTGCATACCAGTCATATGTAACCAAGACAGGATAGACCTTCGAATAAGTGACCCTAACTCTAAGCCCACAACCAAACAAGGAACAGGAAGTAAAGCAAAGATCACATATTCTAAGTCTATGACATCCAAGTTACATATAACCTTAGTGTATCCATTCTGCAACTATTGACATACTAATAAAGACCTTTTTAGTTCTCAGATAAGTAATTATAGTAACACAAAATACTCCTATAGTATTTTAAGTGTATGTTCTGTTCTATTGTTTTCATTGTAGTAGTGTTGGTAAGTTTTTAGACTTGTTGCAACCTCACAACCACACTTAGGCACATGCTAGTCACTCCTCGGATAATATAGTTGATCAGACTATATCTTCCCAGGGTTGACCATATGTCTCTAAGTCTACTAGTGTTGCCAAACAATCGTAATACTTTTGTTCTGTCCTAGTGACACTGATTTTAGTATGAATGCAGGTATGTATACTTGGTTAAATATTTTATTATTTAAAAGTATAAACACTTTATCAGAGTATTTTTAAATCCCGCTGTGTTTATAGTTCGTATATCATTTATGGGTTGATACACTCGATTCACTATAAACAATGCTCTGATACCAATCTGCCACACCCCAAAACCGGAACGGCGGAAACGTTCGGTGGTGAAGGACGTCATGTACAGTATCACAACAATGCATAGTAGTAAACAAGCAACAACATCATCCATTGCATTAATAATATAATTTAATACAAGTGTGTTCTGTCAAGTTAAATAGACACCAAAAATATGAATCAAAATAAAAGATGAGTCTTGAACGAGCTCCATCTTCTCAAAAACTGGCACCGGTACCTGTCTACTGGTGACCTGAGAATACAAGTTATTTTGAAAGAGTTTATCAGCTTTAAAGCTGGTGAGATCATAAGTATATTAGTGTCTGTGTTTGTATGAAAGTGTTTGTAAGTATGTAATGTATAAGTTTGTAATTGTTTGTAAATTGTTTGAACTCTCCTAGAAAACCCTATGTTTCCTACTAACAGTAGCCTTCTACCAAGGCATCTAGTGGTCGTGTGTGTGTCTCTTGTAAGAGTATGTATTTTCCCAAATCTGACTATCATTAACCAAAAATATAGTTTTTACATTACTGTTTATTGTGTGAAGATCACAAAGTGAATGCAATGGGAAAATGAAATAGTACTGTAGTGTTGTATTAAGTAACTACTGCTATACTAACTACCTTAAACCAATTGTTATTTAAAGTACCATGTGATCAGCCTGTACCATACTACCGACTATAAACACGACGATGTAAGACGTCGGAAGGAATGACGTTTGGCACCCGTAGACTTGCAAGTCCCACTATAGCGAGCAGCAAGGTGTAGGATAGTCAATCCAGTATAGATCTATACAAAAACTCAACGCTCTCCATTTAAGGAGATTCTGGATACAAAACGGGCCATGACAGGTGATGACATACCCCGTTACGTGGCTCACATAACTGTATTAGTGCACTTGTGAATGTATTGTATGTACTAGCTGTATTGTATGTTCTCTCTCTGTCTAGTATGTATGCATGTTCTATCTGTATGGTATTGTTTGTTTCTCATCATAGTATTCTCTATCTGTATGTTATGTTCTCTCTGTATGGTATTGTTTGTTTCTCATCATAGTATTCTCTATCTGTATGTTATGTTCTCTCTCTATGGTATTGACTCATGTATGAACTGACTCTTTGTATGTTTCACTGTTATAGTAATAGTATTAGTATCTTCCTAAACTATACCTATTATAGCTTACTAGTAATGTTGTTTGAATGTATGAACATGTTTGTATACCTTTTCTACCCAAAGGTATTGAACAGAAAGAAGTAACCTTTTATATCTATATACATATACATGATATATGACTAGGATTCAAACGACCTTCGGACAAACAACCGATACCCTAAGTCCACAACCAAACAAGGAACAGGAAGTAAGGTGAGCTATCAGTCCTAAGTCCTTTAAATCCTACTTATATAACTATATCTATATAGATACACATTTAACATAATATAAGTTTAAAAGAGTTTAATAATAGTATTTGACATGTAAAAGAGTTTAATAAAACAATTTGAAGTAGTTTGTTTGGTAACACAGTTTGTAAAGTAAGAAATCCACTTGTTTGGTAGTTATTAATCACATGTGATTGATATAATAACTATAATAGTTCAACTTGTATTCCCCCCCATAAAAGCATTTAAAAACATTTAAAAGGTTAATTAAGGGGTATGAACTCACCTGTAGTGAGTGGTTTGGATGAACGGATGGTATAGGATGCTAAGTGTCAAGTGAAGACTTGAACACACACAAGGATCCTAGTTAACATATAATAACACATATATGTATCCAATTAGTCATTTAACAACTAATTAATCAAGTTAAGACATCCTAGGACATGTAAAACACTTGATTTAAGTGCTATAAGTACTAAGGATTGCATCTAAGGGTTGTAGGGATTGGCTTTTGAGTTTTGGGTCCAAGGGTAAACTCTTTTGGAGTTTACGGTTTGGGGACCAACTCCCTTGGACTTTACGGTCGTAAACCCATGAGTTTACGGCCGTAAACTCATGGTACTTCTACCATTTTGTGTTTTGAAGTCCTAAAAGTCATATTGAAGCATCCTTACTTCAAGTCTAAGCCTTAGGAAGTGATTATGGCAACATTTCACCCCTTTGTAGAGTTTACGGCCCATGGACCATTTCTCCATGAGTTTACGGCCGTAAACTCTAATGGTCCTTGATGTTTTCGATGTTTAAGGTCCTAAGCACTTCAAGTATGGGATCTAGACTAGTATCCATGGCTTGGTAAGGGACTAGGGCACACAATGGCCCTTTCATTAGGGTTTACGGTCCAAGAACATGTTTGGACCGTAAACACCTTTGATCTTGTGTTTCTTTATGTTTACTATTTGATTAAGAAGTGTAACAAGCCTTATAACACACTAGGGTAAGAGTACTTACAATAAAGAAGCTTGAAAGGGTGTTAAAAGTCCAAGAACACTAGTGTGTGTTCTTGGTGTTCTTGGTGAAACTAAGAACACTTGAAGATCTACACAAATGGAATGATTTCACGGATGGAATCATGTAAGATCACTAGATTAAGTAAGATATCAACTAATTAGGGCAAGAAACACTTACAAAGTTGAAGATCAAGGAGGAAAATCGGATGATACTTGAGAGGATTTGAGTTCTAGTTCTTGAAAATGGTAAAAAAGTGTATAAAATGACTAAGTGTCATATTTATACCCCTTGGGGTTTACGGCCGTAAACACCATGTTTAGGCCGTAAACTCCAAACTCTTGGAGTTTTGAGACTTTATTGTTGCACAATAAACCCTAGGGTATCCTCTCTCCTGTTATCTCTTGAAGTACTAAGCTTTAAAACACTCAAACTGACTCCAAAAAGCTTAACAGTTAGCAGAAACAGTTCTGACTTCTATTGAAGTGAATGGTTGTACAGAATAGAAATTTCGGGTTGTCACAATCATCATCATCATCATCATCGTCATCGTCACCGTCACCGTCATCGTCACCGTCATCGTCATCGTCATCGTCGTCGTCATCGTCGTCGTCGTCGTCATCGTCATCATCATCATCATCATCATCATTATCATCATCATCATCATCATCATCATCATCATCATCATCATCATCATCATCATGTATTGGTTATTGATTTCATAATTTGGTTTTGATTTGAACAAGTTCTTTTAAATGGAAGTGGTTTGGTTTGGTATTAATTTCACTGGTTTGTTTTTAATTTCAGGGTAAGTTTTTGCTACTCGGTATTGATTTCAGGTATTGATTTATGGGTTTTTGATTTTAGGTTAGGTATCTATGGCATAGATAGTGGTGGAAGTGAAGGATGGTAGTGGTGATGACAACTTAAGTTCATTTTTTTTATCTTAGTCATTTTATAAGTTAAGTTTGGTTTTTTTCTTGTTTTTTCATTTCAAATTGAGTTTTACTTTTTTATGGGTTACAGGTGAGGAAGACAAAAGGGGAAGGGAAAGACAAATATAAATGGAAAGGAATGAATTGTAGTGAGTTTGAATCAAGTATTAAGAACAAAATCAATAACATAAAGAGTATAGAACACAATCGTAAATAAAATATGTTTGGCTCGTTGATTCGTCTGAATGAGTATACAAGTGCACGAGAGAGAAAGTGAACGAAATTCCCAAATTATACTCTCTACTTCTATACTAACCCTATTTATAGGGTGATATAGACTCACAAAAAATATGTAAGGACTAGACATTACGCTTCGACATCTAACATTGCCTTACAAAATACATACATAGCGAAGTGCTAGACTTCGACACCACACATACCAAATAGGACTTCGACACCTCACTAGATATTTCGACCCTTACAGGAATGGAGAAAGAAGAAAAAAGGGACAGTGAATAATTTCAATGGCATCGTTGGATTTTTGGTGTTCGTCTGATTGTGTTCGCCGAAGCTGATAGACAGAGAGCGAAAAAGAAAGGGCGGAGAGAAGAGAAACGTCGATGCTAAGAGATGACGTGTGTTAGGGTAGTGTACTCATTAAGGAATAGGGAATATGGGACCCATATGTTGATCAAATTAATAAATAATATATTACATAAATCAATAAATCGGAAAAAATTATTTAAAGACAACATAGTCTTTTTTTTTTACCACTGTTAAGGACGAAAAATGCAACAAAATCATATTATAGGGGCAGTCTGAATTTTTCTTTATTTTCCTTTTATCATTTTATTTGGTTCTTGATGAAAAACAAAGTTAGGGACTAAACACATAATTTTTTCCAAATCACATTTATGATTTCAGTAATTAACTCTATTATTATTTATAAACTAAAATAGATAAGAAAATAAATATTGTATTTCTTATTTATTAAGTCAAAACAATAGTAATTAATGTGATTAATGAAATGGTGTTGTTCTTACGTGATTAATGGTTGAAAGACTTGCTTATAGCCCACTATTATTCCAAATGTATGAGAAAGATAGTCTAAGATTTTTCTCAAGAGTTTCCGTAAAACCCTAATGAGCCACCTGCTTTCTTTTTTCCTTAGGCCTAAGATATGCAATTAGTAGTCTTCACATGCATGTTGATCACTAACTTTGTGCAAAGGATGTATCAATGTGCTTTTACTTTGATGGTTGACTATATGTCTCATATGGATATGCATATCTACAATTTGCTTTTACTTTGATGGTGGACTATATGTCTATATGTCAAAGGACCTACGCTTCAAGGATATGAATTCTAGAACGTCCATGGTTGTTAGTTGATAATAATGGTCCAAGTAGATCCATGTTTCTTGGGGCTTATAAAATTTAAAATGCTATTTTTGCTACAAAAATGCTATTTTTATAATTGTATTAGTGGAATTTGGTTCGCAGAATGTTTCTAAAGGAATTGAAATCTATAAAACAATTAGAATTTATCAGGAATTGGAATCCAATTTCATATTTTGTTCGTTTTGCAAAAAATGGAATTGTAATCTAAATCCATATGCTGTATTGTTTGCAAACATGTCAGATGAGCTTGATTTTAATAATGTAAAATGATAGAGTTGGAATGTCACCATATAACCACTTTATGGAAGAAAATATATAACTCCATTGTTTTTGCTAGAAACAAAATAGAAGTACCTCACAAGCGCTAAAGAGATCCATGAAGGATTGAAATAAAACAGAAAATATCAAGGAATAAGAATAAGAACAAAGAAAAAAGATCAGAATTAATCAATAACCAATTTTGATTAAGAAATCTCTCACAAAGAGAGAATGCACCAAACATTGATTATATTAATACCTACTGTAACTTATATACTAGGTAAAAGACCATTCTAGATTCAAATCCCTACATTCATGGATTTGAATAATAAGATAACTAGAGTATATAAAATATATATACTATACAAAAGTGATCCTATCACTAAGATAACCGATTAATAAACTTACCTACCAAGAAACCTATCATGCTGTCTTGAAGCTTGAACAATGACAGGTGGTGTTGATGATATAATCAACGAGATACAAATTTGACTCTTCAGATTATAAGGTTTGACCTAACAATCTCCCCCAATCTGATGATCTCAAAACCTATTCTAGTTGAAGGTCTTCAACACAAACCTTATCAACCTCAAAAATAATCTCTGGCTTGTTCCACTTGAAATCATCACAAGCCAGTTCATCTCTTCTTTTATCCAGCTCATAAGAGATAATACATTGATAGCAGTCAGCTTTAGGTTTTTCTTTACACTCTAGACTTAGATGAGAGATGCTTAATGGGAGCCATTGAAAGATCAGGAGAGCGTTGAAAGCACATACGACCAATATCATCAATATATAACAATCCGTGTTCAGGTTCTTTGATGAAAAGATGTTGAAAACACCCAACATCATCTGTTGAACACGACTCTTTGTATGGGAAACAACAAGACTTTTATTAAGACACTTAAGAAGACCTTACACTTTGTGAGACTACTACACACTTTGCTCTCTTTGAGGCTTTCTTGGATGGTTAGATGTTGGATGTTTTGGAGAAAATGAGCTCCACACCTATTTATAGGTGTTTCCTCCTCCTTATAGGAAGTTTCTAGATCTACATACATTCGTGACTATTCTAGAACTATCTACCATATTCTATATCTATTACAAGCTTTTATATGTTTCTAGAATGTTCTATAATGTCCTAGACAAGTATAGACATTCTTATGTCTTCCATAGTGTTCTAGAATGTTCCATAGCCTTCCAGGGTCTTCCATCTCATTCTAGAGTATTCTAGAATCTTCTGGCATCTTCTAGACTCCTCCATAGTATTCCATAATGTTCTAGAATATCCCAGATCATTCTAGAACATGCTAACTTCTTCTAGACAATAACATGATTCTATCGAGCTAGTGATGACCTTCAACACTCCCCCTCAACACTAGCCCCTATTCGTTGTACCATGTTGAGCTGATAATTAAAGCCCTCATATTTTTCAGCATGTAACCCTTTGTGAACTCCATTTGCTACTTGGTCAATAGTCTTTATATGTCTCATATTGACTTCTTCCTTGAGAACTTTTTCTCTTCCACATGCTTTGTTTTTCCTCAGTTGGTGTAGTCGTTGCTTCGTATATTGTTTCCATAGTTGACAACGACATTCGTGGTTGCCTTTTGTTGCACTATAATATTGTTCCTGGCCCCGTTGAACTCTCTTATATAGTTTCTTATGCCTCCCCTTGGTAAACTTGTAAGCATGTGGGTTGTCCCTTTTACAAGCTTTGGAAAATTTATGTAATATTAACATGTTATGACGTAATCCCTTATTGATCTGCTCATCTCGTTTAGATGTTGCTCCGTTGAGAGATTATACTTTGCTCTTACGAATTAAGGTGTGTTTCTTCTTTTTCGCCTTATCCAGTTTCTCCATCACATGTTCCATTTTTCGTCTAAGATGCGACTTTTTATGCAACTCTGGTGACGTCATGTTCTTATTCTCCTTTGCAATGTCCATCTTCGAGGTAATAACTTCCTCCTTCAAGGTTGTCATAAACTCTGTCTCACTCTTCTTGAGACCTTTGTTGAGTTGCATAGTTGATAGGATTCGGGATCCAATCCTATTTCTCATCAAGGGTACAATGTGAATTATTGAACCCTTAGTATACGCATGGTATCATCTCTCTCAAATGACTAGGGTCGTACGTTGTCTAGGAAATCCATTCCCAACACCATACGATAGTCATCCATATGCACCACTTTCAAGTCTATGGTGCTTTCCATTTCTGCTCTCTTAAGATGTACTCCATATGCAACACCAAGGATAGGCTTGGATAAAGAGTTGACGACTTTCAACCGACCTGGGTTTTTGGTATATTTAATACCCAACTTCCTAGCTTCATCTTCAGCAAGGAAATTATGAGATGCACCGGTATCTACCAATGCCTTGGTGTATCCTCCATTTACCCTGGCCTCCACGAACATCAACCTTCCTCTTTTAGTCTTATTCTCTTCTATAGCAAATAGTGCCTCAACATCCCATTCATGCTCTACTTCCTTTTTGGAAGTTACTACATTGCTTTCAACAGACTTTTTCTTTGACCAACAATCATTGGACATGTGGCCCCACTTTCCACAGTTGTTGCAGTTGCCTTCGAACCTCCTCCCCCGAGAACTCTTATTGTCGGTCTTTTGAGATCTCCATGGTTGTGAGGTTCCTGGTTGACTCTTCCCTTTGTCAGCATTTTTGTATCCTTCTTTAGAAGGTGGCTTGAAATTCCTCCGACTTTTACTTGTGTAGAGTGCTTCTTCTTCACTCTTCAGCGTGATGCCTCCCATTTGCTTAGCCATAGCTTCTTGGCTGGCCAACAAATTCTCAAACTCTACAAGTGATGGTTGAACAGGCCATCCTTGTACAACAGTAACAAAGCTTCTATATTCCGGTCTCAGTCCATGGATGATGATCCTCTTCGTTCGAGCTTCTGTAATGATGGATTGCGGATCTAGTTCAGTAATCTCCCGACATATCGACTTGACCTTGTGGAAATATTGAGCAATCGTCATGTCACGTTGTGAGATTGATAATAGCTCGTTCTCCAAAAGTTGTAGTCTCGTATCATTCTTCTTTGAGAAAAGCGTCACAAACATGTCCCAAGCTTCTTTCGGTGTGTTCTCGTCCCGAATATGCTCCAACATCTCTTCTTCGATTGTGGTCTTCAAGGCAAACATTGCTTTGCCTGCTTTGATTTTCCATTTGCGTAGAGCGCCATTAACATCTTCCTCCGGCGGCGTAGTTTCGCTTCTGCCAACGACCTCCCATAGATCTTGTCCTTGTAAGTAGGACTTCATACATGTTTCCCATGTTTTGTAGTTGTTGTTGTTGAGTTTCTTGATTCCTCCGACGACTTGGAGATCACCCATCGTGTTGGCAGTACCTCGGTAATACCAAACAAGCTAGTTTCGACACTGAACTTGCAGAGTCACATACTACTCACGATACAAAGAGAATCACTCGTTATCACTATCAAGAAACCTTGCTCTGATACCAGATTGTTGAACACGACTCTTTGTATGGGAAACAACAAGACTTTTATTAAGACACTTAAGAAGACCTTACACTTTGTGAGACTACTACACACTTTGCTCTCTTTGAGGCTTTCTTGGATGGTTAGATGTTGGATGTTTTGGAGCAAATGAGCTCCACACCTATTTATAGGTGTTTCCTCCTCCTTATAGGAAGTTTCTAGATCTACATACATTCATGACTATTCTAGAACTATCTACCATATTCTATATCTATTACAAGCTTTTATATGTTTCTAGAATGTTCTATAATGTCCTAGACAAGTATAGATATTCTTATGTCTTCCATAGTGTTATAGAATGTTCCATAGCCTTCCAGGGTCTTCCATCTCATTCTAGAGTATTCTAGAATCTTCTGGCATATTCTAGACTCCTCCATAGTATTCCATAATGTTCTAGAATATCCCAGATCATTCTAGAACATGCTAACTTCTTCTAGACAATAACATGATTCTATCGGGCTAGTGATGACCTTCAACATCATCTAGAAGATTGTTGTTGATGTAGATAGTCGCTTAGGGATGTAAAAACCTTGAGTGCTTGGAATTTCTTCCAGATCTGGTAGAGAATGAAGTAGCAGCCATAGAGGATGCATCAAGGAGAGGAACCAAATTGAGAACCCTTAAGATTTTTGAGAATTCCATGAATTTCTAACCATTATTAACATCCATATTTCACAAGTTCGGATACCAAAATCCTTTCAGGGTATTCACCTTTATCATCCTTCCTGGTTAAGAGAATAGTAAGCATTTTCTCTCCTGTTGGCTTTGAACACCTAACCTTCATAATAGGATTAGGAGATACCTTGAGGACATTAACATAGGTTGAAAGATCAATGTTGCTAAGAATTTCTTTAACCATCTTCTTCTTATCAACCTGTAACATCCGGATTCCCAGGTATCTTATTTTAAGTATTTATCTTGAGTTTTAGGGAGGGACTCGGCGAGTAGGCGCTCAGACTCGCCGAGTAGGAGCGCGCATTTCTTGTCTGATTTAATGAAGGACTCGACGAGTCGATGCGTGGACTCGGCGAGTCCGTGCTGTAAAGTGAAACCCTAATTCTCAGGGTCTGTGCCCTATTTAAAGGCCTTTATAGCCTCCATTGCGGCCACTTCACCCCTGAGAAACCCTAGAGAGCAGAGAGAGCGTTTGTGGTGCAAGAGGAAGGCTAATTCACCATTTCTTGTGTGTTTTAGCAAATGAGAAGTGGTTTCCAACAAGAGGAGGTCAAGGGAGCTGTGGATCCAGGGTTTTCAAGTTCAGATCTATACTATTGAGGTATCAAATCGAACTTCCTTTCTATTTTGGGTTAAGATCTATGATTTAGGGTTTTCTATAACCTTTTAGGGCTTGAAAAGTTGAGTTTATGGTCCCTTGCTGGGTTAGACCTCAGATCTGGACCCATAGAGGTCCAGAGAACCTTCCCCATTCTGCTTTATGTTTGTTCATGGAGGAAAGGAGACTAGGTTGCCATTTTAGAAGCCATTTCACCAAGGAAAGCCTTGGGTGCATTGCATGTGAGTCAAGTTTCGACCTTTATGTGGTTATTGGTCGTGGGGAAGTCAGATCTATAGTTTAGAGAAGCAGATCTGACCTCAGAAGGTCATTTGAGAGTTGTTATGGGAGCAACTCGCCGAGTCCATAAGTGGACTCGACGAGTCGAGTCGGGGTGGCCCCGCGATTCGTGACAGGTGTAACCCGTCGAGTGTAGGGATGACTCGACGAGCCAAGGGAGGCTAAAAGGATTCAGAGGACCCGCATGGACTCGCCGAGTCGCCCATGTGCACTCGACGAGTCGGCTCAAAGTTTGACAGTTGACTTTCGTTGACCTTAAGGTTCTGGTCAAGACTGATTCAAGAGAGTTCAGGGAAGGGTAGAATGGCCTTCTACCCAATCTTTAGGGATGAGACTTTGAGAGAATATTGATCGAGGATGTTATTTGAATAATAGGAGGAGGCTAGGTCGGGACGTTGAGCACGAGAGTTTATCCGACTTCGTTGATGTGAGTCTTCTCACTATACTGTACCTGGAAGGGTACCTATGTGTGACCGGAAGGTCTTGTATGCTATGAGATGTATGTGCTATATGTGGTTATGTGATATGTATGTACTATGTATGTTATGTATGGTAAGGACCAGAAGGTCAAGATGATATGGACCGGAAGGTCAAGATGACATGGACCGGAAGGTCAGGAGGTTACGGACCGGAAGGTCGATACGGGTAGGACCGGAAGGTCTACCGGGATTCGGGACGGAAGTCCCCTGAGACACTTGGATCGGAAGATCCCACAGAGTTATGGCCTGGAAAGGCGTAAGTGTTGTATGTGGTATTTTGGGGAACTCACTAAGCATTTATGCTTACAGTTGTGTGTTATGTGTTTCAGGTACTAGCGAGGATCGCGGGAAGGCGTCGGCATGATCCGTATACACTCATAGAGAATATGTTTTGAGATTTTGGGATTTGTTTGTTATTATGACAGTGGATACAGTTTGCTTGATATTGTTTTGATGAATAAAAGTACATTTTTAAAAATGAAAAATTGTTTTGGAAATTTACATTGTTACAAGTTGGTATCAGAGCCTTGGTTTGAGGGATTCGGCTGCATCTTCGGATGTATCTGAACTCAAACTGAGGATTTGAGGAAGTTTTTCATAAAACAAACAATTTTTCTAAGAGAGTAAAAGATTTTGAAAAAGACAGAACAAAGCAGTGTGTACGATCAGCCAGCGCCCGAATGGTGATTTCCCAAAAACCCTTACATTATGTGTTATGAGATATGATATGTTATGCATGATAGAGTAGGCTAGGTATTTATATTAGGACTAGAGTGGCCTGATTTGTGATGCCTTAGCCTAGGAGATTACTGCTGCTATGAGATGCCTCGAGAGTGAGTAGGTAGTAGTGAAGAGCTTATGAGAAGTCTACCGAAGGGTACCTATGCTTAACAAGATGTAGAGTACTTGTGATCTGGGATCCCAGGTGGAGGACTTGTAATGAATGCTGATGCAGTGTGGAAGGTAGTATTGGGCCCGTACTACTGAAAACACCGGATCAGTGCGCAGTCCAAGTAAGAATCCTTGGGATACTAGGGAACAAGTAGGGTTGAGTTATCGAGTGCGAGGATGCTCGAGCAAGTCTCTGATATTATTATTATGTTGTATTTCAGAGACATTATGGTTGGGACACGCCACAGACCTGAGGCGAGCGGCGTGAGTGACGAGGAGCTTCGTCAGATGATCCACGATGAGGTGGCAGCGGCAATTCGAGCCGAAATTCCGGAGATGTTTGGGTCTATCAAGACCACGTTGATTGAGACTTTTGATGAGCGGTACGCAGCGGTGACTGAGGCTACGACTGCTGCAGCTACTGCAGCGGTGGCTGCTGCCAGGCCTCAGTTAGGTGACTCGTTATTGCTTCGAGAGTTCAGCAACACGAAGCCACCAGAGTTTGACGGGACGCAGGATCCGATCGCTGCGATGAGATGGATTTCTGATATTGAGGGATGCTTCTACACGTGTTCATGTCCGGAGCATCTGAGGGTACGGTTCGCGCTGAACCAGCTTCGCTTGGGAGCGAAGGACTGGTGGAAGTTCGTGACGGCGAGCTTCACTCTTGCAGAGATTTCAGAGGTGACCTGGGAGATGTTCACCACCATGTTCAGAGACGAGTATGTTCCCCCGGTGGAGAGGGAACGGCTGGCTCAGGAGTTCTTGACCCTCAAGCAGGGTACTGATTCTGTTACTGTGGTTACCAGGAAGTTTCATGAGAGGGCGATGTTCTGCCTTGAGCAGGTGTCTACTGAGCAGACACGCATGAGCTGGTATTTGGGCATTTTGAGGAGGGATATTTGGGAGGTCGTGTCGAACTCGACTTACCGGACATTTGCTGAGCTCCAGGCAAATGCCCGGAAGAGGGAGATTGAGTTGGATACACATGCTAGGGAGGAGGCCGAGTCTCAGGGGATGGATCGGCGGCCGGCATAGTCTCAGCCGACAGCCAAGCGGGCAAAGCCTGCCGATTCGAGATCTGGAGGCCAGAAGGGTCGCACTTGCGGAAAGTGCGGCAAGGGACATGACGGGGTTTGTCGATCGGGTGCTTGCTACAAATGTGGCAAGGAGGGGCATATAGCCAAGGATTGCCCCAAGGGGTTCATGGTTTGCTTTCATTGCAACCAGACTGGACACCGGAAGGCCGAGTGTCCGCAACTGCGGGGGACAGCACAGGAAGCACCGCAGGGATCTGCCCCTGCTGCCGTACGAGCTACTGAGGTTCGGCCGATGAAGGCCGAGGCACCGAAGGCTCGCATGAGAGCTTTCCAGTTGACAGCGGAGGAGGTCCGCACAACGCCTGATGTGGTGGCTGGTACGTATTCTTTCATTTATTTATGCTGAGTTTGGGATATTGTGCTTATATTGTGATATGCGTAGGTACTTTTCTTGTGACTTCTGTACCTGCGTTGGTGTTATTTGACTCGGGTGCGAGTCGGTCATTTGTGTCTTTAGCGTTTAGTCAGCACATCAGTATCCAACGGGAGGCGTTGATTCGACCTCTATGAGTTTCCATAGCTGACGAGTGAGCTGTGTATGCCACGGATGTGATTCGAGGATGTGTACTCGAGATCTTCGGTGTTGAGTTCCCGATAGATCTAGTCCCGATTGCGATGGGGGACATGTGTGTTATAGTGGGCATGGATTGGTTGAGCCGATTTGGGGCTGTTATAGACTGCGTGCAACAGTTGGTGACGATACGAGACCCTAGTGGGGGAGTACTTACGATATACGGCGAGGGTACCCGATCTGGGTCCGCGTTCTGTTCGGCTGCTAGGGCGAGGCAGAGTCTACAACAGGGCTGCGGCGGGTTTGTAGCTTATGTGATGGATACGCGAGTGGCCTCAGGGAAGCCGAGTTCGGTTGATGATGTTCCGATAGTGCGTGAGTTCCCGGATGTTTTTCCCGAGGAGTTGTCGAGTGTGCCTCCCGAGAGGCAGGTGGAGTTCCGCATTGATTTGGTTCCGGGAGCGGCACCTATTGCCAAGGTGCCCTATCGCCTTGCACCACCAGAGATGCAGGAGTTATCCTCGCAGCTTCAGGAGCTGCTGGGGAAGGGGTTTATTAGACCGAGTAGTTCCCCTTGGGGAGCGCCGATCCTTTTTGTCAAGAAAAAGGATGGTTCACACCGGATGTGCATTGATTACCGGGAGTTGAACAAGTTGACGGTCAAGAACCGTTACCCATTACCGAGGATCGACGATTTGTTCGATCAGTTGCAGGGAGCGTCTTGGTTCTCCAAGATTGATCTGAGGTCTGGATATCATCAGATGAGAGTGCGTGATGAGGATATCCAGAAGACAGCGTTCAGGACTCGCTATGGACATTACGAGTTCGTGGCGATGCCTTTCGGGCTCACCAATGCACCGACAGCATTCATGGATCTCATGAACAGGGTGTGTAGGCCGATGTTGGATTATTTGGTGATCGTGTTCATTGATGATATTTTGGTGTATTCGAGATCCAAAGAGCAGCATGAGGAGCATTTGAGAGAGATCCTCGGAGTATTGAGGTCGGAGAGGCTTTACGCCAAATTCTCCAAGTGCGATTTCTGGTTACGAGAGGTCCAGTTCTTGGGGCATCTCGTTAACCAGAATGGGATATTGGTCGACCCGGCCAAGATTGAGGCTGTGATGAGTTGGGAGGTACCGAGATCCCCCACCGAGATAAGGAGTTTTCTGGGCTTGGCCGGCTATTATCGGAGATTTATCAGGGATTTCTCCAAGATTGTCGTGCCTCTCACCAGGTTGACCCGGAAGGGTGTTGCTTTTTCATGGGGTCCGGAGCAGCAGACCTCGTTTGAGACACTTCGCCAGAGATTATGCGAAGCCCCGGTGTTAGCCCTCCCGAAAGGGATGGAGGATTTTGTGGTGTATTGTGACGCATCGATATCGGGGTTGGGTGCAGTACTTATGCAGAGGGGGCATGTGATAGCGTATGCATCGAGGCAGCTGAAGCCTCATGAGACGAGGTACCCCACCCACGATCTGGAATTGGGGGCAGTGGTGTTCGCCCTCAAGATTTGGCGTCACTATTTGTATGGGGTTCGGTGTACCATATACACGGACCACAAGAGCTTGAAGTATTTGATGGATCAGCCCAACCTGAATATGCGCCAGAGGAGATGGTTGGACGTGGTAAAGGATTACGATTGTGAGATCCTGTACCACCCGGGCAAAGCTAATGTTGTAGCTGATGCCCTGAACCGTAGGGCGGAGAGTGCCCCTATACGAGATGTTTGCTTGAGATTGACAGTGATGACTCCGGTGTTGGACACCATTCGGGAGGCCCAGACAGAGGCCGTGAGACCGGAGAACCGCAAGAGAGAGCGGGTGATTGGACAGGTACCTGAGTTCGTTACCGATAGCCATGGGCTTATGACCTTTCAGGGTCGGATTTAGGTGCCGTACGCAGGCGGGACGCGCACCACTTTGATGGAGGAGGCGCACCGATCGAGGTTCTCGATCCATCCCTGGGCCACTAAGATGCATTTGGATCTGAAGAAAGATTATTGGTGGCCCTGTATGAAGAGGGATGTAGCGTGGTTTGTTGAGAGGTGCTTGACCTGTCGCAGGTTTAAGGCTGAGCACCAGCGTACGCACGGCAAGTTGCAGCCACTTGAGGTTCCCCAGTGGAAGTGGGAACATATTTCCATGGATTTTATCACCAAATTGCCAAGGACAGCGAGGGGTGTCGATGCGATTGGGGTGATTGTCGACCGGCTGACGAAGAGCGCTCACTTCCTTGCTATCAGTGAGAGCTCTTCTGCAGAGAGATTGGCAGAGTTATATGTGAGGGAGGTGGTATCGCGGCATGGAGTACCGATCTCGATTGTGTCAGACCGAGATGTACGTTTCACTTCCAGGTTCTGGAAGAAGTTCCATGAGGAGTTGGGTATGAGGATGCATTTCAGTACCGCTTACCACCCACAGACGGACGGGCAGAGTGAGCGGATGATTCAGACGCTCGAGGACATGCTCCGAGCATGTGTGTTGGACTTCGGGGGAAGTTGGGACACGTATCTGCCGTTGGCTGAGTTTTCTTATAACAACAGCCACCATTCGAGTATTGGTATGCCTCCCTTCGAGTTGTTGTATGGGAGGAGATGTCGGACTCCCATTTGCTGGGGAGAGGTAGGGCAGCGCGTGATGGGCAGCACTGAGATAGTGCTTCAGACGACCGAGCAGATACAGCAGGTTAGACAGAGGTTGTTGACGGCTCAAAGTCGCCAGAAGAGTTATGCGGATAGGCGACGATCCGAGCTTGAGTTCCAGGTGGGAGACTTCGTACTCCTAAAAGTGTCTCCTTGGAAAGGAGTGATTCGATTCAGGAAGAGGGGCAAGTTGGGGCCCCGGTATATTGGGCCGTTCAGGGTGACCGCGAGGGTGGGCAAGGTAGCATATCGGTTGGAGCTACCTGCGGAGCTGAGCCAGATTCATGACACCTTCCACGTGTCTCAGTTGAGGAAGTGTATAGCCGACGAGTCGGCAGCGGTACCACTGGAGGATATTCAGGTAGATGCGAGCCTGAATTATGCTGAGAGGCCAATCGCGATCCAGGAACGGAAGATCAAGGTTCTGAGGAACAAGGAAGTGTCCCTGGTGCAGGTCCAGTGGCAACATCGGAAAGGGTCCGAGCTGACTTGGGAGCCGGAGCTGGAGATGCGGGAGCATCATCCAGAGTTGTTTGCCAAGCAAGACTTCGAGGGCGAAGTCTGATTCTAGTGGGGGAGAATTGTAACATCCGGATTCCCAGGTATCATATTTTAAGTATTTATCTTGAGTTTTAGGGAGGGACTCGGCGAGTAGGCAATCAGACTCGCCGAGTAGGAGCGCGTATTTCTTGTCTGATTTAATGAAGGACTCGACGAGTCGATGCGTGGACTCGGCGAGTCCGCGCTGTAAAGTGAAACCCTAATTCTCGGGGTCTGTGCCCTATTTAAAGGCCTTTATAGCCTCCATTGCAGCCACTTCACCCCTGAGAAACCCTAGAGAACAGAGAGAGCGTTTGTGGTGCAAAAGGAAGGCTAATTCACCATTTCTTGTGTGTTTTAGCAAAGGAGAAGTGGTTTCCAACAAGAGGAGGTCAAGGGAGCTGTGGATCCAGGGTTTTCAAGTTCAGATCTACACTATTGAGGTATCAAATCGAACATCCTTTCTGTTTTGGGTTAAGATCTATGATTTAGGGTTTTCTATAACCTTTTAGGGCTTGAAAAGTTGAGTTTATGGTCCCTTGCTGGGTTAGACCTCAGATCTGGACCCATAGAGGTCCAGAGAACCTTCCCCATTCTGCTTTATGTTTGTTCATGGAGGAAAGGAGACTAGGTTGCCATTTTAGAAGCCATTTCACCAAGGAAAGCCTTGGGTGCATTGCATGTGAGTCAAGTTTCGACCTTTACGTGGTTATTGGTCGTGGGGAAGTCAGATCTATAGTTTAGAGAAGCAGATCTGACCTCAGAAGGTCATTTGAGAGTTGTTATGGGAGCAACTCGCCGAGTCCATAAGTGGACTCGACGAGTCGAGTCGGGGTGGCCCCGCGATTCGTGACAGGTGTAACCTGTCGAGTGTAGGGATGACTCGACGAGCCAAGGGAGGCTAAAAGGATTCAGAGGACCCGCATGGACTCGCCGAGTCGCCCATGTGCACTCGACGAGTCGGGTCAAAGTTTGACCGTTGACTTTCGTTGACCTTAAGGTTCTGGTCAAGACTGATTCAAGAGAGTTCAGGGAAGGGTAGAATGGCCTTCTACCCAATCTTTAGGGATGAGACTTTAAGAGAATATTGATCGAGGATGTTATTTGAATAATAGGAGGAGGCTAGGTCGGGACGTTGAGCACGAGAGTTTATCCGACTTCGTTGAGGTGAGTCTTCTCACTATACTGTACCTGGAAGGGTACCTATGTGTGACCGGAAGGTCTTGTATGCTATGAGATGTATGTGCTATATGCGGTTATGTGATATGTATGTTATGTATGGTAAGGACCAGAAGGTCAAGATGATATGGACCGGAAGGTCAAGATGACATGGACCGGAAGGTCAGGAGGTTACGGACCGGAAGGTCGATACGGGTAGGACCGGAAGGTCGACCGGGATTCGGGACGGAAGTCCCCTGAGACACTTGGATCGGAAGATCCCACAGAGTTATGGCCTGGAAAGGCGTATGTGTTGTACGTGGTATTTTGGGGAACTCACTAAGCATTTATGCTTACAGTTGTGTGTTATGTGTTTCAGGTACTAGCGAGGATCGCGGGAAGGCGCGGCATGATCCGTACACACTCATAGAGAATATGTTTTGAGATTCTGGGATTTGTTTGTTATTATGACAGTGGATACAGTTTGCTTGATATTGTTTTGATGAATAAAAGTATGTTTTTAAAAATGAAAAATTGTTTTGGAAATTTACGTTGTTACAAGTTGGTATCAGAGCCTTGGTTTGAGGGATTCGGGTGCATCTTCGGATGTATCTGAACTCAAACTGAGGATTTGAGGAAGTTTTTCATAAAATAAACAATTTTTCTAAGAGAGTAAAAGATTTTGAAAAAGACATAACAGAGCAGTGTGTACGATCAGCCAGCGCCCGAACGGTGATTTCCCAAAATACCCTTACATTATGTGTTATGAGATATGATATGTTATGCATGCTAGAGTAGGCTAGGTATTCATATTAGGACTAGAGTGGCCTGATTTGTGATACCTTATCCTAGGAGATTACTGCTGCTATGAGATGCCTCGAGAGTGAGTAGGTAGCAGTGAGGAGCTTATGAGAAGTCTACCGAAGGGTAGCCTATGATTAGCAAGATGTAGAGTACTTGTGATATGGGATCCCAGGAGGAGGACTTGGAATGAATGCTGATGCGGTGTGGAAGGTAGTATTGGGCCCGTACTACTGAAAACACCGGATCAGTGCGCAGTCCAAGTAAGAATCCTTGGGATACTAGGGAACAAGTAGGGTTGAGTTATCGAGTGCGAGGGTGCTCGAGCAAGTCTCTAATATTATTATTATGTTGTGTTTCAGAGACATCATGGTTGGGACACGCCACAGACCTGAGGCGAGCGGCGTGAGTGACGAGGAGCTTCGTCAGATGATCCACGATGAGGTGGCAGCGGCAATTCGAGCGGAGATTCCGGAGATGTTTGGGTCTATCAAGATCACGTTGATTGGGACTTTTGATGAGCGGTACGCAGCGGTGACTGAGGCTGCGGCTGCTGCAGCTACTGCAGCGGTGGCTGCTGCCAGGCCTCAGGGAGGTGACTCGTTATTGCTTCGAGAGTTCAGCAACATGAAGCCACCAGAGTTTGACGGGACGCAGGATCCGATCGCTGCGATGAGATGGATTTCTGATATTGAGGGATGCTTCTACACGTGTTCATGTCCGGAGCATCTGAGGGTACGGTTCGTGCTGAACCAGCTTCGCTTGGGAGCGAAGGACTGGTGGAAGTTCATGACGGCGAGCTTCACTCTTGCAGAGATTTCAGAGGTGACCTGGGAGATGTTCACCACCATGTTCAGAGATGAGTATGTTCCCCCGGTGGAGAGGGAACGGCTGGCTCAGGAGTTCTTGACCCTCAAGCAGGGTACTGATTCTGTTACTGTGGTTACCAGGAAGTTTCATGAGAGGGCGATGTTCTGCCCCGAGCAGGTGTCTACTGAGCAGACACGCATGAGCCGGTATTTGGGCATTTTGAGGTGGGATATTCGGGAGTTCGTGTCGAACTCGACTTACCGGACATTTGCTGAGCTCCAGGCAAATGCCCGGAAGAGGGAGATTTAGTTGGAGACTCAGTCCAGGGAGGAGGCCGAGTCTCAGGGGATGGTTCGACGGCCGGCACAGTCTCAGCCGGCAGCCAAGCGGGCAAAGCCCGCCGATTCGAGATCTGGAGGCCAGAAGGGCCGCACTTGCGGAAAGTGCGGAAAGGGACATGACGGGGTTTGTCGATCGGGTGCTTGCTAAAAATGTGGCAAGGAGGGGCATATAGCCAAGGATTGCCCCAAGGGGTTCATGGTTTGCTTTCATTGCAACCAGACTGGACACCGGAAGGCCGAGTGTCCGCAGCTGCGGGGGACATCATAGGGAGCACCGCAGGGATCTGCCCCTGCTGCCGTGCGAGCTACTGAGGTTCGGCCGATGAAGGCTGAGGCACCGAATGTGTTTTCCTTGCTTTGTATAATCATAACCCACATTCATAATGACTTGCCTACATTATTTCTTAGAAGGAGGGTATAAATACTTAACCAAGTTTGGAAGATGAAGAGCATCTATGAGAACAGAGAGAGTGAGACAGATTGCATGAAAGCCATCTCCAATGGCTCCTTGAATGACATCAGACTACGTACTCATCATGTGTGAAAGTGTAGTAGAACTCATAGATGTTTTGAGGCAAGAATAAAAAAAAGAGAATCAACAAAGGCTCCAATCATTTGTTCCGATGTTTGGTGGGAATAACATAAGTGAATGCGACATTGGTGGAGTTGATCAAAATGGGTGTTTTGGACTATTGAGAGTTTGGCTAGCACCATTTGCTAGAAAATAGATAAATAGTGGTGGAGACATGATTGCATATTAGGGTTCTTCAAACGGTATTGCTGATAGAGACTTTTTGAGAGATGATAACCGTAAATCCTTGAATAAACAATTAATATTCGTTTTATTGTGTTTGATTATGAAAATCTTGTGACGTAATATGCAATCATTCGAGAGAAAGGTTCGCCATAATTTTTGAATCCCAATAACCGACTCTTCTATTCTGATCCAAAAGTTACCGTTAGATAACATTTCAGAGAGCACATTGTATGAAACCTTGATACATAATCAGTGAAACATTTTGCAAAGTGACAACGGAATAAGGTGGGATAATTTTTTTTCACTCGATGTATGGTGTAATACATGAGATCTTCAACATATGGTGTTTTTATGCTCATTCATTGTTCTTTTTGTTACTATGGTTCTTAGACATCAGTTTGTTATTTATGCCTCGCACATTGTATGGGATAACACAGTTCCTAGACACTTGGTGGCTGAAGCTCCCTTACTTTATGGTTTATTATAGAAATTCCTCGACATCATCGTTTATAATGTTTTACTTACTATCAATATCATAGTAAGATCATTAAAATGGGGTAAAGATGTTTCATTAATTGTTGGTTTGACAGCCAATCATTAACATCAAGGAAGAGAATTGTAAAATCTAGGAAAGAAAATTCCACCATTAATTATGATGATGGTACAAGGTCATACCTCAATAAGAGAGGTCAAGGACACCAGATACCCTTTGTCTTTGACGGACCAGACAAGTAACTCTTACATTGATGACATTGAAATAAGGGAAACCCTTAGGGTAGTGCACAGTGATTCAACATAACACTTGACTTGATACATACGACAACATGTTTCCATGGACAGGGTTTGGAAGAACAATAAGATTTAAATAAAACACCCAAGGCCTTATAATATAATTTTCTAATAAGGACCAATCAGTGTCACACTAAAAGATAAACATTGTTAAAGCGATCACCGTAAGTGGGCAATTCAATGCATCTCAGCAGTTGGTTTAGTTGAAGAGATACTTAAAGAGATTTGGTCACATGTAGCAGCATGCTTCCAGGGATGATAATTGTCAAAGTAGCAAACTAGAATCAAATATTCTCCATTAATTCCTTATGAGATGTACAAGACAAAAAAAAAATAGTCAACAAGAAAATAGTAAAAAAGAAAAATATGCAGCTTTTTCAGTAAGATCCTAAACATCCTGATTTAGGTGTATCTTTGAATTGGGTGCTCATTAAGGACTTTCCTCTTTTCAAGGAACCTACTTCTCAAAAACCTATCTATAAAAAGGAGACATATTAGAAAGCATTTCACAAAAAAAAACCCTCTATTTTACTTTTAAATGAAAGAAGAAATGTTTTTCCCATTGAAGAATATCTTATTCTAATAGATTGCAAGCTTCAAGTCCATCATCATAGAAGAATATCAAGAGAGAACTAGTCTTTGTAACCAACAAGTTTAGTTGTTTGAAATCGTTGTAACCTTCGAGTTACGCAAATTAACAAGATAATACTCAAAGGGACAAGAGATTAATATCATGATCTTGATAATGAGAGCTTGACTCGCTAATGAGAGATATTGGTGGCTTAAAGTGTCAATGACTGAATCTCAATTAGTTTTCGCAACAATATGTGGTGGCTTTTGAAAAGGAAAGGAGAAAACTCATAAGAACTCTCTAGACACTAGTTCTTCTTTATCTTGTGTCGATAGTAAGATGCTCCGTGCCGAACTCGCCAAAAATCAACCTGAAACTGAAAGTTGCATCCGCTGATGAGAAGATGCGGGGCCACTAAAGGTCATACGTGCAACCAAGCTCAATGATAAGATCTACAACTGCCAAGGTAAGAGAGGAGCAAGGGTCCTCTCATTATTCAGATGAGAAATTTACATAGCAAGCTTTGATGAAGAACACGAACCTTATGCTAGAGAGGAAACAGAAACGAAGGATCATCCAATAGAAGATGTTAGGAAACAATGTTTACTCCTTTGGTAGATAAAAAAGTAAAAGAATTTGAAAATAAAAATATTTTTGTGTTTTTGGATTTGATATAAACAAAAGACATGAGACTTGTTTTTGTGTTTTTGAAAAGAACCAAAAAGCTAGAAATACAAAAAGTTTTGAAACACACTTGCAAAGTACATAAAACTAAAAGAAAAAAACACTTACCACATGGAAAGAATGTCCGGTTCACCAATAAGGAAAGTAATATTTGCTCATCAAAAGGCTTAGTAATGATATCAACAAGTTAATCTTCAGTGGGAATATGCATCAGCTCAATATTTCCTTTTTGCATGTTGTCCCAAATGAAGTAATGTCTGATCTTAATTTGCTTGGTCTTGGAGTGTTGGACAATATTTTGAGTGATGAGAATGGAAATTATGTTATCACAAAAAATAGGAGTCTTTGTAAGCTTAAATCTATAGTCAAGACGCTGATTTTGAATCCATAAGATCTGAGCACAACATCTTCCAGCAGTGACACATTCTTCTTAAGTGGTTGAGCAAGCCACTGAAGATTGCTTTTCACTTGACCGACTTATCAACCTATTCCCCAACAGTTGACGTCCTACATGCATGATTTTTCTCTCTAACAAACAACCTACATAATCAGAATCGAAGAATCCAATTAAGTTGAAATCATAATGAAAAGGATACCAGAGCCCAAGATTGAGTGTATGCTTAAGATATCTAAAAATACATTTAACAACGAGAATATGTTATTCTTTAGGCTTTGCTGGAAAAATTGCACTCAAGCTCATAGCAAACATAATATTAAGGCAACTAGTTATAAGTTATAGAAAATATTTGATCATTCCTATGTAGAGAGTAGGATTAACATCAGGGCCATTTACATCCGTATAAATATTTAAGGAAGTGGAAATATGAGTTTCTACAGATTTGCAATCAGAGAATGCGAACTTTTTCAGCATATCAACAATATACTTGCTTTAGTTGCTAATGATCCCTTTTTGGCAACTGCTTGACTTAACGTTGCAGAAAAAAAGCCAGTTCACTCATCATACTCATCTCGAACTTTTTAGACATGACATCAGCGAATTTTTACTCAAATCTTCATTTTTTGAACCAAATATAATACCATCTATGTACACTTGAGCGAGAATAAGATCAGATACCGACTCCTTGATGAACAGGGTGTTGTCAATAGCTCCTCTTTTGTATCTATTTTAAGAAGATACAACGTCAGTGTATCACACAAGGCCCTAGGAGCTTGCTTCAAGCCATATACAACTTTATCCAACCTAAAAATATGATAAAGGAAATCTTTACTTTCAAACCCAGGAGGTTGTTTGAGAAAACATTCTTCTTCGAGATCTCCACGTAGAAATGCAATCTTAACGTCCATCTGAAAAACTTTAAAATTCATAAAAGAAGCATATGCTAAAAAGAGTCTAATAGCTTCAAGACGAGATACAAGGGAAAAAGTTTCATCATAGTCTAATCTTTCCAGTTGAGTGAAGCCCTGAGCAACAAGCCTAGCCTTATCTCTCGTAATGATGCCATCTTCATCCGTTTTCTTACAAAATACCCAGTGAGTACCAACATCAATTTTTTCCTAAGGACGTGAACAAGATTCCATACATTATGTCTTTTGAATTCATGAAAATCATGTTGCATAACTCTAATCCAATCAACATCATTTAAAGCTTTATCAACCTTCTTGGGTTCTATTAGAGAAACAAAGTTAACGAACATGTAAATGTAAAAGTTGGAAGATGCTTTGACGATGAGAATGAACACCAATAGTAGGATCTCCAATGACTTGAGTGGGAGGATGATTACAAACACCATGAAGATTGGGCTGATCAGAAGAAGAGGTGTTGTTATCAATGAGAACTTCATTTTCAGGGAGAGAAGAATCATTATCAACAAGAACTTAAGAATCAGGACAAGGAGTGAAGGAGTCATATGAATCAGGATTTAATGATCAAATAGAACAACATCAGCAGGAGCTTCAAAATCAGGGGATTTAGGAGATGGGAAAGAAATAAGCTCATCCAAAATTGACTGAGAATGATCAACATAATCTTTATAGAAATAGTCTTTATGGAACTTAACATGGATGAATTCTTCAACAATTTGCTTTCTTAAATTGAACACCCTGAACGATTTAGAGATCGACGAGTAACGCAAAAATATTCCTTCGTCAGCTTTAGATTGAAACTTGGAAAGTTGATCCTCATGGTTAAAAATAAAACAAAACACAAACAAAAATGTGAAAATAAGAAATGTCATTATTTCTACCTTCAATGAGCTCATATAACATTTTTACATGACGCTTCACAATTATAGATTGATTCTAAGTGTAGTAGGAAATATTAACAGCTTCAGCCCAAAACAAAAGAGAAAGACTAGCATCAATAACCATAGTTCTTGCTGCTTTAATAAGTGTCATGTTTCGGCCTTCAGTGACTCCATTTTTGTTAGGTGTTCTAATAGCTGAGAAATTTTGAGCAATTGTTATCTCTTCACAAAAAACTTCAATAGTACCATTTTGAAACTCAGTGCCATGATAACTCCTGAGTTGTTTGACTTTTAAATCATATAACACTTCACTTTGTTTGATCAGGGAGATGATCTCATCATCTGTATCACTTTTGTTATGTAAAAACATTACCAATGTGAACCTTGAAAAGTCATCAATAATACTAACGAGTATCATTTACCAGCACAAAGACTCAATGGTAACAGGACCAAATAAGTCCATATACAGAAGATAAAATGTTTCAGAGATGGAAAAACACAACTTTGGTTTAAAAGAAGACTTGGTTTGTTTCCCTTTTTCACATGTAGCACAAATCTCATGTTAGGTATCCCTCTTACAAGCTGATCATTAGAAATCTTTGATATAGACATAAAGTTATAATGAGAGTCTCCTGTGCCACAAGCCCACAACAAATTTAGATGAGATTGTGAACGAGAGAAGAAACAATGCCTAAGAGAGTTATAAGTAGAGAACATGTCCAAAATGTAGATGTCACTACAACGATTTGCTGATAGAACAATAACATTTTTTTAGTCAACGACTTTACCTCCATGATTGTTGAAATGAACTTCATAATCATCATCACATAACTGACCGATTGAGATGAGATTGTGCTTTAAACCCTTTACATAAGAGACATTTGAGAATTGAACAGACTTGCGCTTGATTGACTACATGTCCATCTTTCTTTACATAATTCTCCAACAGAGAGTTGAATCTTATCATATATCGAGAGCATCCACTGTCGAGATACCAAATATGTGCTTGACCATACACCAATTATAAACATATAGAGCACTTAATTGACCCATTTTGCACTAGGTTTAAAAATTGATGTCTTAGCAGAACTAAAGATGTTATAACATTCAACATGAAGACAATTTAAGGGGTTTTCTTTCTTCAACCATTTTCTATTATGAATCAAAATACTATCATCCCTTTTGTGTTTTCTTCAAATGTATAGTTTTCCACTTTATGAGATGGATCACCATATCTATAGCACTTTCTTATTCCAAAACATCTTTTCTTTTGAAAATATGGTTTTTGTTTTACAAAAGACTTGGGTTTCAATAGAATAGAATCATTTTCATTTAAATTAAAAACTCTTTCCTATGTTCTAGAGACATGGGAATGTTCAGTGCTACAAGATGTGGTTCGAGTGGTATGATACCCGAAAGATGAACATTCAAAATCATCAATGTCAGAACACACTGAACAATCAAGAGTATCATAGTCACTGGTGAGACATTCAGCGAATTCACAAAGAATATTATTCATAGAGCGAATATTACCATTAGAGATAGGAAATTTAATAATAGTAGTACTGTTAGGACCCTCATAAACATGATCTGGGGTTTGACAGAAGGGTCAATAACAGTTAACGGAGTGAGATGAGGTACGACCATCAGGTTTAGTAACACAATGTTTGTCTATAAGGTCTTGACAGTTTATAATTCCACCACTAATGAATTTAGTTTTATATTCATGAAGAAGTTGAGATTGAGAAGGAAAATTTGATTCGGATTCAATCATTTTGAAAATATCAATGTGTTCATCAATACTTCCTCCAATAATATTTTCACACTCATGTGGAATTTGATCGTTTACAATCTTAGTGGTTTTGAAATGGGAAAGAGCCCAATGTTTTGCAATACTCTGACATTCTTGAGCAACATGAACTACAGAGTCTTTCTCACTTTTGAGATCATAATTTATAGTATATTAGTTATGAAGTTGTAAACTTACCAGTGAAAAAGACTTCTCGCTATTGGAAAATTTAGTTTTTAAAGATTCAATTTTGTTTTTGAAATTGCAAATTTCTTGATTAGATTTTGAAAGATCAAGATGCAAATACTCAAACATTTTGGATTTTCATTTTCAGAATAAGTTACAAATTTTTTAACCTGATACAAAGTGGACGAATCCCAGTTCTGAAATTTAGAGTCACTAGTAGCTTTAGATATATCAACTTCAAAAGTACTTGAATTGCTGCTAGATTCATCGGTAACAAAATCACTAGAGACTGCCATTAAACACACATCCTTTTGGACTTCTTCTTTGGACAGATCTTCCTAATCAACCGATTCTTCACCTTCGTAGATAAGAACTTTGGACTCCATATTTTACTTCTTAAAAGAAACCACCATTTGCTTGTACTTAGTCTCATAATATTCTTCCTTTGTGTTATCCTTCTTGACTTTTCAATCACAAGAAAAGTGATCAAAGCCTCCATAATTGAAAGATTTACCCTCATCTTCTTGAGATTTCCAGAATCACTCTTTTTATATGCTGATCAGAACTTTTTGATCCTAACGAACCATACTTTGTCTGAAACCTCCTGGGTCCCCCAAACTTCATATTTTCTTACTTTTCATAATGATTCATAATCATTTCAACACTTGAATAAAGGTCATCACGATGTTCTTCTTCAGAATCAGCTTCTTTTGATCTGTCACTATAGCTTTCAGGGACAAAGCTTGACTTTCATGAGAAAAGCACTGAAGATTTCACTTTAAATCTATCCTTCATAATCTCTTTTTTAGAACCTTAGTTTCTTCAAAAAAAAATCAAATTGCCATACAAGTTGTGAAGATCCATGGAATGAATTTTCTCACTATTTTTTAGAACGTCCACATGATGTTCCCGCTTATCATCAAGAGAATCTAAAAACTTCAGAACTAAGATAGATTCATGTTTGCAAATATCATATCTTCTCATGTCATTAATCAAACAATTAAAACAATTAAAACTTTGAGTAAGAGATTCATTCCTTTCAGCAAAGAAGTGTCCACACTTTCGATTGAGTGAGTTTTCCCTAGTTGCCTGAACTTCTTTGGTTCCTTCATATGCTACTGTCAGCGTATTAATTATATCCTTGGCTGAAACATAGTTTTGAACAAGATGCAAGATGTATTAAGTAAGAGAGTTTCCAATAGCAGCACGATCATGAACATCAAGACTGAACAACTGCTTATCTTCTTTAGTGATCTGATGTTTTGGAGTCTACTTAATAACACCAGTTTTAACACCGTCTTCGGTCTCTTTAAAAAATGGAATGTGAGGGCCTTTTTCATTAATGTCCATCATGTTATGATCCATGGTTTCAAGAACAACCATGGCCTTGTTTATCTACATAGAAATTTCTTCTCATAAAAAGGGGGAATTTTGTTCCATGATGTGGTACCAGTAAAGAGTTTGGATTTAGAAGAGGATGAAGATGGTTTCAATATTTCTTGATAAAAAATACTTGCTATGGTACTAATTGAATGATCGAAATAAAACAGAAAATATCAAGCAATAAGAATAAGCACAAAGAACATGGAATAGAAAGAAAAGAAGATCGGAATTACTCAAAAACCAATTTTGATTAAGAAATCTCTCACAAAGAGAGAATGCACCAAGCGTTGATTACATTGATAACTTATATACTAGGTAAAAGACAGTTCTAGATTCAAATCACTACATATCAGGGATTTGAATAATAAGAAAACTACCATATATAAAATATACATACTATACAAAAGAGATCCTACCACTAGTATAATGGATCAATAAACTTAACTACCAAGAAACATATCACGTCGTCTTGAAGCTTGATCAACGAATGATGAAAGTGATGATATAATTAGCCAGATACATATTTGACTCATCAAATTATAAGGTTTAAGCTTACAATACAATTGAAAATCGAGTAGATAAAGAGGATTTAAGAAACCATGAAGCCCATCAATAATGTGGGGGAACAGATAATGTTGAAGATATCAAAGAGAAAATTAAATCCTAGATTTCAAGCCATTTAAAGTGTTGAAAGCCATTAAATAACAATAACTTAAACATGAGTTATCACTAGAACTAAAAGGAATATCTAACACTTTCATGTGTGATTTAAACAAATACATCGAAAATGAAGATGATGTCATTCCTTTAAATGATTTGAAGAATTAATCTCTAAACAAAGTAACTCAAGATCTGGTGGCCATTTTGGAAATCAAAACAAAGAAGCTTAGAAACAAAGAAATCAAATTGGTGCTACTTAAATGGAAGAACAATAATGGACCTAATGATAATTGGGAAGCAAAGAAAGATATGAATAAAATACACTCAAATTTTGTGGACTATGAGGCGATTCTAATGATGATTGGGAAGCAAAGAAACATCATAGTTTTTCTTAAAAACATTCAGTATTTGATATTTTATATCATATGCATGGAAAGTAGAGTGATATTTAAGAAGAAGTCAAGTTATGGTTAAAGACGATATTTGTAATTATTTATGACATGTGTAGAAATTGAAAATCAAATGGGATGCTTTCCAATAAGTTTAGTACAAACATAAATGCATTTATATTGATATGAGAAGCTTTTCTATATTATAAGAGACAAAAGCGAATTTGGGATCTTTATGCATAAACCTACAAAAGGAGTTTTGTAAACTACATTAAACATCTTAGAAGAAGTTTTGTAGCCTCATATGACATAAGATAACCAAAATTTGAATGTTTGTTGCCTAAAACTCCATAAAAATAGTAACTGCAAATGTTTCTAAGTAACTATCACATCTTGTCGATAGAGCAGTACCTAGATGCAATGAAGAATGAAGTATTTGAAGTTTGTAAATTTATTTTTAACTTATATAAGATGTTTAGGGACTTTGAGTGGTAATTTTTGTTAGAGAAGACAAATATTGATTTGAAAAAATCTTTCCAACAGGTTTTATATGGACACTGACAAGGTAATTCGTATGTTACTCAATTCAGGGCTAAAAAAATGAAGAAAAATTTTCTAGCTCTATTTGTGCATGGTTCATAGTGGGCCAAGCGAATTTTTTGCTTGGTGCACAGAAAGACTTCAAAAACAAAAAGTATGCACTGTTAACCACTTTGATTTTAGGAATTAATAAGGGAGAAAGCCATATTTAACTCAAAACATCAAATAGTAGTTTAGGGATGTTTTATGGTACAATCAGTGTATGTGTATAAGCTTCAAGAAAGTACATTACATATTTTCTAACAAAAATAAATCTTAGACTTGAGCTAAGGGTTCATAATCTACCTTGTAGAGATACAATATGTTAGTTAGGGTTGGGTGGAGTATTTTAAATATGGAAATTATGTATGTGTGAGAACACTTAATAGGACAACCAAATTAGATAACGTTTAGTTGAGGAACAACCAACTAGAAAAAGAATGTCATCGGGGGGGGGGGGGGGAACCACATGGAAACTAATAATATCCATAAATAATTTGACTTGTTCTTCTCATAACGGTATAAAGCAAAATTGAATCAAAATAATGTTCATAAACATTAAATGCTTGGATCATGCATTTCATTACATGACATAAATATATGAAAGTGATACCGATGGATGGACCCATGTATTGCTCTCCGATGCCTAAGTTAGATGCCTAAAGGGAATGTGGTAAAACTGCTTAGAGTGAAAAAAGTCCCCCTTTATTGATTTCCCTTGAGGTCCTTATGTATACAACTTGGATGGTCCTGTAAGGTCAAACGTCATAATTTGATGAGTAAAACCTTGTGAAAAACTGATTAACTTTGCACAGCGCTATTATACTTTGTCCGGGATTTAACTGCAACATGTTACTTAATTAAGCGACGAGTCTCAGATCCATTATCTTAGTGATAGGATCTTATTTTTTATAATATATATCTCTTTATATTTTGGTATATATATTTTGTATTCGAATCCCTAATACATAGGGATCTCATTCTAGAATAGTCTTTACCCTAGTATATAAGTTACACCAGGGTTGCATGTAAATGTACATCGCTTCGTGCATTCTCTCTTTGTGAAAGTTACGAATCAAAATTAGTTTTTGATATTCTTGTTATTTAGTTATATATTTCTTGATATATCTTATTATTTCGATCCTTCAATTGGTATCAGAGTAGCTCTCTTGTTATCAAGCAATTGTATCTTCCTCCGAATCTAAACTGACTTCTGGTTCTACGCCGAGAAATAAAATTCCTCCTTTTGATGAAAAGGATTTTTCCATGTGTAAAAACAAATCCGTGGTTGTTCTCGAAACCATGGACTTGAATATAATGGACATCATCGATAATGGTCACACGTTCCAATATTTTGATGAGATGAAAGACGGTGTTAAAACTGGAGATTTAAAGAAGACCCCTAAATGTCAATATTCTGAAGAAGATAGGAAGCTGCTCAATCTGGATGTTTGTGCACATGCTGCAATTTGAAATTCTTTTCCATATGATATCAACCACCTCGTTCAAAACTGTATTTCAGCTAAAGAGATGAGTGATACATTGAACGTAGCATATGAAGGAACTGATGAAGTAAAGTCAACCAAGTAGAACAAAATCAACAAAAAGTATGAGCATTTTTTTGCTCACATGAAGGAATCTCTCACTCAAACTTTTAATCGCTTTAATTGTTTAATCAATGATATTAGAATGTTTGATATTTTTAAGCATGGTTATGTTTTAGTTATAAAGTTTATAGATTCTCTTGATGATAAGTGGGAACATCATGTGGATGTTCTCAAGAATAGTGAAAAGATTAAAACGATGGATCTTTAATGCTTGTATGATAACCTGCACAATCTTGAAGAAACAAACACCTTGCATAAAAAAATCATGAAAGATATCTTTAAGGATAAATCCTTTGCCCTATTCTCCAAAAGATCAAAGTTTTCTCCATACATCAAGAATGAAAAATCTGATAATGTTGATCTAGAAGAATACTATTACACTGACATAGTTTCAAGTGCAACTATGATCATGAAGCATTACAACGAAAAGAAGCTTGGTGGATCAAGAAAGTTCCAATCAAAGTTTAATTCAGTAGCAATAAAAAGGCTGACTAGGGAAATTTCAAAAAATCCAACACTGAAAAGAAAGATGAAAGGAAGTGCTTTAATTGCAGAGGCACTGATCACTTTACTCGGGAAGGAAAGGTAAAGAAAAATAATTCTAAGAAGAATCTTATGAGATAAAGTACATGAGGTTGGTGGCTTCGCTAAAGAAACAAAATTTGGATTCTAAAGTCCTTATTGTTGAAGGTGAAGAATGGGTTGATGAAGAAGAATCGTCATATGAAAAAGTGAAAAAGGATGTAAGTCTGATGGCATTCGCTGATGAATTTGTTAGCGATGATGCAAGCAACAATTCAAGCACTTTTGCAGCTTATCTATTCAAATCTTCTAGTGATTCAAAGGCAGAATATTTGGATTCCTCTTCCTTGTATCATCTTTAGAAGCTTATAACTTATTCTAATAATGAGAAGAAAACAATGTTTGAGTATTTATGTCTTGACTTTTCAAAATCAAATCAAGAAATTAAAAATCTCAAAAAGGAAATTGAGTTGTTGAAAAATGATCTTCTGAACAATGAGAAGTATCTATCCCTGATGAGTTCTAAATATCATGATGTGCCCCTCACAAATCATAAAATCAACTATGAAAAAGATCTCCTCCGATTCTTACTCAAAAATGTCAAAGTATTATTAAAAACCGAGTTCACTCTCATTTTAAGACCACCAAAATTATTAATGATTAGATTCCAAATCAGTGTGAAAAAATTATTAAAGGACATTTTGATGAAGTTGTAAATATTTTCAAACAAGTTGAAATTGAACCAAGCTTTACATTACAAGCTGAGCTTATTACAGAATATGGATCTAAATTTGTAAGTGGTGGCATTATAAATCGTCAAGACCTGATTGAAAAACATTGTGTGAATAACCATGATGGTTTTACCTCATGTGTTACTCTTTTAACTGCTATATACCCATCTATTAAACCTCCTGATCATGAGTATGAGAGTCCGAACTCTGCTACATTAATCAAGTTTCCCATTTCAAATGGTGAAGTTCATGTTATCAAAAATATTCTCTGTGAATTGCACGAATGCACTACAAGTGATTATGATCCGGAACCCAGTTCAACATCTTCTAACACTAATGAATCAAAATGTTTTTCATCAGGGTATCATTTCATTAAAATTCCATCTTGTAGCATTGATCATTCACATTTTTTAAGAACTAAAGAAAGAGTTTGTAAATTAAGTAGATGTGCTTCATCTTCTTGAAAACCTAAGTTTATGAAAAACCATAAAAAAACAATCAAAAGAAAAATAATTATATAGAGAATAAGAAAGTGATATAGATGCGGTGATCCCTCCCATAAAGTGGTAAATTGTACATTTGAGGAAAACACAAAAAGAGCTGATAATATTTTGACTCAGAATAATAAATGGATTAAGAAGGAAAATTTCTTAAACTGTCTTCCTGTGAGTGTTATGATATTTTTAGTTCTACTAAATCCTCAGTTGTCAATATAATTGTAAAATGGGTTCTATAGGACCCCTAGTCAAGATCGATTACCAGAAACATTAAGAACAATGGTTTATCACGAAGGTTTTCATTAAGAAAGTTCTCACAAAGAGAACGAGCATAAGGCTACAGTTCGTGAATCAACAAATGACATGAAACCTTGACACATAGTTTTGTAGTAAGTCAAGTTTATCAGAATCCCTACAATTCGGGGATTTCACCTAAACTATGTAAATATAAATAATATCTGATATCTCTAGGAAATCAAATCTACTAACTAACTACATTTATATCTATAAAATACAATATATTACATTATCACACTAACACAGCTTCATAGATAAAACTTCAGGCTGGTGCTGGTGAGACGTTGGCGCTGATGGAGATCAGCATGACTTGGTTTTTACTTCATCAGATTCTAAGGTTTGACCTTACCATCTCCACCAATCTGATGATGTCAAAACCTGAACCCTTCTTAGAACTCGTTAGCATCGTCTTTATCATATTTTATGTCACTCTGGACTTCCAGTGTCAGCGAGAAATGTCTTTATCAAAGTTTATGTCACTGGGGACTCCTGAGGAACTTTATCCCCCTTAGTGTCGGTGTCGGTGTATAGGAACATGCACATATCGTCAGAGGACTTCTTAGCAAAATTTCTCCCCCTTTTTGGCATCATCAGTATGGGAGAAAAGGTGAGGAAGACTTGGTTGCAATATCTACCCCCAAAACAGTAAATTGATTTTTAAGAACGTGTGGAACAATGGACCATGATGGAGGAGAGACCATCTTAAATTCCACGATCGTATAAAATCTTCATTTTCATAGAAGTGCAGCGGAACAATGGGAGAGTGTTTGGTGTATCACACTATTGTATTGTTGCAATAGTAGTTCATTTACGCAGTTTTGTGAAGTCTCATCAGCGTATGGTTTTGTACACTGAATAGGTGAGAGTGGTATGATGTGTGTAATATATTCTGATACAGAATATACCCATCGGCATAGAATGTCAAATTTTCATCGGTGTATGGCTTATACAGTGAGTTATAAAATTATTTGTTAGAATATTTGTGGGCTAAGAGTGGGTTGGTGCGTGTAATATATCATGATACATGATATACCCATTGACAAATAGTTTCGAACTTTTATTAGTGTAAGGTATCATACAATGAATCATTAAGTTTTGTACTAGATGACTTATAGTGTAAGAGAAGTTGTTTGGATGTCTCAATCACACCATGGTTTAATAGTGTGAATCGAAAACATAGAATTTATAACTCATTAACATGAAGTGGTTCAACTTCCACCATCATTTAGGTAAGGAGAGAGAAAAAGGTTTTAGAGACCAGTGAAACTGTAAAAAGAAGAAACACTCAAGCCTTATTAGAATTTTTCATGAAAGGGAATACAATCTCATCGTGAAGATATGAACAATGTCACATAATCAGTGTAAGTGAGTGACTCAATGCCATCTCAATAGTTTGTCTCACTGATGAGATACTTAGAGAGATTTTGACAAATTTATTAGAATGCTTCACTGGACATTTTAAGTGTTAAAGTTTTAGTCTAGATTTATAGATTCACCATTAATTCCTTTGATACGGTACAATGAAAATTAAAAACTAAAATAAAATTAAAGAAACAGTTAACAAGGAAATATTCAAAATGAGAAATATGCATCTTTTTCAGAAAAAAAAATCATAAAGTCCAGATTTGGTGAATCTTTTGAATTGAAGGCTCATAAAGTACTTCCTCTTTTCAAGATTCTTTCCACACAAACTTTTGTCTTTAAAAGAAAACAGATTAGCTCACATTGCACACATCAAACTCTACAAAATATATAATTAAGCACAAAAGACTAAAAGAGAGATGTTCTTATCATTTGAAAAAGCCATTATTCTGATGGATTCCAAGCTTCATACCCATCACGATAAAAGAGTTCTAAAGGATCGCAATCTCTGTAACCAACAAGTTACAAGGTTCTAATCTTTGTAACCTTCGAGTTACGAAAACCAACATGAAGATACTCAAAGGAGCAACAAATTTTGAACCACAAGATGGGAGACAATAGTCATTGTATTGACAATGAGCTCTTGTATCTAGGATGGTGGATGGTAAGACAGTAAGTGGAGTCTCTGGAAATTAGACGTGCCACCATCAATTTCATCATCTAAATCTGTAGCAACAGTTGATGGGATTAGAGAAGGCAAAGAGAGCATTCATAACATTCTGTCTAGACACAGTTCTTCCTTATCTTGTGTCGACAGTAAGACGCTCAGTGCTGAACTCACCAAACATCACCTTCTGACTGAAAGAATACAACTGCTGAAGAAAAGATGTAGAGCCAACAAGATTGGTTTAATAAACCAATCTCAATGATAATATATTTCAACAAAGGAAAGGCAAGATTAGTCGAGCTGGTATTTTCTTTAGATGAGAAATTTACAAATCCATCTTTAAAGAAGAAATAAGGATGATCCTGAGCCTTGACATAGAGAGGAAAAATTCACGGGGATTAATAATTAGAAAAATAAAGACATGAAATGTATACTCATTTGGTAAAAGAAAATAAAGTCTTGTATTTTTTTTTTGATATAAAGAAAGCAAAAGATTTATTTTTGTAGTTTTCGAGATTTTTGAAAGCAAGGTAATAAAGAACTAGAATTACAATAAAGCTAAAAAGTACTAAATAAAAAGTGCATAAAAACATTTAAAAGAACCAAAAACCTAATAACATGGAAAGCATGACCTATTCACTAGTGAGAAAGGTCATATTGTGTTCACCCAGCGGCTTAGTGAAAATATCAGTGAGTTGATCATTAGAGAGAATATACATCAGCTCTATTTTTTCTTTTTGAACGTTGTCCTTGATAACATGATTTATGATCTCTATATTCTTGGTTTTGGAGTGTTGGACATGATTTTGAGTGATGAGCATAGCACTTGTGTTGTCATAGGAAATGGGGGTCTTGAGAATCATGAATCCATCGTCAAGAAGTTGATTCTGAATCCAAAGAATTTGAGCACAACATCTACCAGCGGAAACATACTCAGACTCAGTGGTTGAACATACTACATATAACTGTTTCTTGCTAGACCAACTTATCAATCTAGTTCCCAACAGCTGACAACGACTAGATGTACTTTTTTTTATCTAAAGAGCAACCTGCATAATCAGAATTAGTGAAACCAACTAATTCAAACGGGGAGTCACGAGAATACCAAAGTCATGGACTTGGAGAACTCTTCAAGTATCTAAAGATGTGTTTGACTGCATGAAGATGTGACTCTTTTGCATTTGACTAGTAGCGAGGGTACATGTTAGTGACAAACATTATATCAAGATGACTCGTTCACTACTAGAAAAACAACCTTTTACAACGCGCAATGCGTGTCGTAAAACGCTCAGACGACGCGCAAATGTGTGTCAAGGAAGGCCCTGTCATAATGAGAGACGACACGCTTTTGCGCGTTGTCTATAGACGACGCGCATTTACGACGCACATTTATCACACGCATTTACGACGCGCATTGACGACACACAATGCGTATCAAGGAAGCCCCTGTCATAAAGGAAGACGACACGCATTTGCGTGTCGTAACCTTACGACGCACGTTTAGGACACGCATTGCGTATCATTAAAGCCCCTGTCATAAATGAAGATGACACGCATTTGCGTGTCATAAACTTCAGCAACCATTTACAATATAACATTTACAACGCGTCTTTACGATACTCATTTATGCATAATACAAAAATATGGAAACAAATATATACCAAAACAATCAATTTCACCCATAACATCATGTCAAAAAATTGTAATACATTGGTATTAAGGGGATCCGATTGTACATTGTTATTAAGAGGTTTTCCCTAACTATATAACCTAATACTACATTGCTATTAAGGAACACCTTCTTGTTTCTACTTCTTATTGTTATGCTTCTGTTTCCACATGATACATGTTTTCATCATCAACACATTAGTAGTAACATACCTTTTTCCAAGAATCCAAGCTTCAATACAACCCATACCTGTATAAAAATTGATTAACAATTTAAGGAATATATAATTAACAATCACTATGCACCAAGTAAATCTACACTCAACATCTTAACTAGTTTCTTCTCGATTTTTTATTTAAGGTCTAGACATCATGATTTTTTAAAAGGAATTCCACTTTGAACAGGTTGTGAGCATGCTATAAAAATTGATTAACATAGTACATTGCTAAATGAAGAGTATCCACTTTATGAAGTTGACTTGTGTTGGGTAAATGAAGAGTCTAATGGTTTTAATAGACGTAAAACAAATTAACTCATCCCGACCTACCCGGGCTAGACCTTCTTTAATATATGTCTGGAAAGCTTCACTTGCATTTTGAAGTTGAGAAAATATGTCAACATGTCATGTGTCAATAATAAACAACAATAATTACACCACCTTAACAACCAAAGCAAACCAAACCAAACCAGGCGAATCAAAACCTGCTTAGGGGAGCCGTATGTAATGATATCTAGAGCTTCATTCCAGTCTGTAATGCTATTATGGGCAGAGAAATGTAACTGCATTGCTACTACAAGTAAAAAATAAAGTACATTGCCTGTAATGGCAGAAAGAGCAGAGTATAATGCAATTTTCCCTAATATAAAATAGGAAAAAACAAAGACACTAACCATCTTATCAAGGTGAGTAGGAGCAACCCAAGAATCCAAAGCTGCCAAGGCAGATTCTCTCATGTGCTTTTTGTTGTCACCAAGACATTTTAGAACATCCGATAAAATTCCCTGCAGGGCATATTAAAATTAGTTGCTTTTTAGAGAAACCAGGCATATACTTACAAACCAGGCATATCAAAAGTACTTTGCCCTAATAAAAAGAAAATCGAAAGTACAATGACACAAGTGAAGGGTACAAGTTTTATAAAAAAAAATAATGGCTACTTAAGAAAATGATTAACCTACAATATTGCAATGGAAAGAAATGAAAGTGGGATGCTATAACACACAAATAAAATAAATGGAAGTAGGTTGTTAAAAAAGAAATGGCTTTTTAAAAAAAAACTATTATTCATTTCTACATATTTCTGTTCCTTTTAAACATACCGAGAATCTTATAACTAGAAGCAAAACAATTTAATGCAACCTTTCTAAGTTCACCATCTGTTATGCAGTTAAACTTGCAACAATTTGCAGGTTTTTTAGCTGTCCACTTATCTGCACCATAATGATGAAAAGCATGAGCAACCTTCAGCTATATGGTGCGACACATTAATTAAAGTGACTATCATATGTACCTCGGTGTAATGATTATCAAGAAAAAATCCAACAAGATCAGTACACTTGATTTTTGTCCTGTTGTTTCTAGAGCGCGGACCTTCCAAAATATATGGGAAAATTTTAGCAGCCGAATAACTTTGTATGATCTGCTTCATTAGTTCCTGCAACTTTTCTCTCAGTTTCTCAATATTATGACCAGTCTGCATGCATCAAAGTATAGTACATAAGTTTTCTATATAAAACACAATACATGATACATCCGTATAGTTTAAGCACATCTAGGGTCAGAATAACCTTCTCAACCAAGCAAGGAAGAAAGATGGAAGCTTCGGCTTCATTCATGGTGTAGTTTTCATTTCTCAATGTGTCAAATAGCTCTGGGAGGAATTCCAAAACTTATAACCATATTTCAAAAATAATACATATATACACATAAGTTTACTACATAAAAAATCAACCAAACTTTAATTAAAAAAAAGTTCACCTTGAGTAGGCAAGATGTGTTGGATTCGCAGAATCGCAAAACAAACCACTTCAACAATATAGCTAGGACTTCGATTATTTCCTTGGCAATTGATGGAAGTTCCTGAATAAGTGAGATGAGTGAAATCAAAAAGTGGGCCCACATAGTCAGTTTTAACTTAGAAAATAAAATCAATTAAAAAAGGAATGGAAAACATACCTTATGAAGCATCTCGATTCCATCAACTTGTTTTTTGAACTCTGTGCTCAAATAAAAAAGGAATGGAAAGCATACCGAAGATACAGCTCTGCTTCCTTCTTTTGATCCATAACCATTAGACTTTCCAACCTTTGTTTTTGCTGCTTGCCAAGATGGGGTTGTTGTTTTTGTGCTGTCATGTACATCTGAATGTGGATAATATACATAATTTCATGTTCATCAACCTCAAGAATAATGAAATCATACAGTCATTTTCTTTTATTCATTTGCGTAGTAACTAGTATAGCATCATACTTTCATTTTCTTTATTAAAGTATTGTACTTTTACATTTGCCCTTATTGTACATTGAAAAATCTACCCAATTCTAGCATTATACTTTCAGTCTCTTTTCTTATTAGACATTAGACTTTGAAAAATCTACCAAAATAACTGTTTTGTATTTGGATGACATTTCCATGACAAAAGTACGTTGCTATTTTTTGCATTAACCCATCCAATCCAAAAACTATCTATAAAGTCAGACCTGCAACTACACCATGTGACTTCATTCGTTCAAGAACAATTGCCAAACCAGGTCCTTAGATATCTCTTACATTCTTCATGAATTAAATAAAGTGAATGAAAACAGAACATCATCAGTTCAAAAATGGTAAAAGGAAAACGAAAAAGATCAAAACATAAAAATAATAATAGCAACAAACAAACCTAATCTAAGTAAATATAAAAAAATATCTAATATCTCTAGGAAATTGTATCTGCTAACTAACTACATGTATATCTATAAATACAAGATATTACAATATCACGCTGACGTGAATGCATAGATAAAAATGTACGTTATCGTTGGTGAGACTCTGGCGCTGATGGAGATTAGCATGAATTGGTTTTTAGTTCATCAGATTCTAAGGTTTGACCTTACAGGTTCAAAAGGTGTTCTAAGGTTCAAGATAATATTTAGTATCTTGACAGTGGGTACTCTTGGCATATGACATGATTCAAGTCTCTCCTGGAAGATTATGTTAAGAAATATGGCCATGTAGTCACCTAAGAGACAATTGGAAAGGAAAGACAAAAGGATATGGTACTATAAAGTGCAAGTTAGCTTAGTTCTCAAATGTGTCATATGTAAAGGTTCTCAAGCATAATCACATTGCTATTAGTCAGTTGTGTGATGTTGATTATAAAGTTAACTTTAACAAGAAGGAAGGAAGGGTGATTGATTCAAACAATGATATCGTTCTTACATTAGATCATCATAATGACATATATATATATATATATATATATATATATATATATATATATATATATATCTTGGATATTTTCTGTATTGATAACTCTCTTAGTCATTGTTTCTTTTATCATTCTCAATCTCACTTGAATTGGTTGTGACATAATAGACTCTCTCATCTTAACTTTAAAGCTATATCTAAGATCTTGAATGATCAGCTTGTGAGAGGATTAACAAAGATGAGATTTGTAAAGGATAAGTTGTGTCCAACATGTGAAAAGGGAAAGCAAACTAAGTTTTCTTTCAAGCCCAAGTAGTATTCATCTATCACTGCTCCATTCTATCTTCTACATATGGACTTATTTGGCCTTATTCCAATTGAATCTAGGGCTGGGAAATAATACTCACTGGTTATTTTCGATGAATTCTCAAAATTTACCTAGGTAATGTTTCTACACATAAAAAATGATGCAGCTGATGAAATCATCTCTCTGATAAAGCAGTGTGAAGTGTTATATAATCTTAAATAACAACTTTGAATTGATCACGGTACTGAGTTTCGTAATATCACACTAGAAAACGTTTGTGATGAAAAGGGGATTGCTCAAAACTTTTCAGTTATTCATGCATCGGAGAAAAACGAAGTAGTTGAATGAAGAAATTGGACGCTCATTGACTCTGGTCGAACTATGGTTGTTGACAATGGTCTCTCTCTCCCTCTCTCTCTCTCTCTCTCTCTCTCTCTCTGGGATGAAGCTATTAACACAACATGCTACACTCAGAATTCTTCATTGTTAGGTGTTATGTCAAAACTTATTATAAGATGCTAAAAGGTAGAAAGTCCAATATTTCATATGTTTGTTGGGTTTTATTCAAAAATTGTCCAATTTTAGTGATAAAAGTGATGTAATTAACAACGAAAGCATTTTATAAATTGAATATACTAAAACCATTTTAACCCACCATGGATCATTTTTCAATAACTTAGAAATAATAAACATAACCAAAAAAGAAGAAAGTATAACAACATTTGAAGACTTTGGTTCCTTTTAGCAATTAGGAAGTTGATGAAGATGACTTTATAACTCAAAGTAAAAGGTCTTTATAATGTATCCACCAAGCAAGATTTGAACCACCATTATATGTTAGTCTTTCACTTGTATCAAGTTTTTCTTAATCTTTAAGACTTATACCAAATAGGTGCTTAAAGAGAAGCAACTTGAAGAACCACGAATAAGCAACAAAAGTGCAAAAGATGAAAGGGAATAAGACCCTATTATTCTCGGCCTTGGGAGAGAAAAGAAGAAGTGAAAAATGCTCATTCAAGAAAGAACTAACTCCAAAAACACTTGCAAGCCTTTCTTCTATGTTTTACTTGAAAGCATAAAGATGAGACCATAAAGCATAAAGGTGAAAGCCTTTCTTTTAGGCATAGTATTAAGTAATAAGCACTTGAAAAAGACAATCCTTGCCCATACTACTCAATTTAAGACCATAATGAGTATAAAAGAAAATTCCAATTGCTCCTTACTTCACCAACAACTAGCTAGTTGGAGTGTAACCATTTGGTTACTCTACATGACCAAAATGTTGTACACAACATTAATATTCATACAATATGATATTAAGCTAGTTTTTGTTCTTTTTTATTATTATTTCCTAGAACCAATAATTCCCAATATATTACTAAGTATTATTTTCATAAAATAACGTTTTTCCAAATAAATACAAGTGTCAGTATACTTATTAATAATCAAATTATACTACTAAATAATCAATTAATGGTAACTTGATGTAAGATGTGATCCTATAGGATCATATGTTATTAGAAATATAATTCTATAATGACTCTTATGCATAAAAGATCTTTCAATTTTCATGTCTTTGGCTGTGTCTATTTTATCTTAAATCAAAAGGATCAACTCTTGAAGTTTCTGGCCAAAGCTGATGAAGGAATTTTCTGGGGCTATTCGTCGATCTGTAAAGCTTTCAGGGTGTTCATTCTAAAGAAGCAAGTTGTTGAAGAACCTATTCATGTGAAATTTGATGAAGACTCCTTCTCTAAAGATTCTATTGATCATTCAGGGTCAATTTTGATGAGCTTATTACATCCCCTAAATTCCATGATTCTAATAGCACACTCGCTCCAACTATCCATGTTTCAAGCAATTATGCTCCTTCAAATCCTAATTCTGAAGACCATTCCACTCCCCGCCCCGAATCTAAAGTCTCTGTTGAGCCTGATGAATAATTTTCTATCCTTAAACTGAAGAAAAAATCCTCCACGCCTGATTTCTCTAACATTTATAGTATTCGTGATCACGTAATTTCTCAAGTCAGTGGAGATATCACTACAGTGGTTCGTTGTCGTCATCACATATCATCAAACTTCTGCATGTTGGTGAATTTTGTGTCACTAGTTGAGCCAAAGAAATTTGATGATGAACTAAATGACGATGATTGGATTAGAGCAAAGCAAGATCAGATTCATGAGTTTAAACGACACAATGTTTGGACCTTGGTCTCTCGTTCTATTGGAAAATCAATAACTGGAACTCAATGGGTCTTTCGGAACAAGATGGATGAAGATGGAATCATTACATAGAACAAGGAAAGACTTGTTGCACATGGGTTCACTCGAGTGGAGAGTTTATATTATGAAGAAACCTTTGCACCTATTGCCATAATAGAATCTATTAGACTTTTTCTTGCATATGCTTATTATATAAAATTTAAAGTGTTTCATATGGATACATAATGAGCCCCTCCTAACATACATAACGGGCCCCACCCAGCATAACGTCATGCAAGAGTCATAAAGACAGTCTAGCATTCTACACAGTATAGTGAGATGACTCACCTAAGAAGTTAAAGTAGACTACACCATATCTCGTGAGAGCAGAAAGTTGGTACTACACACCACCTAATATGAAACAAGAGGTCAAGCCTCAGTCTATTATCTAAAACTATCAAATTGACCAAAAGTCAACATGGTCAAAAAGTCAATGGTCAAAGTCACCTTTACAGACCACCATGTCGTGGCAAGGTCTTGTCCATGCCATGGTCTGCTCAATATGAATCACGATGTATTATCCCACCGCACTATGGTCAGATATACCTAACCACACCACGGTTGCGCTGACAGGTCCATCCTTCTATTAAGTACTTAATACGTTACGTCAGCCACTCTAACTTTCTATAAGTCTTCTTTGCATCAAAAAGATCCATAAAACTACTAGATTTATGGACATGCATTTCCAATGCATTTCTACCCCAAATTAGGTAAAAAATGATGAGAAATGGGGCCAAAACCCCATGCATGCTACCTAATCACAATAGAAGTCCAAATCTATAACATATAATGAATTTGGGACCTCATTGATCCATAAAGTTGCAAAATTTATTGAGACCAAACACTCAAACTACACCAAATGGACCAAACAAGCTTATTTCTTAAGTTCTACAAGAAACAAACGAACAAGATATAGATTAAATGACTTAAAAAGGTCTAAAAGTTGTTTAAAATGATTTATTGAGCTTGCCAAGAGGTTTCTTTCACCATAATGATCGTCTTCTTCATTCAAAGGCCACCAAAAAACACCAAAATAAGCTCAAAAATGAAAACAAGGGATTAAGGTTTGTTCTCTGGACTTGGGAGGGTGATGGAGGCTAAGGGTGGATGAACCCTAGCCCTCACATCCTTTAAATAGTGCCCAAGGCCCGAGATCTAGGGTTTTGAACCCCAACTGCCACCACGTCGTGGCAAGGAGTTCACCATAACGTGATCATTAAATGTCCACCACACTATGGTGTAGGCCACACCATGCCATGTTGATGGGAAAAATGAAAAACCAAAACATTGTAAAGCACCAAAACTTATACCTCAAAACTGGTCATTACAAAAGGGGTGTCATCGACAACACCCTGCTCATTAGGAAATCAAGATCAGATCTTATTCTAGCTTAAGTATATGTTGATGACATCATTTTTGGTTTTACAAATGAATATATGAGCAAAGATTTCATTGATGTTATGTATATAAAGTTCGAGATGAATATAAGGGGTGAGTTGACCTTTTTCATAGATCTTCAAGTCAAGAAGTTATCAAAAGGCATCTTCATTAGCCAAAGAAAGTATAATATTGATATGCTGAAGAAATTATCATTCACAAATTTTAAACCTGCAAAGACTCCTGTGTCTTCCTTTCTAAAGATCTCATGTGATTCATCTAGAGGTGATGTTAATCCAACGTTGTATAGAGCAATGATTGGGTCTCTTCTCTATCCAACTGCTAGTTGTCCTGATATCATGTTTGCGACCAACATATGTGTCTATTATTAAGCAAATCTAAAAGAGTCACATCTTCTTGTTGTCCACCGTATTTTCATATACCTGAAGCATACACCAAATCTTGGGCTTTGGTATCCTCGTGACTCAGAATTTAACTTAGTTGGATATATTGATGTTGATTATGTAGGTTGTTCATTAGACATAAAGATTACTTGTCTTGGATGTCTATTTTTGGGAAATAGACTGATAAGATAGTCAAGCAAGAAACAATCTTCGGTGGCTTCTTCAACTGATGAAGTTGAATATGTTGATGCTGGTAGATGTTATGCTCAAATTCTCTAGATTCAAAACCACCTTCTTGATTATGGTTTCAAAATTTCAAATACTCCTATATGTTGTGATAATACTAGTGTTATTTCTATCACTCAAAATCCTATTCAGTACTCAAATACAAAGCATATTGAGATAAGGCATCATTTCATCAATGTCCCTAGAAGCATCTACTATATGTGACTAAATCTCTCTAAGTATCTCATCAGTGAGACCAGCTGCTGACATGTCATTGATTCATCCACTCATGCTTATTGATATCAATGTCTAAAGATTTATTGTGATATAGCATGTTCCATTTAAAAAGATTCATAATATGGCTTGAATGTTAACCATATGATCTTTTTCATTCAAATAGACTTTATCCCTGGAAACATTATCTTGTATGAGTCAAGTCTCATGAACTAATGATTCACTAAGCAACAACCTTATGGCTCACCCTGATATCACTGTCTACAACCTGAAAGATATGTGTCTTGTCATAAATGACAAAGGGTTTCTGTCACACCCCGGCCATCGGCGGAAACACCGGGCAGTGTAACGTCATTTCTCGTATCATAGTTATCAACTTCCTGAAAACACATGCAATTTAAAAATACGTCAACATAAAGTTGGTGAGTCCACAGGTTTTGACTCCATATAAAAATAATACATTTTCCAAGTTCAAAAGTATAGTTTTGAAAGTATCATTTTGATTCTCTAACGTTTAGTATATATATCCTAGGTATAAACGTTTACTTACCAAATAAGTAGTTTACCTATAAGTCTCATATACTATGAATATAAGTGTTTGTAATTCCATACAAACGAAAGTTGCTACGTATAAATCTTATTTCAATTTTATACGAGTAAAACCGCTACGTATAAATCTATTTCAATTCTATACGAGTATGTGTGTTAGGTATAATTATCTACTTAATATACAAGTAGTACCTAGGGTATAAGTAGGGGAAACTTATACTTAACATTAATACTTGTATAACGACAAAGTATAATGCTTCTAACAATTTGCTACCATGAGTCCGTAACCGCTGCTTGACAACAAAACCTCTGACAAAACAATACACTCATGATTTACCATGAGAAACAATACACTCATGATTTACCATGAGAAACAACACTGCGCGCTTCATCGACGCCGGAATAAAAATAAAAGGAACGAATCGTCACTCGCTTGTCTTGAGTTGTAATTAACAACCACGAGTGGGGTCGTCAACCCGTATCTTATTCATACACGACTTCCTCGCTCACACAGGATTAACGGTTACAGGTCAGAGGACTTCCACTAAGATCCCCAATCTTAGTTGATGAATGAGGTAGCTCATGTAGACTTTGACGGCTTCCTATAGCTCTAACAACAAAAGCATTTTCATGTCTAAAACCCTAAGTCACTAGACTATGCTTTTAAACATTACTCCTAACTTCATAACATTTAGGCAGTATAACAACTATATCTTGGAGTAAAACCAGGTTTTATATTGACCTAAAACCAATAATAACAACATATAACGTTCCTAGTTTTATCTTGACATAAAACTATCAATAGCAATACTAAGTTTTATCTTAACATAAAACTAACAATAACAACATATAACATATCCAGTTTTATCTTGACATAAAACCAATAACAACAACATATAACATACATGGTTTTATCTTGACATAAAACCAACAATAACAACATATTTATCAATTAACATATAGAACTTCCTAGTATAACTCTGGAACTATATCGCACACAACACATATATATGTAGAATCCTAAGTATAACTCAAGATCTACATTAGTATACTACTATAACAATAACATTCTAACAACTTTACGATAGTTGTATACTTTCAGATACGAAATAACTATATCCCGGTTATTATAACTATCTACGTTGATACTAATATATTATCATATAATAATAACGTATATATAATATTTAGCATGCGTTTTCCCCGAAAATATTAGAAAGTGGGGCCGTGAAACTCACCTTAGTAGCGTGATTATAGAATCTAAACGGTCAGAGGCTCGTCGTTGTCAGGCTCGAGAAGGGAAAACAGCCTTCGGAAACGAGAGAGAATGAAAGGAGGTGTAAGGATTGAATGAGCTTTGATCGCTATTTATAGGGTGTTCTGGGGCCATTCACGTCGTGAACATGATAGGTTCACGTCGTGAACTTCCATGAGTCACCCCATAGCCTTAACGCGTGTTTTCTAGCTCCGATTAGTGTCTGTTGACTCCTTACGTCGTGAATTTTTGAAGCTCACGTCGTGAGTTCAGTCAAATTAGGGTTTCTAACAGCTGCATCTTCGGAAGGCCATAACTTTTGCATACGAACTCCGTTTTCGGCGTTCTTTATATGCACGCGTAGGTAATTCCGAGTACTACGACTTTCGTTTAGACTCCAATAGCTAATTCTAAGTCTATTTTAAATTGATTTTGTTATAAGGCATTATAGCGTTAGAATTTATCATAACTTCTTCACACGAAGTCAGATTTAGATGTTCTCTATATTTTTGTAATCGTATGAACGTATACTTTGAGTTGTATCATGAAATTTCATACTTTAACATGAATTACATAGTAAGTTTATCACATTAATAGTTTAACAAAATCACATTACATGATTGGCATAATCACATGTGATTGTTATTGACCTAATTTTGACGGGTGTTACATTCTCCCCCCGTTAGAATAATTTCCTCCCGAAATTTATCTTGTGGATGGGGTTTTGATAAATAGTTGGGGGTATTTTTGTTTCATCTGATATTCACATTCCCAAGTATATTCAGGTCCTCGTAAAGAGTTCCATCGAACTTTCACTATGGGAATACGACTTTGTTTTAATCGTTTGGTTTATCGATCCATGATTTCGAAAGGTTCTTCTACAAAGTTGAGTTTGGTATTGACTTGTATCTCGTCGAGAGGTACAACAAGAGTGTCATCCGAAAGACATCTTTTGAGATTTGATATGTGAAAAACATCGTGCACATTACTTAGTTCTTGAGGCAACTTGAGTTGGTATGCGACGGAACCAATTCTTGTCAGAAAAAGGTCCTATATACCGTGGGTTTAGTTTGCTTCATTTCCTGAATCGATTTACGGCTTTCCAAGGAGAGACCTTCAACATTACTTTATCTCAAACTTGGAATTCTAAAGGCTTACGTCTTACGTCAGCATAGCTCTTCTGACGATCATGTGCTGCCTTGAATCGATCCTTAATTTGCACGATCTTTTGAGTTTGTCTCGTGGATTATTTCTGGCTCGGCATATAAGATATCACATATATGTTCTCTGGCCAATTGTGTGTCTCCAACTTCTGCCCAACACACTGGGGAACGACATTTTCATCCATAAAGAGCCTCAAATGGTGCAGTCTTGATGCTGGTGTGATGACTATTGTTGTAGGAAAACTCAATTAACGGTAAATGAGTATTCCATGCATTTCCAAAGTCAATAACACAGGCTCGGAGCATATATTCTAAAGTCTGAATGGTTCTCTCACTCTGACCATCAGTCTGTGGATGGTAAGCTATACTCATATCTAGACGTGTATCTAAGGATTTTTGTAGAGATTGCCAAAATCGTGAAGTGAATCTACTATCTCGGTCATAAATAATAGAATTTGGAACTCCATGCAATCTGACAATTTCCTTAAGATAAACTCTAGTCAGCTTCTCCATCTTGCCGTTCTCCTTAATTGGTAAGAAATGGGCGGACTTAGTCGATCTATGGACTATTACCAAAATAGTGTCGAACCCACTAGGAGTTTTGGGTAACTTAGTGATGAAGTCCATTGATATCTGCTCCCATTTCCATTCAGGTATTTCCGGTTGTTTGAAGTAAACCTGAAGGCTTTTGATGTTCTGCCTTTACTCTAGAACAAGTCAAGCATTTGCTCACATAAGTAGCAATTTCAGCCTTCATGTTTGGCCACCAATAATGTACTTTTAAGTCTAAGTACATTTTGTCAGATCCTGGATGCACGGAATATATGGACTTGTGGGCCTCTTCTAAGACAAATTCCCTGACTCCACCGAACTTAGGTGTCCAAATTTGGTTCATAAAGTGTCGCGTTCCGTCATCTTTTTGTATAAGTTGCTTTTCCATTCCTCACAAAGCTTCCTTCTTGATGTTTTCTTCTTTCAGAGCCTCAAGTTGAGCTTCTCTAATTTGTGTTGCAAAGTTAGAATGGATAGTTATGGTTAATTCTCGTACCCGTCGGGTTTTAATATATTCTTTCCGGCTCAAGGCATCTGCTACCACGTTTGCCTTTCCTGGATGATAGTGAATCTCACATTCGTAATCATTCAACAATTTGACCCATCTTCGTTTTCTCATATTAAGATCTTTTTGGTTGAAGATGTGTTGGAGACTCTTGTGGTCGGTAAAAATAGTACACTTAGTACCGTATAAGTAATGTCTCCAAATTTTTAGTGCAAAACTATAGCTCCCAATTCAAGATCATGGGTAGTGTAATTATTCTCATGCACCTTAAGTTGTCATGATGCATAAGCAATGACTTTTCCTCTTTGCATCAACACACATCCCAATCCTTGATTTGATGCGTTGCAGTATACGACGAAATCTTTTGTCCCATCTAGAAGGGATAGGATTGGTGCACTACACAACATATGCTTCAGTTTCTGAAAAGCAGCTTCTTGTTTGTCTTCCCAGTTGAACTTCGTATCCTTTTGGGTTAGTGTTGTAAGCGGCTTGGCTATTTTGGAGAAATTCTCTATGAATCTACAATAATAGCCAGCAAGTCCTAAGAATTGACGCACTTCTGTTGGCGTCTTTGGCGCTTCCCAATTTTTAATTGCTTCAATCTTGGAGGGTTCGACATGAATCCCTTTGTTACTAACTACATGTAAAAATGTGTACTTATCTAATCCAAAATTCACATTCAGAGAATTTGGCGTACAACTTTTCTTTTCTTAGTAGTTCCAAGATTATTTGCAAGTGTTAACCGTGTTCTTCCTTGGTTCGTGAATATATCAATATATCATCGATAAATACTATCACGAATTTATCCAAGTACGGTTCGTAAACACTATTCATGAGGTCTATAAACATTGTTGGAGTGATGGTCAATCCAAAGGCTTAACTAGGAACTCACAATGAACATACCGAGTCCTAAATATTGTCTTCGGAACATCGTCTTCTTGTACTCCGAGTTGATGGTATCCTGATCTGAGATCTATCTTGAATCTTCTAGAATCTTCAGGTGTTTTAGTCTATCAACCACCGTATCCAAGTTTAGTTGTGCATCGGTCTGACCATAATTAAACATAGGTGATCAGTCTACGTTTAGTTGTGGTTCGGTCCATGTACAATAAAACTCGACTAAGTGCTTTGACCTAAAACATTGCATTGAATTCTTATCGAGGGTTTGGGTTTTCTATATTTTTGGGTTATACATGTGTTCTCATCGCGGGACTGAGTTCATACATAACTCTATATCTTTGTGTTTGTTGTATTCACAGGTATTATTAATTATAGTTTGTTACTTCAGGTCTAGCTAATAAGGCACCGGCCAGTCAGGACAGTCGGTGGGCAGGATCATTTTAGCATATAGCCGTTCTGAAATCCAGCAACCCAAATCGACATGTCTATCCTTGTCACCGCTCCCCTAAGTAGTCCTTCAGTAGTATAATTTAATAATACTTTTTATTTGTAAGTTAAGGGATATACCTAAACCTAACAGAGTAAGCCCTAAACTATAGTCGTGCTTTCCTAAGAAAGTACTAATTCACTATAGTTAATAGCTCTGATACCAATCTGTCACACCCCGGCCGTCGGCGGAAACACCGGGCAGTGTAACGTCATTTCTCGTATCACAGTTATCAACTTCCTGAAAACACATGCAATTTAAAAATACGTCAACATAAAGTTGGTGAGTCCACAGGTTTTGACTCTATATAAAAATAATACATTTTCCAAGATCAAAAGTATAGTTTTGAAAGTATCATTTTGACTCTCCAACGTTTAGTATATATATCCTAGGTATAAAAGTTTACTTACCAAATAAGTAGTTTACCTATAAGTCTCATATACTATGAATATAAGTGTTTGTAATTCCATACAAACAAAAGTTGCTACGTATAAATCTTATTTCAATTCTATACGAGTAAAACTGCTACGTATAAATCTATTTCAATTCTATACGAGTATGTGTGTTAGGTATAATTATCTACTTAATATACAAGTAGTACCTAGGGTATAAGTAGGGGGAAACTTATAATTAACATTAATACTTGTATAACGACAAAGTATAATGCTTCTAACAATTTGCTACCATGAGTCCGTAACCGCTGCTTGACAACAAAACCTCTGACAAAACAATACACTCATGATTTACCATGAGAAACAATACACTCATGATTTACCATGAGAAACAACATCGCGCGCTTCATCGACGCCGGAATAAAAATAAAAGGAACGAATCGTCACTCGCTTGTCTTGAGTTGTAATTAACAACCACGAGTGGGGTCATCAACCCGTATCTTATTCATACACGACTTCCTCGCTCACACGGGATTAACGGTTACAGGTCAGAGGACTTCCACTAAGATCCCCAATCTTAGTTGATGAATGAGGTAGCTCATGTAGACTTTGACGGCTTCCTATAGCTCTAACAACAAATGCACTTTCATGTCTAAAACCCTAAGTCACTAGACTATGCTTTTAAACATTACTCCTAACTTCATAACATTTAGGCAGTATAACAGCTATATCTTGGAGTAAAACCAGGTTTTATATTGACCTAAAACCAATAATAACAACATATAACGTTCCTAGTTTTATCTTGACATAAAACTATCAATAGCAATACTAAGTTTTATCTTAACATAAAACTAACAATAACAACATATAACATATCCAGTTTTATCTTGACATAAAACCAATAACAACAACATATAACATACATGGTTTTATCTTGACATAAAACCAACAATAACAACATATTTATCAATTAACATATAGAACTTCCGAGTATAACTCTGGAACTATATCGCACACAACACATATATATAGAATCCTAAGTATAACTCAAGATCTACATTAGTATACTACTATAACAATAACATTCTAACAACTTTACGATAGTTGTATACTTTCAGATACGAAAAAACTATATCCCGGTTATTATAACTATCTACGTTGATACTAATATATTATCATATAATAATAACGTATATATAATATTTAGCATGCGTTTTCCCCGAAAATATTAGAAAGTGGGGCCGTGAAACTCACCTTAGTAGCGTGATTATAGAATCTAAACGGTCAGAGGCTCTTCGTTGTCAGGCTCGAGAAGGGAAAACAGCCTTCGGAAACGAGAGAGAATGAAAGGAGAAGGTGTAAGGATTGAATGAGCTTTGATCGCTATTTATAGGGTGTTCTGGGGCCATTCACGTCGTAAACATGATAGTGTTGGATATAGTGTCTAAGTCCATAACTTTATTTGGTATGTACTTGACCCGACTCGGCATGGTCCATTTGGGTTGCATGGCATTGCAATACTTGGATAGACTAAATGAGAGAAAGGACACTTGTGGTTATTAATATATTATAAGTTCTAATATATTAATAATAGTATTATTTAATTAGTGTTGATCAAATATTAATCTAGTATTAATTTGGTGATCAAAGTGATACTAATTAAATACAAAGGGTTGATTATGACAATTATCAATTCATTTATGGTGGATTAATGATCCATGGTATATGGGTTTGGTTATAACCATATGGAGCTCCATGGATAGTCCATGGGAGTTACAAACCCATGGGTCATGAGAAATCAAGATTCATGACAATTAAGGGCATTCATGTGTAAACCCTAATTGTGACAACACTATAAAAGGAACCCTATGGCTAGCAAAATCGTGACCTAGTGTTACTAGAGAGGGCATAACCGATTTTGAGGCTAAGTGACATTCTCTCAAGTTATTCCAAGTCTTGTGGTGTTGTGTGAAGCATTTGAGGCACAACATTTGGGGTGCTAGGCTCACAAAGTCTTGAAGGAATCCAAGCAACAACAAGGTATGTATTTCTACTAGTTTTATGTTCTATGTAATCCCCATGCCAAGCTAGTTAGGAAATAACCTTGAGAAGAAATTTGCATGTATATAGAGAAAACATAGATTCAAGGTTATTAGGGTTGCATGTACACTTAGGAAGTGTTAGAATGCTCAAAAACCCATCAGTGGTATCAGAGCCTATGATTGTTTTCTGTATACTTGATGCAAAACTGCTTAAAAATCGAAAATTCTGCACTCTGACGACTGGACTCGCCGAGTCCATGGGGAGGACTCGCCGAGTCCATGAACAAATTCATCCTACTCGACGAGTAGAATAGTGCACTCGGCGAGTAGGAGCGTGCTGGGCAGTTTTTTCGAGTTTTGTTGCTGGAAATGGATTAAGATCATTATCCCAATCTGTTTTGGACTTGTAAAATCTGTTTTTCAAAATGATAATGATTATCTTAACCCATTTTACATGACTTTTATCAATTTTCAAGTATTGTATATAGTTATATGATTTCTTGAAATTGCTTGACATGAATTTGTGTTCTTATGAGTTTTTAGAAGATCATAGGGATTATATGTAACCTCCATGTATGTTTAATTCATGATCTTAATGGCAATGATGGTGTCCATAACTTGTCCTCAAGTTATGGATAACCAAAAGTCACTTCTATAAATTGTGATTAAAGAACTAAAGAGGTTTCATAAAATGAAGAGTCTTCATTTTTATGAACCATTAAAACTCATAAGTTACAAATTGAAGAGACTTGGAATAGTTTCAAATCTTGCCCTCAAGTTTTGGAATTTGAAAAGTCTTACACTTTAATACTTTAATTCCAAATTAAACCTTAGATTTTTAAAAAGTTTAAAAATCAACACTTATACTATTATTATAATTTTATTATATAGATATGTATAAGAATATGTCATTCTTACCGTTAGTAGGCCTCATTCACGAAGCCGGTCTATAAGGGGGGTATAAGGTTGTTGCTTATAAAATGGTGACTTAATGGGTGTCCACTCTCACCCACCGCTTCCTTGATCGGTGGAGGGTCGTTAGCCGAACGGGTAGGATACGACTTTAAATACTCGTTAAAAGTATACTGAATTATAAAGTAACTATACATTATAAATTCCCAATCTTAGTTACTTTAGGAAAATGTGAAATTGGTGCTAGCCCATAAAATTACACTTTGTACCTTACCAAGTCGTTAGTGGAGCGTGTGTGGTTAACCGGCACACTAACATGGACTAGTAAGAGTGGCAAAGGGTAACTTGACCTTATTATAGATCGGTGGAGCGTGTGTGGTTAACCGGCACATCGATTAGGTAATATTGTTGAGGGTACCAAGTCAATTTGTATGGTTATTCACACCTTGTTTGTGATCCTCGGCATCCCAGTCACAAACTTGAGAGGGCACAATCGAGATTCAAACATGCCATTGAAAAAGTTCAATGTATCTCAAAAGATCTAGGAATTTCAAAACCAATAAAACCTAATAATAAAATATTTCGTTCTTATGGTGGAAATTGGTAAATCATCATTTACCTACCTTCAAATATTTTATAGTATGGATTACGGCATCCCTCTTCCAACTATAAATAGTTTGTTGGATCCTAGCCTTAATATTTCATTGGGTGAATTATTAAGGATTCCTAATCTAATGAAACTTGTCTTTCTTTCCTTTCAGATGTCTTCCAACAATGCTTCTGGCTCAAACCCAACAGGCTCCTTTTCCCTTATGAACTTGTGTGGTAAGGTCATCTTTGATGGATCCAATTTCAATGAGTGGATCAGAAACATCAGAATGATTACCCGCTATGAGGACAAAGAATATGTCCTCGATAGGGAGCTTAAGGTTGTGAGTGAAGCCACTGCTACTCCTGAAGAGTTTGCGGAGTGTGTTGCACATGAAAAGGATGCTACTAAAGTAGCATGCATCATGATGGCCACCATGACTCCTGAACTTCAAAAATCCTATGAAGATTTCTACCCGTATGAGATGCACCTGGATCTGATGGAAAGGTACCATCAGAGCGCGCGTCAGGAGAGGTATGAAATCATCTCCTCCATGATAACCGCAAGGATGAAGGATGGTGAACCCATCACCGGTCACTTGCAGAAGATGCAAAGGTTCGTTGACCGGTTGCTGAAGCTAAATGTTGACTTTCCTGAGGAAATGGCGATTGACATCATTCTCCATTCCTTACCTCCAAGTTACGATCAGTTTCGTATGACTTATCATATGAACAAGGAGGAAGTCACACTTAGCAAACTTCAAGGACTCTTAAGGACAGCTGAAAATGGCCTTAAGGGTAAAGCGGTTGCTACTTCTACTCCTTCAACAGCCCCTGTTCTGGCTATTGGGCAGGGAAAGGGTAAGAAGAGGAAAAGCCCTTCGAAGGGTACCAAGGGTAAGACTCTTGATGGTTCCTCTTCAATTGGGACAAAGAAAGGTCTCATTACTCCTTCTTCAAACCCAAAGGAAGCACAGTGCTTCTATTGCCAGGATAAGGGACACTTCAAGCGAAGCTGCCCTAAATATCTGCAAGATGTAAAGGATGGGAAGGTTAAACCCACCCATGCAGGTATTTACACAATATTGTCTAATAACTCATCTAATGCTAATTCTTGGGTGCTTGATACAGGTTGTGGTATTCACATTTGTACTGATTTGCAGGCACTAAGAAGAAGTGAGCAAGTGGAGCACGGGAAGATAAACTTAGTCATGGGCAACAGGAAAGCATCACATGTTACCAAGATAGGAGTTTATTCTTTATTGCTTAATAATGGGTTAATGTTAGATTTGAATAAGTGTTGTTACTCGCCCGAAATGGAGAGAAATATTATTTCTTTTCATGGATTGTACAAACAAGGTTTTTCATTTTCATTTGATAATAAAAATGGTGCTATTAATGTTTATTACAATGATGTATTTTACTTTAAAGCATTACCTTGTGATGGTGTATATGAAGCCGTGAATGTTGTAGACAATCTAGGAAATAATGTGTTGTATATTGATTCTTCAGATAGCTTGGATAAAGCATCCTTGTGGCATTGTCGTCTTGGACATGTTAACAAGAAGCGCATAGGCCAACTCCAAAAGGCTGGAGTCTTGGAATCATTTGACCTCAAGTCAGATGATAGTTGCGAGTCTTGTTTACTTGGAAAAATGACAAAGTCACCCTTCACAGGTACTTGTGATAGGGGTGAAGGTTTGTTGGACCTTGTACACACGGATATGTGTGGGCCCTTCAGAGTTGCTACAAGGGATGCTAATCGCTATTATGTGACTTTTACTGATGATTACAGTAGATATGGATGTATTTACTTAATCAAGCATAAGTCAGAAACCTTTGAAAAGTTCAAAGAGTTTAAGCAGGAAGTGGAGAACCAATTGGGCAGGAACATCAAGATGCTCCGATCCGATCGGGGAGGAGAGTATCTTAGCATTGAGTTCCTTGACTATCTTAAGGAATGTGGGATTGTCTCACAATTGACACCTCCCATAACACCACAGTTGAATGGTGTAGCTGAGAGGCGCAATCGAACCTTGCTGGATATGGTTCGTTCCACGATGAGTCGAGCTTCGTTACCAATCTCTTTCTGGGGGTATGCCTTAGAGACTGCCGCCCATATCCTTAATCTAGTCCCTACTAAAAAGGTTGCCAAAACACCTCACGAGATGTGGACTGGGAAAGTTCCCAATTTGGACCACATCAAGATTTGGGGTTGTGAAGCTTTCGTGAGGCGTGAGACTCATGATAAGCTTGAACCTCGAAGTGAGAGGTGTATTTTCATCGGCTACCCACAAAGATCCTTTGGTTACCTCTTCTACAGACCCAATGATAATGTGGTCTTTGTAGCAAGAAGAAGAGTCTCTCGTGAGAGAGAATTCATAAGCCAAGGGGACAGTAGGAGGCAAATTGACCTTGAAGAGATTCAAGAGTCAAGTGGTGAAGGAACCTCAAATGCTATCGACCAACCTGAGGAGGAAACTCCTGTTGATCCGATAGATGAGTCTGTACCTCCAAGACGTTCCACTAGGGTGAGGAACACACCTGATTTTTATTATGGTTATCACATCACCACTGAAGGTGATACATTTATTAGTGATAGTACACTAATAGATTTGGATGAACCTAATAATTACAGGGAAGCCATGGCAGGCCCTGAGTCTACTAAATGGAAGGAGGCTATGGACAGCGAGATTCAGTCCATGTATGACAATCAAGTTTGGAACTTGGTTGACAATGTACCAGGTCGTAAGACAGTTGGGTGCAAATGGATCTTCAAGAAGAAGACCGACATGGATGGGAAGGTACATACTTACAAAGCGCGACTGGTTGCGAAGGGCTTTACTCAAACTCCGGGAGTTGACTATGATGAGACCTTCTCACCAGTAGCTAAGATTAAGTCTATTAGAGTATTGTTAGCCATAGCTGCATTTCATGATTATGAAATATGGCAAATGGATGTCAAAACCGCTTTCCTTAATGGAAAGTTGGCTGAGGATGTTTACATGGCTCAACCAGAGGGTTTTGTCGATACAAGATACCCTAATAGAGTGTGTAAGCTTGATAAATCCATTTATGGATTGAAACAAGCATCTCGCAGATGGAATCTTTGCTTTGATGAGAAAGTCAAAGAGTTTGGCTTTTCTAGGAGTGAGGATGAGTCTTGTGTGTATGTCAGGGCTAGTGGGAGCATAGTTAGCTTCTTGGTGTTGCATGTGGATGACATACTTCTCATAGGAAACGACGTCCCAACCTTGCAGGAGGTTAAGTCCTGGCTTGGGAAGTGTTTCGCTATGAAGGACCTTGGGGAAGCTGCCTATATCCTAGGGATAAGGATATTGAGAGATAGGAGTAAGAGACTAGTTGGACTTAGTCAAAGTACTTACTTGGATAAGGTGCTGAAGAGGTTCAGCATGCAAGAATCCAAGAAAGGGGAATTACCCGTCCAGAGTAATGCCAAGCTGAGTAAGACTCAGAGTCCGAGTACAGAGGCTGAGATAGCTGAGATGAGTCATATACCATATGCTTCCGTTGTGGGCTCGATCATGTATGCTATGACTTGTACTCGCCCTGATGTGGCCTTTGCCTTGAGCATGGTCAGTAGATATCAAGGGAACCCTGGCAAGGCACACTGGACAGCGGTAAAGAACATTCTCAAGTATCTGCGGAGGACTAAGGATTGGGTCCTTACCCTCGGAGGCAGTGATGACTTGAGAGTGGAAGGATATAGCGATGCTAGCTTCCAGACTGATAGGGATAATTTCCGCTCTCAGTCAGGCTGGGTCTTTATCCTAAATGGAGGGGCAATTACTTGGAAAAGTTCCAAGCAGGAGACAGTAGCTGATTCTACTTGTGAATCAGAGTACATAGCAGCAAGTGAAGCAGCTAAGGAGGCGATATGGCTAAAGAACTTCATCGGAGACCTTGGAGTTATACCAGCTATAAAGGAGCCAATGGAAATTTTCTGTGACAGCGAAAGTGCGGTTGGTTTGGCTAAGGAACCGAGAGATCATGGGAGATCTAGGCACATTGATAGAAAATACCATTTCATCAGACATCGAATAGAAGAAGGACTCCTCGTGGCTAAGAGGGTATCATCAGATGAGAACCCGGCAGATCCCCTCACGAAGGGACTGAGCAGGGTTAAGCATTTACAGCATGCGAGGCGCATTGGGCTGAAGGATGATATTAGTTTCAATAATTAGATTCCTGAAACTTGTAAAATGTAATTGACATTTGATGATAAATAAAAGTTGTTATTTATTTATGAGTAAGGTGTTACTATCTTGTGTTGATTGTTTACTATGTTTCAATTTTGCATGTTTTTACTTCCAGAATAATTATGTTATTATTCAAACCATCCACAGTCAGTCAAACTTTGGAAGTAAGTATTGATTTAAGACTGTCATGAATTTGGCTTGTATGATTTGTCTAAAAGTGCTTTGGACAATGCAATGGTTGCTACAACATTCATGAGTACTCATAAGGGCTGAGTATTGGATCCAACCCACGCTCACTTGCATCACTTCATGGAATTTATCTCGAGTGATCGTGAGACGGTAATATCATATAAATCTTCAAACCTAGGGATATGAGTTGTTGACTATGAGTTGGTTATTCATTGATTGCACGAAAACGTATTGGTAACTCGATGTCATAAAACGTGCCTTTGTGAATAATTCAACAAGTAGTTAGTACAAGCATATCAGTCGACGTTTATCTGTTCCTTCTAGAAATAGAAGCGATATCTGGGCCCCTCGATGATTTGGTTTTGACCTATGTACCGGGCCCGGTCAGAACCTAATTGATGTGTTCAATTTAGTTCTATGTCGAAACAAATCAGAGATCGAGAAACAAATGCTGGACAATAAGTAAGACCATGTTCCATGTGTTTGTCCGGCTGATATCATGAGAACAGAGGATTATATGATCACTTATCTTAAATGGCGTATCATCATCATCTCAGTTCCGAGAGACTTTGAAAGAGCTACGATTGCTAGTCGGATTTTGAAGTCATATTTGCAAATATAGTTATTAGACTTATTCAAGTGGGAGACTGTTGGATATAGTGTCTAAGTCCATAACTTTATTTGGTATGTACTTGACCCGACCCGGCATGGTCCATTTGGGTTGCATGGCATTGCAATACTTGGATAGACTAAATGAGAGAAAGGACACTTGTGGTTATTAATATATTATAAGTTCTAATATATTAATAATAGTATTATTTAATTAGTGTTGATCAAATATTAATCTAGTATTAATTTGGTGATCAAAGTGATACTAATTAAATACAAAGGGTTGATTATGACAATCATCAATTCTTTTATGGTGGATTAATGATCCATGGTTTATGGGTTTGGTTATAACCATATGGAGCTCCATGGATAGTCCATGGGAGTTACAAACCCATGGGTCATGAGAAATCAAGAGTCATGACAATTAAGGGCATTCATGTGTAAACCCTAATTGTGACAACACTATAAAAGGAACCCTATGGCTAGCAAAATCGTGACCTAGTGTTACTAGAGAGGGCATAACCGATTTTGAGGCTAAGTGATATTCTCTCAAGTTATTCCAAGTCTTGTGGTGTTGTGTGAAGCATTTGAGGCACAACATTTGGGGTGCTAGGCTCACAAAGTCTTGAAGGAATCCAAGCAACAACAAGGTATGTATTTCTACTAGTTTTATGTTCTATGTAATCCCCATGCCAAGCTAGTTAGGAAATAACCTTGAGAAGAAATTTGCATGTATATAGAGAAAACATAGATTCAAGGTTATTAGGGTTGCATGTACACTTAGGAAGTGTTAGAATGCTCAAAAACCCATCAGATAGGTTCACGTCGTGAACTTCCATGAGTCACCCCATAGCCTTAACGCGTGTTTTCTAGCTCCGATTAGTGTTTGTTGACTCCTCACGTCGTGAATTTTTGATGCTCACGTCGTGAGTTCAGTCAAATTAGGGTTTCTGACAGCTGCATCTTCGGAAGGCCATAACTTTTGCATACGAACTCCGTTTTCGGCGTTCTTTATATGCACGCGTAGGTAATTCTGATTACTACGACTTTCATTTAGACTCCAATAGCTAATTCTAAGTCTTTTTTAAATTCCTTTTGTTATAAGGCATTATAGCGTTAGAATTTATCATAACTTCTTCACGCGAAGTCAGATTTAGATGTTCTCTATATTTTTGTAATCGTATGAACGTATATTTTGAGTTGTATCATGAAAGTTCATACTTTAACATGAATTACATAGTAAGTTTATCACATTACTAGTTTAACAAAATCACATTACATGATTGGCATAATCACATGTGATTGTTATTGACCTAATTTTGACGGGTGTTACAGTTTCTTGTGTCCTTGACCCTGTCTATTATAAGCATAGAATGGATATGACACACCTTGCAATTGATGTCCATGATCCTTGTCTTTATAACCTAAGATAAGGATATGACGTCAAACTTCCTTCACCCTGATGCGCATGAAATTTTCTATTATGACCATAGTAAAATTGATGCAAAAAATCAAATATCTAGGAACAACTGTGTTATCCTATACAGTGTGAGAGAAATGTCAAACAAAAACCTGATGTATATGATCCACTATATTGTAAACATAGAGTACGTAAACATCAAAAAGCATGTGTCAAAGAACTCATGTATTACACCATATGGTGAGTGAGACATAAAACATCCCACCTTAATCTGTTGCAATACCACATATCTCAATGATCTCAAATACTTGTTCTTATCATCACTAATATCAGAGACATTCACCAACAGTAACTTTTTAGGATAAGAACATAATCGCAGTTGGGGATTCGATATTTACGGTGTTATTTTCTATCATGATCACGTCATCAAATAACAAATTTTTTTCTAAATTTGTTTACTCATGAAAGTATAAAAGGAATTTTTTGTTTCATTCAAAGGGTTACATCTCCTTGATCATCGTCTTCTCTCTCGTAAAACCCCTTAAGAACCCTGAAATCTACTTCATCAATGGATTCTCTCTTCACGTATGTTCCAACTGTTCGTGCTCGCAAAGCTCGCAACACTCCATCAACTCCTATAGTGATCAATACTACCAATGTTTCTTTCTTAAATACTAGTCCACCTAAATATCAAAAAAAGGGTTAAAAGCATTTTTTGAATTTATGAAGGCTAATTCATTGACGTATGCTCTTGTTGATTATGCTACCTTATTCTTCCCACAACATGTATGTGAGTTTTACCAGACCTGCTCATATGATCAGCAAGCAAGCACTATTCGAGGGTCCATTAGAAATAGAAACACCAAGTTCTTTTCACTGAGGAAGCAATAAGTATTCTCTTCATTTTCCCAATCTAATTCAATATTTAAATCTTCCTTCTAAAAATCATTTCAAGAAACCCGTGGCAAATTTGGGTTGTAATCCCACGAAGTAGGGAAAATGCCATGGTTTGGTTTTATGACAATTTCTACCTTTAGGGTGGAAATATTTTACTATTGTTATTGGAAAGTGCTTAGGGCATAAAATTGGTAGTTTATACCACTTGAATCTATTAAAGATGAGGATTCTATATATAATGGTTAAGAACAAGGAACTGAACTTTGCTCAACTAACTTTTGATCAGATTGTGAACTCTATCACGGGAAGAAACAAATCCACTTATGTTTCCTATCTCCGATGGTTCTCGTTGACCCTTGAACACATAAACTCAAGGTATGTTGGAAATGTTGATGATTCCATTTCCAAGTCCTTTATGACATTCAAGTTGATAAATACATCTCCCAAACCTTTTGATGATCAAATCACTCTGTGAATGGCCAAATGGGTGTTAATTCCTTAACAACTTGTTCTTCGTCCCTATACTCCACTTGGTGTCCAAGCCACCTTGTATGCCTCTGATGAGGATGCTTCTAAAGTGGTTTCCGAATTTAAGGAGGAAGAGTCTGATAATGAATCAACTGAGTCAGGTAATAATGATGAAGCTGATAACATGGATGAAGATGATGGGTCTGAAGTTTCTAATAATGAATTCTCTTTTGGACCTTCATCGCGTTCTCTTTCTATTACTGTCAGGCAACCTATAAATTGTCTACTTGATCCTGCTACTACTACTACTACTACTCAACCTCCACCCAGACTCAACAAAGATATGTATTTCAAGTCTTCTTCCTCTTTATCCCAAGGTATTCTTGAAATTACCAAACATGTAGTATCTGATGATCATTTTGGTTTTGATAAGACCCCTTCTCCTTCTCAAAAACATGGGGAGTCTCAATCAATGGATGATATTTCAATTCGTGCTTAGCCCGAGGGTGAGCATGGTTCTGCACCACAAGATACACAATTTCAAATTTTACTTTCTCTTCGTAAGATGACAAATGTTTCAAATGTGTTTGCTCAGCATGTGGAACATCTTGAGATAGATGTTGCCGCTATCAAGAGGGTAGTTATTCCATCTGATACATCCATCCCACCTTCATCAAGTAATCCATCACCACCTCCTCTGTCACGACCTTCACACGATCAACAACCTCCTAGTGATCCTCATATGCCACCACCATCTCATACTCATGTCACTACAACATCAGCTAAAAATCAACAACCACTTTTTGTAGACCCTGCCTCTCTTACTTCAACTCCTTCTACATATGCTCCCTTATATGATTTCAAAAAGGGGGGGGGGGGAATTTAAACCAACAATATCCTCTTTCTGTTTCTAATAAAGATATGGCTGACGAGGCTTCAAACTCTCATATTGATATCAATGAAGAATTATTTTTAGATCTTGATTTCTTGGGTGGTTAAGTGCATTTCCATGCCATGCCATGCCACTTCCAATCTCTACCATTTTACCAACTGGATGACAAGCCAAGGGGGAGTCTCAAACTCATGGGGAGAAACATGTAAAAAGTGACAGAATCTGGTGATGATCAACCCATGATAAGAAAAAGGAAGTCTTATGTTGCCTAAAGCTCTTCTGCTCCCAAACGAAGGAAACCACTTAAGCTTTTTGATTTCAATAAAGAATAGGGTCTATCTATTGAATAAGGCATAGCTTATTCCATTAAACACAACATATCAACTCGCAACTCAGTCATCTATCAACATAATTTTACTAAATTTGTTCCAAAAGATGCTTTTGCTGAAGGAAGTTTGTCTGAATATAAGAAAGCTCTTAAAAAGTTTAATGGTAAAGTTGAAAAGAATAATAGGGTTGATAAAACTCTTAAAAAGAAAAATTGATTGTTGTACCTATGATGATGTCTTCTTAAGAAGATTCTCTCTTGATCCTATTGTAAAGGTTAGATGCACAAAACCTAAAGGGGGGAAAATTCTTACTCTGCACCTCTCTAGGAGAGATTCTAAGGAAGAATACCATGAAAGGATTTTGATATCCAAGATTGTCAAATATGGACACGTTTAGTGGCTAGAAATTTAGGGAATCATTAAAAACCACAAGGGTATTCATGCACATGAGTTAAAGCTTGATATTATCTTGATGATAAACAGTGTCAGAAATCTCAACTTAGTTCCTCTTCCAAACACAACTTCTACATCATCTACTCTAGTTTCCTTAGGGAAAAGAAAGAATTCCAAGCACGTAAAGTTCTTATTACCCTATGGACCTGTCTACATTAATAATTGTATACCAGTGGGAGTAGATCTTGTTCAACATCTCTTCATAAGAGAACCAGATCATGGAATGTTTTATATTGATCATCTAGACAACATATGTTTTAAATGATCTACTTATCTGGTCAAAGCTCCTACTGAACATTTATTTTATCTTAGATTGGAGTACAAAGGCAAATCAAAATCTGACAGTTATCACTAGCTTGTTTCTTTCGAGCTAAATAAGAGAAGAGAAGAACTTCTATGTGATGACTTCAAATTGATCAAGCTAGAAATTCTTTATGAAGTTGATAAAATCTGTCTCTACAACTTTCAACTAGATTAGGTTTTGACATCATCATATTGGGGGACATTGTAAGGTCAAACCTTATAATTTGATGAGTAAAACCTTGTGACACGTTGATTAACTTTGCACAGGGGTATCAGATGTTGTCCGAGCTTTCACTACAACGTGTTACTTACTTAAGCTACGAGTCTAAGATTCATTATCTTAGGGACATGAACTTATTTTGCATAGTATATATCTATTTATATTTTGGTATATATCTTTTGCATTCGAATCCCTGATAAGTAGGGATCTTGTTCTAAAATAGTCTTTACCATATTATATAAGTTACACTAGGGTTGCATGTAAAAGTACGTCTCTTTTTGCATTCTCTCTTTGTGAGAATTATTAATCAAAATCGATTTTTGATTATTCTTATTCTTAGTTCTTCATTGCATGATATATCTTGTTATTTTTATCCTTCATGTCCGAATTGTCACTTTTTTATCTGGACAGTACGAATTTCCACAAGTTGCAAGGGTTGTAACCTTTAATATAATAATGTTTCTTTTATTAACTTTCGTAGGATGTTACATGAGAATACGTACGCAAGATTTTTTTTGTTATAATATATTGCTACCCGGCTTGTGTGATTGGTTTTCTCTTGCTGAGCATTGCCGGCTTAGTGGACTTTAGGCTTTTTACTCATGTCGAGCTACTTTGTATATGGGTTGATCACCATACACTATTAAGCACCAGACCTAATTGTTAAAGGTGGGAGCTCACACCATTTTTAATGATTAGGCTTAAATGTGCTTTTAAGTGGGCTTGGTATTGAAGCGCCCGACATATTTACATAGTAAGAACCAGAATTTTAGAGAGAGTTTACTTTTAGTCAACTATTGACCAAAAGGGAAAAAGGTTTATTAATGAGAATTTAGTGAGATTATGAAGTTGTGACTTCATCAAAATGTCCAAGATAAGTTTAAGTCACTTATAAGAGGTTAGATGAGTAATTTCAAGAGAAAGAATCAATGAGAATATGTATTTTGGACAAAAGGGTAAAATTGGTATTTTTTATGCTTTTTGGGCCAAGTTTGTGACTTAATAGATTAAGACACGTATTAAGTTAGTGAGAAATGACTTAAAAGAGTTGTAGAGTATGTTCCCATCTTCACGTGGATATAAAGATCATAGAAAATGGGTTAGAAACTAAGAAGTTATGTGTGTTAGAAGTTGGAGGAAAAGTTGTCCCTAAAGCTGGAATTGAATCAGCAATGTAGTTTGTTGATGCCTAGCCACCATGATGTGGTAGATAGCTCACCACGGTATGTTGTGTAGTAACAAATATTTACGCGAATTCCTTCGTGGTAAGTGGTAGGCAGTATACTTTGTACCATGGTGTGGTGTATGGGTACAATGATGCGGTGGGAAAAGTTGGTTGGTATGGAAGAATGGTCGCCACGACACGAAGAAGAGAAGAACACTGGGTCATTTAGCCCACCACAGCATGGTGAACCCTCCACCAGAGCCTCCACCCTTCGCTCGCGACCATTAGTAATCCTCAGTGTAGTTGGAGCGGGTGCCGTCGCCACTCTACTCGTCAATCTTGGGCGGTCAGCCTTCTTATATCCGGTCTGGCTGCAGTGAAAAAAATCGGACTCGATCCCCATGGGTAGTCCCTGTTGATATGACTAGTCTCTCACTCTTGAAACAACCCATACCTCCTGGTCGACACACACCATCATGCGATTTCCTACACTAGCCATAATGGCCCTGACCCTGTTGGCCTCTACCTCGTAAATCGAAAGTCTTGGGCTTCTTTGTTGAACCCTCTGTTGTTTGAACTGAAACTAGATTCCGCTTCGTTCAAAGCTCTAACTCAATCTTCCACTCTCGAGATCTGGCTATCATATCCTCCAAGGTCTTGCAACTTGAAAGACTCACAAACTCTTGAATATCATCCCTAAATATATCATGGTACCTCATCTTCTTCATCTCCTCATTCGCATCATACTGTAGAACCAGCAAAGCCCTCTCCCTAAACTTGCTAGTGATCTCAGTCACAATCTCCATCATCTAGGGAAGGTCCTGAAACTCCCTCACCAACTACTTCACGTCAATAGCAGGTGAAAACTCCACCCTGAATCTCATCACAAAATTAGTCCAAGTCATGGCTGGCAGAACCTCAGCTCCAAAAGAGTGACCAACATTCTCCCACCAGTTGCAAGCTCCATCCCTCATAAGGCAAGATTTAAATCCCACATTCGACCCCTTGGGGAAGAAACCGTCCGCTGATCATTATCTATCTCAATGATCCATCGCCTACTGGAAATACGGTCCTTCTTCCCGAAGAACTTTGTGTTGGATTAGGTGTCTAAGCCCATAACTATTATTGGTATGTATTCGACCCGAGAGTAGCATGGTCTATTTGGGTTGCATATCATCAGGACAATTTGTTAGGATGGACTTTTGAGAGAAGGTTATTTATGGTTTATTAATATATTATAAGTAATAATATATTAATATGAAATCATATGTTACAATTAGTAGTGATCAAGAATTAATTTGGAATTAATTTAGTGGTCGAAAGAGACTAATTAAATCTATGGGGACTAATTATGATAATTAGTTATATTTATATGTGTTGGGCTTATGATCCATGTTGGACCAAGTTTATGTATGGATACATAAAGAGTTGGGCCACATGAACCATGGATCATAAAACCCATGGGTATGGATTTGGGTTATATCCATGACCCTAGAAATCCCACATATAAATAGATACTTCATTGCCCAAAATCGCCACTTGTATCTTTTTAGAGTTCATGGTGTCTTTTGTGTGCATGGAATTCTCTCTCAAGTTCATCCTTTGTCCATGGTGTGTTGTGATTCCATTTGAGGCTTCCACACTATTGGAGCTAAGCTCTTTAAGGCCAAATACACCAAGAATTCAAGCTCCATCAAAAGGTATGTCATGCTAACTAGTATATTATAATTTTATGTTAAATGCATGCTAGTTGTAAGATTAATACCTTGGAAACCATTTGCATGTATATTTAGTGAAAACATAGATCCAAGGTATTTAGGATTGTATGTGCACCATAGGATGTTGTAGTATACCAAAACTCAACAGTGGTATCAGAGCCAGGTTGTTTTCAATTATACTTGATGCAAGTTGCTGGAAAAAAAACTGAAAAAAATCGAATTTTTTGCTGTCGGGACAGCAGACTCGACGAGTCCAGTGATGGACTCAACGAGTCCATGAACAAATTCATCCAACTCGTCGAGTTGGTTCATGCACTCGACGAGTTGGACCCCCTGACATCTTATCTTCGAGTTTTTTGGCCTGTTTTGGATTAGAATCATTACTGCAAAGTGTTTTTGTTCATAAAATTTGTTTTTTGATACTATGGTAATGTTTATTCTCATCCAAATAAAGGATAATAATCAAAGTTTCAAGTTTTATACATGTTTATATGATGCTTGAAAAATGTTGATTATGAATGTTCATGTTTATGAGTTTGTTTAGATTAATAGGAAAAATTATGAGATAGTTGTTTTCAATCCAAATTAATCTTGAAGTTGTTCATAATATGTGTTTTTGTAACTTGTCCTCAAGTTACATGAAAAGTCACATTTATGAATTTTAAAACCCATAAAAATTCCATAAGTTATGAAAAAATGAAGAGTCACATTTTTAATGCTTTTAAAGTCTTCCATAACTTGTCTACAAGTTATGGAACTTGAAGGGTTTTTTCCATTAAACCACTTTAAAATTCATAAGTTATGGACACCATAAGTTTTTTGAATTGTTCAAAACTTGTCCTCAAGTTTTGGAATTTGTAAAGTCAAACCCCATATACACTTTAATTCCAAACCCAAGAATTTTAAAAGTTAAAGTTCAAACTTTATGGACTTCATTAAATTAGTTAAAGTGTCTAATTAAAAGAGTTAATAATTCCATAAAGACATGGTTTAAGTTTAATTAAATTAAGAGTATAGTTTAATTAATAGATTAAACCACCAAGTATTTTAAATGTTTAAAATACACCCTTATACTATTATAATATTAATAGTTAATACATATATATATATATATATATATATATATGTAAGAACAAAGTCAGTCTTACAGTTAGTAGGCCTCATTCACGAAGCCGGTCTATAAGGGGGGTATAAGGTTACTGCCTATAAAATGGCAGTTTAATGGGTGTCCACTCTCACCCACCGCTTCCTTGACCGGTGGAGGGTCGTTAGCCGAACGGGTAGGACAAGGACTATAATTCTCCCTTCATTAAAAGTATTAATGATAAATACTAAGTAACTAAACCTTTTATAAATACCCAATCTTAGTTACTTAGGAAAAAGTGAATAAGGTGCTAATCCATGAAATTACACTTTGCACTTTGTTTAAGTCGGTTAGTGGAGCGTGTGTGGTTAACCGGCACACTAACTCGTATTTAACAAGGTAGGCAAAGGGTAACCTAATGTTTATCATAGTATCGATGGAGCGTGTGTGGTTAACCGGCACATCGATTGAGGGGTAAACACTTAAGGGTACCAAGTAATTTGCATGGTTACTTCACTCCTTTTTTTGTGATCCTCGGCATCCCAGTCACAAAACCTGAAGGGCACACTCGAGATTGAAACATGCCATTGAACAGTTCAATGAATCTCAAAGATCTAGGAGTTTCAAAAACCAATTAAAACCTAATAATATATATTTCGTTTTCATGGTGGAAATTGGTGAATTGTCATTCGCATACCTTCAAATATTTTATAGCTTGGATTACGGCATCCCTCTTCCAAGTTATAAAAGTATTGTGTTGGGTCCTAGCCTTAATATTTCATATTGGGTGTTATATTAAGGACTTTAAATCAACTATCTTGAGTATCTCCCAAAAGATGTCTGGTTTAGACATTTATGATCTTCCCAAATCTCTTGAAACAAGCTTTCCTAAATGAAGATGATGTCCCATGGAAATCATACTTCTTTCACCTCCTCCAATTATTCTCCCTAACCCACAAGTTACTGAAAAGTTTAAGGTCACTCAAGCCCTATTGGCAAGCAAAGGTCTATGTGTGATCACATCTTGGAGATGTAGTCACATATTGACAAGCCGGGAGAGTTGGGTGTCAAAGTCTTGAGAAAGTTGGTGGCTCAACTACTTTCTAAGTCACATAGTGAGTTCTTTTGGAACACCTATGAAACAGACTATGACAAGACCCTTAATGATCTTATCTATTTGCTAAGATCAACTTCCTAAAAACTTTATGGACATTGACAATGATGACACTGGGAATCCAAAAAAGCATTCTCTTCCCAATGGAAATGGATCGGCGATAGTCAACTCGGTTGACCAAATGGTAAAGAGAAAAGCTAAGTCTGAGATAGTCCCATTACCAAAGGGTCCATATATTTATATTGCCAAAGAAAGGGGCATTGGTTGCGAAGCTGCCAAATTTACCTAAGGATGTTAAAGTCAATAAGTTTGACTCTACTTCAGATAAAGTCCACTATCTAACTCTGCTAAGTTTCTATTCTGAGATTCTTGATACATGATGTGACTGGGTCACATGTTGATGTTTTAAGAATCAAAGAAAAGTGAAGAAACTTAAAGAAAGAATATGTTGAATCTGATCGAGTAGATGGATTTCTATCGCATAGTTTGAAGATCGGATTCTTGAGCTACTTCTTAGGAGTTATGATATTTTGCTTAGGAATAGATAACAACAAGTTTTCATATGGATTGTAAGGATAAGTTTTTCCGCAAAGTTTTAAAATAAAAGGTAAATATTTTGATTTTATTTATTTTAAAATATCCTTACAATGGCATTTGTGAAAATCTGTGTTGCTTATAAGATTCCATTAAGAGCAAGAGTGGAAATATGAATTTGATTCTTTCATTTGTGGTAGTGTCTAAATTTACCAAATAAGGAAAGATTCTCATCACCCAAGTTTCAGTTGGATAGAAACTTGGAATCATGCAAGTTGTATAGCATGATGAATGAGAACTTTCGAGCATTAGAAAAATTAAGACTAACTACTTGTTCACATGGGTGTGTGAGTCAAGTGAAGGACTAAGGGATCGGGTACACATTCTTGTGCACTGGTCAGAGTCCACCACAAAAGATCGATAAGACTATTCGTCATAATTTACTATAGCTCAATAAATATGGTTATACTTACAAGCTTAAGTGTAATTCTGAGACATTGGAAAAGGTTCCAATGTATGGCAGAGCGAATAAGAAGAATCAATTTAGGCAGAAAGATAAAAGTTTCTCAAATCTGAAAAGATGGGAGAGTACTTTAGTATCATGTTTTAAGACCATCTTAATGATTTTGAGACCTTATCACAATTCATCCTCTAAGTGCATTCTGATAGTTAAGAAGAGGAGTTATGAATTATTGAAGTGGTTAAATCAAGAAGATGATTCATACTTCGTTCCAAAACAATTCTTAGAGTTATACTCTAAGATTGTAACTTGAGTGACATGTCTTAAAGAAGGTTTAAAACACTTATCAAATGTAAGAGTAAAAGTTTTCTACTCTTGTACATTTGAAATTGGTAAGTTGTGATGTTTTGGATAAAACAAAGACCAACTAAGGCCAATTGTGTGAAGTGTTTGTCTTGATTAGAATCCACACTATCTCTTGAATATCTGACAAGAAAGTCTTATATGTCAACAGGATAGTGGGAGTCTTAAAGGTCTTGAAAGTCTCAAGAACTAATCAAGAATAAAACCTGAAGTTCTTCACTAGCACACGACTTGAGGTTTATAACCTATCGTGTTGACATATTCTGTGCCCATTCCAGTTAAAGTTGGCTTTGCATATGAGTTCTTAGAGTTCTCAATTGGTTGCACAACAACTTGGAAGCAATGGCAGGCCCTTGAGCTGCCAGGTGGCAAGAAATTAAGATTGATTTCAGTCCATGTGAGTTTGGATTTGTCATTATCCTTGTCTTGTGACTATGGTTTTGACAATTCACATGGATAAGAACACATACACCATTAAATCTAAGGGTCATAAGGTTTCTCTCCGATTCATGAAAATGATGGTGAGGAAACACTTCCACCAAGTAGATTTGAAGTAGATAGCAATTGTGATATTTGCATTCTCAAAGTCGTTAGTGGAGCTGTGTGGTTAACCATCACACTAACATGGACTTGTGAGAAGTGGCAAAGGTCTAAACAATTGAGACTATGATTACGGCATCCCTTTTCATAGTTCTGAAATTGTTTAGACACACCTGTGAGCTATCTAAGATAAGGTGTATGATATTGATAAAGTTTTATCAAAGCAATCTAGTATCAGAAATCTGAACTTTGGTAAGAAAGTCAATAAAGTATTGTTTTTTCTAGAAGTTCAACTGATTTCTGAGTACATGTCAAAGCTAGTGGGAGCATAAGTGTTATGCTAATAATCATCATGTTAGTGGGAGCATGATAATTATGATAAAGGTTGCAAGTTAGCAATGTTAATTATAGAAAACAAAAGGTTTCAATTGGGAAAAAGTTGTTTTGCTATAATTAAGGGAGAGGAAATTATACTTCATCTCAAATCTAAAAGCTTAGATTGAGGTTTTAATCGTATTTAGTCAAGTATATATATGAATGTTATGTTGGAATGGCTCAACATAAGAAAATTCTAATATAGGGTCCATTATTTGCGTTCTAAAATTCGATTATGATTACGACATCCCTTTTCATAATCTGAATTATGAGAAATTGGCAAATTGAAATGGAAATATTATAGCAAAAGACTGGTTTAGTCTTTATGTGATACATCATGAATCGTGTCCCATATGCTTCGGATATAGGATCAATTGCATGTGCTATATTCATCCTTTCTAAAATTTTCCAAATGGCTGGGGCATTAAGAAGGGAAAAGGTCTAGAATTGGATATGACTAAAAGGATTAAACAATTGTCGAGGACAATCTAAGGTTTACCAAAGATTGGTTGCTCAAGGATAGTTGGAAGTATAATGATAATTCTGGAAGGACCATATTGACATAATCTGTAAGGAGGAAACTCTTGTTCAGAAGTGATAGTCAAAATGGAATATGGAAATGTTTCAAAGTTAGAAATTATTCAATCTGTGTAAGATTAGGAAACTTAATGCAAGAAGGATGTTTCCAAGGAGTTGATCTCCTTTGGAATGCTCTGTAATGTTTGTTGTCAAGTCTATCTGACTTTGTGCATAATCATTACAAGAGGATCAATGCATATAAGTTTAGAATCTAACAGATTTCAGTAAATGGCATGAATTTGGAATTCTTGCATTTGCAGTAAAGATTTGGGACTATGAAAAGAGGATCATTGGAGTTATGTTCAATTGATCTATTTCACAAATTAAAGATCATAGACAAACATAGTATGCATACTTGGTGTATGGCATGACTAGTGTTTAGAAAACATAGTGTACATGCTTGGAGCATGGGACAACTATTGTTTTAAATTCAAGAATAAAGTTGATAGCTGAAATAGTATACAATGAATAATGTGTAATCATATGGTGATAAATAAAAGGTGTTTTATTTATGTTCATAGGTTTTGATACCATATTCGATTCAATTATTCTTGTGTTTCATTTTGCTTGTTTTGACTTCCAGAATAAACTAGGTCATTGTTCTGGATGACTAAGTTATTCAAACCATCCACAGTCGGTCATATGTTGGAAGTAGATATGAATTAAGACTGTCATGGGTTTGCTTGTAGAGGTCTAAGATGTTGGACACAGGGCTACAACACTCATGAGTGCTCATAAGTTCTGAGTATTGGATTCAACCCGCGCTCATTGGAATCACTTCATGGATTTTATCACGAGTGATCATGAGACGATAATATCTTATATTCTTCAAACCTAGAGATATGAGTTGTTACTATGAGTTGGTTATACATTGATTGCACGAAAACGCATTGGTAACTCGATGTTATAAACCGTGCCTTTGTGTATGATTCAACAAGTAGTAGAACAAGCCATATGAGTCGAAGTTTATCCATTCCTTTTACCTTCGGGATAAAAGCGATATCTGTGGGCCCCTCGATGATTTGGTGATGACAAACGTAAGTGCTCGGCCGGGCCTGGACTGATTTGATTTGTTCAATTAGTCAGTCGTCATAAATCGGAAATCGGAAACAACAAATGGACAGAGAGAATGATTATAATCCACGTCTCAGTCCATATGATATCTATAATGGAGGAATATATGATCCCTTATCTAATGGACATGTCATTTGATTTGTTCAGAGTTTGACAATGGCTTTAAGAGCTACGATTGCTAGTCGGGATCTTGGAGTCATACTTGAATAATAGTTTTAGACTTATCCAAGTGGGAGACTGTTGGATTAGGTGTCTAAGCCCATAACTATTATTGGTATGTATTCGACCCGAGAGTAGCATGGTCCATTTGGGTTGCATATCATCAGGACAATTTGTTAGGATGGACTTTTGAGAGAAGGTTATTTATGGTTTATTAATATATTATAAGTAATAATATATTAATATGAAATCATATGTTTTAATTAGTAGTGATCAAGAATTAATTTGGAATTAATTTAGTGGTCGAAAGAGACTAATTAAATCTATGGGGACTAATTATGATAATTAGTTATATTTATATGTGTTGGGCTTATGATCCATGTTGGACCAAGTTTATGTATGGATAAATAAAGAGTTGGGCCACATGAACCATGGATCATAAAACCCATGGGTATGGATTTGGGTTATATCCATGACCCTAGAAATCCCACATATAAATAGATACTTCATTGCCCAAAATCGCCACTTGTATCTTTTTAGAGTTCATGGTGTCTTTTGTGTGCATGGAATTCTCTCTCAAGTTCATCCTTTGTCCATGGTGTGTTGTGATTCCATTTGAGGCTTCCACACTATTGGAGCTAAGCTCTTTAAGGCCAAATACACCAAGAATTCAAGCTCCATCAAAAGGTATGTCATGCTAACTAGTATATTATAATTTTATGTTAAATGCATGCTAGTTGTAAGATTAATACCTTGGAAACCATTTGCATGTATAATTAGTGAAAACATAGATCCAAGGTATTTAGGGTTGTATGTGCACCATAGGATGTTGTAGTATACCAAAACCCAACACTTTGTGGCTCCATAAGCCTTAAACTCCCGAAAAGAGAGAGTCTGTGCCCTGATCTGACCAGCCGAAATCTCTGGATGAAAAGCTCCAAGTCAATCATCCATCGGCTCCATAATCCCCTCATTGATGGTACCAAACATCACAGGAGTCACATCCAAGAGTGCGGCAGAATCCCTCAAACCAAGGCTCTAATACCAACTTGTAACGTCCCAAAAATACCAATAAAATTTTCATTATTAAATCATAAAATCCATACAAACATTTGTTCCACAACTAATCAGAGTAAAATGTATCTTTCAAACATCAGAGTAAAACAATAATAATTAGTGCGTAACAACCCATCAGGGGATGTTGAGCAATCAAGTCGGTCCCTTCCCTTTGGAACTGGAAGACCCTGAAAATATTTAAACCACAAAAACGTTAGCAAAAATCTTAGTGAGTTCCCACAAAATACCACATACCATACATAGGATGGGGAATGCTATGGGCTAAACCATACTCTTATTGTTACTATCATCCATGAGACAAATCGTGGTCTTTCCTTGCCACACCAAGGGCCAAACCCTTGTCTTACATACAAGTGCCAAGAGCCAAATAATGGTCTTCCATGCAAGCATCACAAAGACAACAAGCATCCTACATATACTTGTCGGGGGCCAGACCCTGGTCTTGCATACATTTGCTAGGAGCCACATCCTGGTTTTTCATACAATTTCCAGAGGCCAAACCCTGGCCTTTCATACATATGCCAAGGGCCACACCCTGGTCTTACGTGCAAGCATCATAAAGACAACTAGCATCCTATATAGTATAGTGAGAAGACTCACATTGCCAATGTAATCAACAACTAACAGCTCTCACAGCCAACGAGCAGGCGCAAAACCCTTTCTAATAAACAAAAAAGGTTGAACCCTTAGTCCACCTTTAAAACTAGAAATTTGACCAAATATCAACCAATGGAAAAAGTCGACGGTCAAGGTCAAAGTCAACAGTCAACATCACCATCAGATGCTACTCATGTCGTGACTAGCCTAAGGTCACGTCCTGACTAATGAACTCAGCCCCGATTTGAAACTACAGTTATGAACAACTCATTCGTGATCAAAACCATTATCATGTTGTGATGATCAAGCCACCATGTCGTGACAGAATTCTTCCAAAATAGTCGATGAGTCTCATCATCACGTCATGACCTCCATATGGTCACGTCGTGACTACTATATTTTTGCGAAACTTAATGCATTCAGCCCTTAATCCCTTAAGCCATCCATTCCAACTTTCTATACGACCTTCTTAATTTAAAAACATTCTAAAAAGCGATGCTTTATAGACATTCATGTCTTAAGCTCATGTTAGGTCAAAATGATGAAAAATGGAACCACAATCACATGAGAGTCTTCAGAACTTAGCCAAACTTCATATCCAACATATATAACACTCAAGGGACCTCAAGGACCCATAAAGTTGCCAACTTTATGGAATCCTTCCATCCAAACTTCCACAACATGAAGAAAAAACGACAAGGAGCCTATATCTAGAAGCATGCAACATAAAGCTTGGATCTTGAGCACTTACAATGGTACATAAATGACTCAAATGAAATCTCCAAGCTTGCCAAGAGGTTCTCTATACCACAAGGTCTCTAACTGCACCAAATAACCAAGGGTAAGCTCACAAATTGAGAATAGGGTATTAGGGTTTACTTCAAGGTTCTAGAGGTGATGGAGACTGGAAATGATGCCCTAAATCATGGGTTAGAGGTTTAAATACATAGGAACCCCAAAAAGATCATGGGATTGGGTTGCAGCTATCGTCACGTCGTAACCATACTCTTGTGATGTCGTGACATCTTTCCAAATACATGTTCTAATACTTGGTATGTCACATCATGACAACCTTCTTGTCATGTCATGGCATATGGTTTTCCTAAAAAACCATGCCCTTGAATCATTTATGCCATACACTTATCCATTATAGGACATGGGTGTTACACAGGCCCTTTCCTTTAGAACTGGAAGTACCTAAAAATGTTTAAACCATAAAACCGTAAACACAAACCTTAGTGAGTTCCCCAAAATACCACATACCATACACACATTTGCCATGGGCTACCCCCATGGTCTTCTCCTTAAATGCTATGGGCTACCCTATGGTCTTACATCCAAGTGTCATGGGCTACCCGTCTTTCCCTAAATGCCATGGGCTACCCCCATGGTCTTATATCCAAGTGCCATTCACTACCACCATGGTCTTTTTCTGAAATGCCATGGGCTACCCCCATGGTTTTATATCCAAGTTGTTTTGGTCAAAAATTACACAAGTACTAATCAACCAAATTGAATGAGAGGCTGTGATGTTCAGATTGTGTAATAGAAAGCAGTAAAATAAAAGTGGCACGATGGTTTACAAGGAAAGCCCTTGATCCTTGCTAGGATCTCCAACATAAAACCTTGGGAGGTGATAATGATCACCTGCCTTGATGATTTTATTGATATAAAGTAAAGATTATAGTGAGTTCTTAGTAAGAATGAATGTAGAAATTCGTAGAGAGCTTAGACTAAGAATTCGTGTGTCGTGTGCAGATTACAAGTGTCAATTTGTAGTCAAATCTAGCCAACAAGATGTTCGGGATCCACTATATCCAGCTTTGTGAACGTTATTTGACCAAGTATTCCGAGTCTTTAGCATTGTTTAGGTAATTCTTCGTTGAGAATCGGTATTCCATTGACTACTTCTGCACGCGTGTTAGTTATAGACAAATATTACCGTTATAAGTATTAATAATAATAAAAAAAATAACAGTAATTAGTCGGGATCCTGATGTTGCTGAGGATCCTAGATCGTTGAGGATCCTGGATATAGTAAGGATCCTGGTCCCAATAATTACCCCCAAGTTATTCCTGAAAATATAGGGGTTAGTCCCGTAAATATTAAAGTAATAACTTAAAGTAAATAGGTAAAAAGAATTTGAATTTAATCTTTAAGGGATAAGTCTTATCTTTATTGAGATAATCGAGAAATGGTCAAATCATCTCCATCATCTTTTCCTAGCTATAAATGAGGGCTTTCAGTAATTCCTCTTTTTACTTTTCCAAGTCGCCATCATCTCGTTGTGAAGGTAATACTTTTTTTTCTTTCATTCGTTCTCCCGTTGTTTTGATTTTCCTTGTCATTGCTAAGAAGATTAGTCGTTCTCGAGCTGGCATTGTTATTCCTTCCGAGAACGATTTTAATGATCAAGGAATCTTAACCTATGACGAGGTTTGTTCTTTTGACAATGAAGACACGGAATCGTTGAAAGCCATCGGGGCTTTCCCTTCTAACGTGGTTTTTCGTCCTTTCGAGGCTACCGTTCAACCTGATTTTGTGTCTCCAACGTGGGTTTTTTTTCCTGAATATCCATTCAATCTATGTCTGACTTATCCTTTTACTGGTATTGTTCGTGATTTCTTATGTTTACCCAAATTCCTATATCCAAACTATGCTTGTGGTTTGGAGGAATCTCTTCTGGATTGATTGCCTGAATTAGTCCAAAAATATGGACATTGGATCACCTGAGTTGGCCTCTATCTATGATTTTTCTAATTTTGGTTCTTCTCGTTTCCTGTTAAGAGTTAAGAAAAATAAACCCCACCTCATTCTGAAATATAAACAAAACGATGGCGCTTGGAAAGAAAAATATTTCTTCGTAAGGTGCGATTCAATTCCTGATGGGGATTCACTGCCAAGATCATAGGTTAAAAAGGGTAGGAAACAAATTTAGATATCAAGGATCCTGAAATTTACTTCCCTTATTGTGTTTGTTTTGATGCAACGTTTAGGTTTGAGGAGCTAATTCCTGCCGCTGGAGATTCTGAGGACAAAATATCCAAATTCCTCACACTTCCTACAGTGGAAAGGTCGTTCAGGCTTGAATATTCCAGTCTTGAAGAGGGTTCCTCCACTACTGCTTCTATGGCCACTGGTAACTTTATTTTTCTTGGATGTGTCTTTTCATAGGATCCTGACTTAATAGGGATCTCTGGAAGGTTCTAAGACTACCCGGTCCAAGGCCCGTTTTGGTTTGGCAGATCTTGAAAATGATATGACCAGTGGTTCAATCAAAGCTAAATAGGAAAAAGGTTTCATTCTCCCTCCTCCCAAGAGATCTCATATAGATCTTACAGTTAAGGCTTCAGGATCCCGAAAACGAAAGACTTCTGAGGCTGTAGATTTCAGTTTAGAGAACTTCAGCATCGAGGATGCTCTTGGGAAGCAATCTTCGTTTTATCAAGCTGTAAGAATAGGCACTATTCATATTAATTTATCATACTTGTTATTTTTCATGCTGATGTTTATGTTTCTTCCAGGTCTTCGCTCATGTTTCTCATGTTACCAACGACCTCAGGGTTCGTGTTGATAAAGTCGAGTTTATTCTAAAAGAGCAGGAGAAGACATGGAGGGTCACCAACGAGGATCTTCTCCAAATTATGTTGTTGTTGAGCAAGTAGACAGTCGAAAAGAAGAAGAGCATGTGTCGGATCTCGATGAGGTGATTGCTGATGCCAAGACGAGCGCTACAATAGCTATTCTACAGGCCAAGATCAACCTGGCTGAGGATCTGGAAAATACGAGTTCTTGTGACGTGGAGGGATGGCGTGAGGCGTTGGCCAAGCTGATCGATAAGCCTGTTATCGCCAATCAGGATCCTGTCTTGATGTTGACCGGAGGAGGGGAGAAGGAGGTCACGGCCGATGATGACCAGACTAAGGTATAGGCCTGCAAAAAATTAGTTTGAGTAGTTTTTGCTTTTGTTAGTGTTGTAAGACAATTAACCTTTTGGATGTGTTGATAAGAAACTCTTTTTTCTTTTGGATGATATAGTAGCATTTTCCTTTTACATCTATCTTATGGTTTTTCTGCATGGCCGATTGTCTTCGAGTTTCTCTTTAAGCTTCATGAGTCTTTGAATTTTAGAATTTACTGAGGATAGATTCCAACTTAGGAGAGAACTTTGGTCCGACGTTGGGAATGAGGTTCCTTACCAACGAAGGTCGATGAGGATCCTTAAAAGCTAGGATCCTTATCGTCAGAGATCCTACAAAATAAAGATCTTGGATCTTGTAAGGGAAATTTATCCTTAGGATAATCATGTTTGGATTATAGACTTAGACAAAATAGATAACACGTTAATGTTATATTCTGGGGAGGATACCTACTTGAGATATAATTCATTGGGTAGGTAACATGAAAATGTTACAATTTGACTGTGTTCTCTGGGGGACATTCCCAACGTGTGACAATATGAAAATGTTATAGACCATATGTAGTTTCTTCGGCAAAATCCCACTCTTTGATAACATGAAAATGTTATAAGCGTTAAGTAGTTACTGGGGCAAAATGATGATAACATGAAAATGTTATAAACCTCGAGTAATCAGTGGGGTGTGATCCTGATTTCTGGATAACATGAAAATGTTATAAACCTTAAGGATCTCAACTTGTGTTCAAAGATAAGAGGGTTGCCAAGCAACTGAATCATGAAATGATCCCCTTACCCGTATCCCACAGTTAGATATCATGCGTCCAAGCGAGGTGTATAAACCTTAGTTCATGTGAAAGAGGTAATTAGCTCTTTAAACCTTCGAGGGGATTAAGTACCCTTAGGTGTGGGAAAGATGATCAGTCTCTAGCTTGTGTACATGATAGTTTAGGGATTATATTGTTAAATATAATGGAGTTTACCAAGTATTGGGATCTTTATATGTCAATATCCTTGTGCATCAGGGTGTTCAAACTCGAGGATCCTGACGTTCCGGGATCTTCGATTGTGAGAATCCCGATGTTTCAGGATCTCCACTCTTGAGGATCCTTAACTGTATGTTGTTCTGCATAGTAAACGTTAGCTAAGGATGGGCGTTAGTCTAGCTAACGCCCCTCCGATGCTTAAGTTAGTAATGTATTCGAGGAGAGAATCAATAAAATTTTTAAGGTAAATAACATGTGTACCTTGGTTTTGTTGTGGATCATTCGATCCTACTTACATGTAGTATGCTTTGAGGTGTATGGCGTTCCAGGATCCTGGTAGAACGTCTCCTTCGAGTGTTGCTAGCCAGTATGCTCCTTTTCCTGCTTCAGCATCTACAAGGTATGGTCCTTCCCGTTTGGGAGTCAATTTTCTTGCACTAGGATCCTTGGTGTTTTGGAATGTTTTCCTTAATACCAAGTCTCCTATTTGAAACCTTCTGACCCTTATATTCCTATTGTAAACCTTGGTGATTCTTTGCTGATGAGCACCAATGCGTATTTTGGCAAGATCCCTAAGCTCGTCAATAGTGTCAAGATCCTGTGCTAGGATCCTGTCATTATTCTCTTGGTCTTGCAGCAAGTATCTTGCCGTCGGGATCACTACTTCAGTAGGGATTACTGCTTCTGTCCCAAACACCAAGGAATAGGGGGTCTGACATGTGGCTACTTTGGAAGTGGTTCTATCTGCCCACAAAACGAAAGGAAGTTCTTCTGCCCATATTCCCTTCTTTTTGTCCAGCCTTTTCTTTAAATTATTAACTATGATTTTGTTGCTGGACTCCGCTTGATCATTAGCTTGGGGATGAACAGGAGTGGACATTATCATTTTGATCCCCCAACTTGTGCAAAAGTCTCTTGTTCTTTTTCTAATAAACTGGGATCCATTGTCGCATATGATTTCAGTCGGGATCCCGAACCTGGTCAGGATATTACGTTTAATAAATGATACTACCTCTTTGTCTCTTACCTGGGCGAAAGCTTCAGGTTCAATCCATTAGAAGTAATCAGTCATCACCAACATGAAGACTTTTCCTCCTGGGGCTACTGGCAATTTTCCTACGATATCCATCCCCCATTTCATAAATAGCCATGAGGAGATAATTGGATGTAGAGGTTTTCCCAGTTGATGTAGGATGTTGCTGTGTCTTTGGCATGCATCACACTTTTGAGCATGCAAGAAGGAGTCTTTCTTCATGGTTGGCTAGTAGTATCCTGTTCTTAGTATTTTGGAGCATAAGGATTTGCCCCCAGTGTGATTGCCACAATCTCCTTCGTGTATATCCTTTAAGACTTCTGCAGCTTCAGGATCTCTCAAGCATCTTAGGTATGGACCTGCTATGGATTTTTTGTAAAGTTTACCTTGGATTAACACGAATCTCGAGACTCTCGTCCTGAATGCTCTTTCACTTTTTTCTCCTGTCGGGATTGTGTCATTTTGGAGATACTCCATAATGGGTTGGGTCCATGACCGCGGACTTCTTTGAGGATCCTGTTCGTCAGGATCCCTTTGAGGAAGGATCCTAGGATTAGGATCTTCAATAGCTGCTACGCTTGTCGGATGCTTAGGATCTTCTGATTTGTCGGAGAGGGTTTCTATGGTTGGGGTTATTATGTGAGTTATAGGAATCTTCGTCTCTGGTGGGATCCTAAGGGAGGATCCTAAATTGGCTAATGCATTTGCTTCTGTGTTTTCCTCACTGGGAATTTGGGTTAGGCTAAAGTTTTCGAAATCAGAAGCTAATTTTTTGAGGATCTGTAGGTATAATGCTAATTTCTCACCTTTCACTGCATAAGATCCCTTGTAGTGATTGGTTAGTAATAAAGAATCAACAAATACCTGAAGATCCTTGATTTGAATGTCCTTAGCTAATTGTAGTCCCATGATGAGTGCTTCATATTCTGCTTCATTGTTGGTAGTGTTGAATTCACAACTAACTGCATGGGGTATGATGTCCCCCTACGACAACTTTAGTATGATTCCTAGGCATGTTCCTTTCTAATTTGAAGCTCCATCTATGAACAACGTCTATCTTCCCAGGTGTTCATCTTCTAGGAGTTGCTTGGCTTCCATGTCTACTTCGTTTTGTAGATCATCACTAAAATCAGCCACAAAATCTGCTAGTGCTTGTGATTTTATGGCGGATCTTGGTTCGTATCTGATGTCAAATGTGCTTAACTTCACCGACCATTTTGCCATCCTTCCTGACATTTCTGGTTTTCTCATGACATTCTTGTTAGGATAGTTAGTTTTTACATGTATAGTGTGTGTTTCGAAGTAATGTCTTAATTTGGTAGAAGCAGTTACTAAGGCAAGAATTAATTTTTCGAGGTGATAGTACCTGGTTTCAGGATCCAGGAGACTTTTACTTACATAGTAGATAGGATGTTGATCCCTGTTAAGATCCTTGACTAGAACGACACTTAACTCGTTTGAGGATACCGAGAGGTAGAGAATAAGTGGTTCTCCATCTATAGGTTTTACTAGTAGTGGGGCAGAGCTTAGATATTTTTTCAGTTCCTGGAAGGCTTTCTCGTGTTCCTCCTTCAACTCAAATTTGTTGTTCTTTTTCAAGATATCATAAAAGGGCTTGCACCTTTCTGAGGATCTTGAAATGAACCTGTTGAGTGCTGCTACTCTTCCGGTTAGCCTTTGGATGTCCTTTGTTGAAGATGTGGATCTTAGTTCCATGATTGCTTTTATTTGTTCTGGGCTTGCATCTATCCCTCTCTTGGTTACCATGTATCCACGGAACTTGCCTGACTTCATTCCAAAGTGACATTTGAGTGTGTTCAGCTTCATATTGTACTCGTCCAGGATGTCAAACGCTTCCTTTAGGTCTCTAAGGTGATCTTTGGCTTTCATTGACTTCACTACCATCTCGTCAATATAAACTTCCATGGTGTCCCCCAACTTGTCTTTGAACATCCGATTCACCAATCTTTGATATGTCGCGCCTGCATTTTTAAGACCAAAAGGAATTTCGGTGTAAGAATATATACCTGTTGGTGTTATGAATACAGTATCTTCTTGGTCTGATGGTTCCATTTGGATTTGTTGAAATCCTGCTGAAGCATCCATGAAGGTCAGGAGTTCATGGCCAGCCGTCGCATCTATCATAGAGTCAATATGTGGTAGGGGAAAGGATCCTTAGGACAAGCCTTGTTAAGATCCGTGTAATCTACACACACTCTCCATTTGCCGTTTTTCTTTTGTACGAAAACCACATTAGCTAGCCATCTTGGGAACTTTACTTCCTTGATCATCCTGTTTTGAGGAGCTTCTCTACTTCTTCTTGAAAGATTTGATTCCTTTCAGGTGCGAACTTCCTTCTCTTTTGGTTTATTGGTCTGAAAGAAGGATCAATATTAAGTTTATGAGTGATAATACTCTTACCTATACCTGTCATATCTTCGTGTTTCCATGCAAATATCTTGCTTTTGGTTCTTAAGAAGTTCAATAGATCATGCCCGATCTGCTCAGGCATTGAGGATCCTATGAGGACTTTAGCTTCAGTATCCTCAATGCCCATGGGCACTTCCTTTACATCTTGTTCCTTTGTCTCTAGAACATGTCGTGCCCCCTGCCTTAATTGCTATGCTTGTTAGGGTTTGGTCGTAGACTTCATAGAGGTTTTGTAGCATTCTTTCGATTCTTTTTGATCTCCCATGATCTTCACTGTCCCCCAAGGAGTGGGCAACTTCACACAATGATGGTATGTTGATGGAACCGCTTTCATCTCGTGGATCCATGGTCTACCTAGTATCACATTATAAGAAGACAGGGTGTCAATAACACATAAATTTTGTATGGAGTTTACCCCTTCTATGTATATTGGTAGCATTATATCTCCCACTGTGTGTTTTGTTTCCCCGCTAAATCCTATGAGGACTGAGGATCTTTTAACTATCTCTGATTCTGGGATGTTCATTCTCTTCAGCGCGTCTAGGAGTACGATATTAACCGAGGATCATCCGTCAACGAGGATCCTTCTGACGAAATGGTTGGCCATGTACAATGTTATCACGATTCCGTCATGGTGAGGATCCTGAATTCCTTCCCTGTCAGTCTCGTCGAATGTGATTTCTTTTTCACTACTGACCATGGTATTCTTTTGTGGTCTATCCTCCTTTTCTAGTTTGGAGACCTAGGCGTGTCTTTTAGCCTGAGAATAAGAGGTACCACATATGTTAGATCCGCCTTAGATAACGTTAATTATCTTAGCGTCAGAGGGTGGAGATCCTGGTTTCTCCGGGATCCTGTGATCATCTTGGCTGTTCTCCTTGGATTTTTCTCTTTTTATCCCAAGGATCTCTTTGAGCTGTCCTTTGCTAAGGAGGTAGCTAATTTCTTTTCGTAGGGCTATGTAGCCCACCTTCATGTGGCCAAAGTCTTCGTGGTAAGCACACCATTTGGACTTGTCTTTCCAAGTGGTGGATTTGCTGTCTCTCTTTGGCCATCTTGCTTTATCTCCAAGATCCTGCATGGCATGAATTACACCTGAAACATCCACAAAAAAACAATAGTCAATGATTTTAGGAAGCACTTCTTCTTCTCCTGCATCTTCAAAGGAATTAACCCTGTGATGATCTGGTTTGGAATAGGGCTTCAATTTGTAGGATCTATGAGTTAAGGATTCGGCCTTCCTATTGGGGTTCTCATATTGATCTGAAGGGTTGCTTCTCTTCTGGATCTCTCTATCCTCTTCGAGCCTTATGAATCTCAACGCCCGACACCTGACTTCGTCCAGTCTTTTGCATGGGGTCATCACAAGGTCTTCATAGAAGGGTGAATCCTTTCTTAATCCCATTTTAAAGGCTTCCACAATGGTGGCCATGTCGATGTTGGGGATGCTCAGAGCTTCCCTGCCAAATCTATTAACAAAGTCCCTAAGTTTTTCCTTAGGATCCCGAACCACTCGGTAGAGATCACTAGTGATCTTCTCGAAGGTTCTGCTACAAGAAAACTGGTTATTAAATATATTGACTAAGTGTGCAAATGAAGTAATAGAATATGGGGGAACGTTTAGCATCCATTTGAGGGCTGATCCCGTAAGGGTCGAACCAAAGCCTTTGCATAGGCAAGCTTCCTTCAAGTGCCCTGGGATGGGAATGATCTCCATCCTTTCTCTGTATTGGGCTATATGCTCTTCAGGATCTGTAGTTCCATTGTATAGCTTCATGCTGGGAGTTTAGAAGCTCTTAGGAACTTCGGTATCCGCTATCGCGGGAGCAAATCTCGAGATCCTGTGGCTTGTAGGAGATGCTTCTGGTATTGGTTGGACCACTCTGGGTACGCTGGCGATCATTTGTCTTAATTGTTGAAGTTCCTTGGCCATGTTTGGGTTTATTCCTGCATCAACGTTAGTATACTTAGTATTAATAGTATTTTTGTTTAAGAAGTTACTAGAATCAAGGTTTATAGGAGTGTTGAAAGGCTCATTGAGATCATTGATCATGGACGCTCGGTTGTCCATAGTTGCCCCCCCAGGGTGACGCCACAATGTTAGGAATCGTATCCTTCTGGCGATTTTCTGATGATCCTGCATTATTGAAGTCCATGATCCTTTGTTGCATAACTGTGGGCGTAGTTTCCTGGGATTTCTGAAATCCTGCCTTCATCCTCTCCACTTCTTTGAGTAGTGTTCTATTCTCCTCCTGTTGTTGGGTCACCTGTTGCATCATTTTCCTCATCATAGCGAAAAGTTCTGCAGTAGTGACTGAGGCAGTTGGATCCTGGAGCCCTGAGGATCCCAAACTTCTTGGATTAGCGATTGAGGGGATGCTTTTATTGGAAGTGTAAGGCATTTTCTTCTTAGTGGGGGGTCCACTCGGAGGAGGTGGTAGGTTTTTGGTTGGAATGGAAGGAGCAGAGGACGAATAGAGGATCGGTTGTGTAGACATGATTTTTTCGAGGATTTTGAACACCACGACCCCACGGTGGGCGCCAAATTGTTTTGGTCAAAAATTACACAAGTACTAATCAACCAAACTAAATGAGAGGTTATGATGTTCAGATTGTGTAATAGCAAGTAGTCAAAGAAAAGTGACACGATGGTTTACAAGGAAAGCCCTTGATCCTTGCTAGGATCTCCGGCATAAAACCTTGGGAGGTGATAATGATCACCTGCCTTGACAATTTTATTGATATAAAGTAAAGATTACAGTGAGTTCTTAGTAAGAATGAATGTAGAAATTCGTAGAGTGAGATTAGACTAAGAATTTGTGTGTCGTGTGCAGATTACAAGTTTCAATTTATAGTTTAATCTAGCCAACAAGATGTCCGATATTTCCGGGATTCTCTATGAACAGCTTTGTGAACGTTATTTGACAAGGTATTCCGAGTCTTTAGCATTGTTGAGGTAATTCTTCGTTGAGAATTGGTCTTCCTTTGACTACTTCTGCACACGTGTTAGTTATACACAAATATTATCGTTATAAGTATTAATAATAAAAATAATAATAACATTAATTAGCCGAGATCCTGATGTTGCTGAGGATCCTGGATATAGTAAGGATCCTGGTCCCAACACAAGTGACACGGGCTACCCTCATAGTCTTTCATACAAATTCCACGGGCTACCCCTATGGTCTTCCATGCAAGTATCACAAAGTCTACTAGCATCCTACATAGTATAGTGAGAATACTCACCTAAATCTGCAAACAAGACAATCACACACCCGAGATGATGATACCGAAACTCCTCACACTAAACATATACATAATAAAACCCTAATCAACAATTAAGGTAATAACTAACACTCAAAGAGTCTTGGTTTATATCTAATCTTCCTTGGGACAAAATACCATTTTTCCCCTCCAAGAGTATAACCCAACACAGTTGACCAAAAGTCAAAACTAGTAAAAAAGTCAATTGTCTGGCGCTATGCTCAGCGTAGCACATACCTATGCTCGACATAGCACACTGCTCTACACTCTATGTAGATCTCCAAATAAAAAACGGGGAATTTCCATTCTATGTTAAGCATAGGGAATGCTACGGTCAGCGTAGCTCCGCTAATGTCCAAACTTATATAATATGATCTTAATACAAAATGCCAACCTCCGAACTCTCAGATATATAAAACTTGGAGCTCCTAAGTGCTTCCCTAATGAACTCTTCCTATATATACGGGTATTACAGTAGCCTTGGTCAAGATGTTGCTTTGACAAAAATGTGTATGTAGTCGGTTGCCCAAGCTATAGTTGAAGAATAATTACGTTTTTGGCTAAACGTATAGCCTTGGTCAAGATGTTGCTTTGACCATAATATTTATGTAGTCAGCTGACCGAGCTAAGCTTAAGGGATAATTGCTTATTTGGGTAGAAAGTAGCCTTGTTCAAGATGTTGATTTGACCAAAATGTTTGTGTATCCGGCTGACTGGGCTACAATTAAAGAATAATTGATTTTCTGGCTAAACGGGTAGCCTTGGTCAAGATATTGCTATGACCACAATGTTTGTTTAGTTGGCTGCCGAGCTACACTTAAGGAATAATTTTTTTAAAATTTTTTTTCGTTAAAATGCCATTTCATTGATCGAGAAAATGACTACTTCCTTCCTATCACACATGTGTGTGAGACATTGGGTAATGTTTCTACTTTTTCGTATTGCCTTACCAAGTTTCTTGTGGTTGACCTTTGGTGTTGTTGTCATGAATTTATTTTTCCTTTAGATCTTCATAGGGGTTGTCTTATTTTCTTATTTCATTTGTTTATGTACGCCTTTTCTTACTTGCCCATGAAATGAAGTCAGTTGGCCTTGATGTGTTAGCTTCTTCATTTTTTGTCACTGGTATTCTTGGTGGTTTCCTGTTTGGTTTTTTGGGTGTGTAAATGGCCCTCAAACTTTTGAATCTTGTTTTGCGTTTTCATTGGTATCTTTCTCTTTTGGTTCTAACTCCTCGTTTACTTTTTGCTACAACTAATACTCGTTTGATTATGGTGCTCATTTTTAATAGGTGATTGGATCCCTTCTTTGACTTAACCGCTTTTTTACAAACAGCTACTTGTATCCAAGCTTACCATTATTGGCTTTACATTTTTTCCTTTTCCTTTCTCGTGTTCTTATTTTTTAGATGTAGTTGTTGATGTCACATTTTCTTGTTGTCATGTAGTGTTATTGATTTTTCCAACTGTACCGTTCTTGCCATGGTCCTGCTCCATTGTCCTTTCTCTTTTCTTTGTTAGCATTACACCCACTCCTGACATAGTATGAAACTTGACTACCCTAAGAATTGCCGATGCTATGACTCTAAATTTTTGCATCGTCTTTTTTTCGAATATTACATTGTATGGTGATGGTGCATTGATATTCACAAATCTGATCAGTTTAGTTCCGTTTCTGCCATTATTGTAATCCACTAATATGAGTGGAAAAGTGATCATTCCTTCTGGACATATGTTGTGTCTGGAAAAGATAATTAGATGCATCTCAGGCATCTGTATTTCCTTTTTCACTTGACTTGGGAGCTAGTTGTAGAAGTGTTTGTACATGTCATTTATGGAGCTTCGATTGTTCATGTAAATGTCAATCACACATTTTTTTCCTATAAACCCTCCAATTATGACAAGCTCATCTCCTTTGTGATTACTGTTGATGTAATCCCATTCGTCAAAAGTAAATCTATAATCGTCCCATTCTTGATCTGCTTATGGCCACTCTTGTTGTCTGAACAAGAAGATTTCATTCTTTCCTGAACTATTTATTTTGGGCTCCGTTGGGGCAATACTTTCTAGTTGCTTGGACCAGAGTCCTCTTATTAAATCGTTTAGCTGGTCGACCTGCATTTTCTTCTCTAATTCTCTTCGCAACATAGTACACTCGATGGTATCATGCCCAGTGGATTCGTGGAATTCACAATACTTGCCATGTTCTCTACACTCTGACCTATTTCCTACTCTTGATATATTATTCTTTTTGTTTTCCACTACTGTCGCCACATCATTTCTTCCTCCGTTTCTCGTTATCGGATAATTGCGACCCTGATGTGGGAAACGGGTCGATCGTTGTGATCTCGTATTGTTGGATTTCAGTTTTTCTTGAACGGAAACCTTCACGTAAGGTGTACGACTGTCTTTTTGAACATAGAACCTTTCTCCCTGATCGGTTGTTAGTTTCTCAGACGCTGCTTTTTCTTACTTTATATATCGGTGGACTCTGTCCATCATGTCTTTCCTTGATTTAGGTGGTTTATCAACTAGTTTATTGAAGACAACTCATGGAAGTAATCCACAAGTGAAAGAAGCGATTGCCATGTTATCTGCTCTCTCTCCCGGGCGTTAAAGGTTTCCTTGTTGAACCGATAGACAAAAGCATGTAATGACTCATCCTCGTAGTGTATGCATCCCAAGATTGCTTGAGCATCCACCGTATACCTCTTTTTCTATATTAAGTGACCGGAAAACTCCTCTTGTAGTTGGTTGAAATCATGTATGCTTTCATATGGTAAACTTTTGTACCGTAGTTTCGTTGGTCCTGATAAGGTAGTTAGGAAAAAAGATACACCGGTATTTCTCATCTAAATAATAAGCATCCATCGTCCATTTGTAATTTTCAATGTGGTCATCTGGGTCACCCGGACCATCGTACTTCGAGATTTATGGTATGTTTGTGTTGGATAAGGTGTCTGAGTCCGTAACTATATTTGGTATGAACTTGACCCGACCCGGCATGGTCCATTTGGGTTGCACTTCACCTAACAATTTGTATGGATATACTTTTGAGAATAAGATGTTTATGATCTATTAATATATTATAAGTTATAATATATTAATATGAAATCATATTATTTAATTAATGTTGATCAATAATTGATTTTGGAATTAATTTAAAGATAAATAGAGGCTAATTAAATATGGACTCTTTCATATATATGGATTGGACTAAGATTTATTTAGGATGGGCTAAGAGTATATGGAAGTCCATGGATAGTCCATGGAGCTTTTAACCCATGGATCCTAGATAAATGAAGAGTCATGTGTATTAGGGTGTAACGCTAATCCTCCATACTATATAAAGAGGGTCTTGGTTCTAGAATTGGCACTAGTATGTGTGAGAAACAAGAGTGGGCCGATTTTAGCAAGCATCATATTCTCTCAAGTAGTTCCAAGTTGCTTTGGGTGATTTGTGACACCACTTGAGGCATCCACACTATTGGTGCTAGGCTCTAAAACTCCAAGCAATCAACCACAAAAGAAAGGTATGTTATTCTACTTAAAGTTTTGTATTACAAGTACCCCATAACATGCTAGTTAGGTTGTAAACCTTGGAAATCAAATTTGCATGTATTTTAGAAAAAACATAGATCCAAGGTTTCTAGGGTTGCATGTACACCATAGGAGTGTTAGAATGCTCAAAACCCAACAGTGGTATCAGAGCCTAAGCTTGTTTTCTTGATACTTGATGCAAACTTGTTGAAAAAGATCAAAAATATGCTATCTGCTGCATGAACTCGCCGAGTCCATGGGGTGACTCGACGAGTCCATGTGATAATTATCCTACTCGTCGAGTAGGTTCTTGCACTCAACGAGTAGGAGCCCCTGAATGCAGATTTTCGAGTTTTGCTGCTGGAAATGGACTAGAAACATTACCCTAAACTTTTTTGGTGTTTTAAAACTTGTTTTAGATGGTGTAATGCTTATTCTAATCCATTTACAATGGCTAATATCAAAATTCCATGTTTTATATGTGTTAATATGATTCTTGAAATTTTGATATGAATGTTCATGTTCTTATGAGTTATGGTTAGATCATAGGAATATCTGCTGAATTGTTTGATGATTGATTCTTGATCTTAATGCCTAATGATGGAGTCCATAACTTGTCCTCAAGTTATGGATAACCAAAAGTCACTTCTTTAAAAGTGTCATTAAAGAATAAGAGGTTACATAAAGTGAAGAGTCTTCACTTTAATGGACCATTAAACTCATAAGTTATGAAATGAAAAGTCTTGAATAGTTTCAATACTTGCCCTTAAGTTTGGAATTTGTAAAGTCTCACACATCAATACTTTAAATTCCAAATTGAACCTTAGTTTTTTTAAAAATTTAAAATTCAACCCTTATACTTCTATAATATTAAAAGTTTAATTTTATATATATATGTATATATATATATATATATATATATATATATATATATATATATATATATATATATATATATATATATGTATAAGAATAAGTCGGTCTTACCGTTAGTAGGCCTCATTCACGAAGTCGGTCTATAAGGGGGGGTATAAGGTTGTTGCCTATAAAATGACAGCTTAATGGGTGTCCACTCTCACCCACCGCTTCCTTGACTGGTGGAGGGTCGTTAGCCGAATGGGTAGGATAGGACCTTAATCCTCATTAAAAGTATAATGAATTTATAAAATAACTAAACCTTTATTAATTCCCAATCTTAGTTACTTTAGGAAAATGTGAAATAGGTGCTAACCCATGAAATTACACTTTGTACCTTACCAAGTCGTTAGTGGAGCGTGTGTGGTTAACCGGCACACTAACAAGGACTAGTAAGAGTGGAAAAGGGTGACTTAAGTTTTATCATAGATCGGTGGAGCGCGTGTGGTTAACCAGCACATCGATTAGGTGATAAAATTAAGGGTACCAAGTCAATTTGCGTGGTTATTCACACCTTGTTTGTGATCCTTGGCATCCCAGTCACAAACTTGAGAGGGCACAATCGAGATTCAAACATGCCATTGAAAGTTCAATGTATCTCAAAAGATCTAGGAGTTTCAAATCCAATTAAAAACTTAATAATATTTTTCGTTTTTTTATGGTGGAAATTGGTAAATCATCATTTACCTACCTTCAACTATTTTATAACTTGGATTACGGCATCCCTCTTCCAGTTATAAATAGGTTGTTGGGTCCTAGCCTTAATATTTCATTTGGGTGACTTATTAAGGACTATTTATCTAATAAAACTTGTCTTTCTTTCTTTCAGATGTCTTCCAACACTGCTACTGGCTCAAACCCTACATGCTCCTTTTCCCTAATGAACTTGTGTGGGAAAGTCACTTTTGATGGTTCCAATTTCAATGAATGGATTAGGAACATCAGAATGATTGCTCGCTATGAGGGGAAGGAGTATGTCCTTGACAGAGAACTGAAGGTTGTTGATGAGTCGACTGCTACTCCTGAGGAGGTTGCTGAGTACACTACCCATGAGAAAGATGCCACTAAGGTGTCTTGTATCATGTTGGCCACAATGAAAGCAGAACTCCAGAAATCCTATGAAGATTTCTACCCTTTTGAGATGAACCAGAATCTGATGGATAGGTATCATTAGATTGCTCGTCAAGAGAGGTATGAAGTCATTTCCTCCGTGATAACAACTAGGATGAAGGATGGTGAACCCATCACCGGCCACTTGCAGAAAATGCAGAGGTTCGTGGACCGGTTATTGAAGCTTAATGTGGACTTCCCTGAGGACATGGCAATTGACATCATTCTCCATTCCTTACCTCCAAGTTATGATCAGTTTCGCATGACTTATCATATGAACAAGGAGGAAGTCACACTCAGCAAGCTTCAAGGACTTTTAAGGACCGCTGAAAGTGGCCTTAAAAGTACATCAGCTGTTACTCCTACTCCTCCTACTACCCCTGTTCTGGAAATTAGGCAAGGAAAGGGGAAGAAGAGGAAGACCCCTTCGAAGGGTACTAAGGGAAAGCCCATTGATGGCTCCTCTTCAAGTGGAACCAAGAAAGGTTCCATTCCTCCTTCTTTAAACCCTAAAGAAGCACAGTGCTTCTACTGCCAGGAAAAGGTGCACTGGAAGCGAAGCTGCCCCAAATACTTGCGGGATGTAAGGGATGGGAAAGTTAAACCCACCCATGAAGGTATTTATACTATATTGTCTAATAACTCATTGTGTTCTAACTCTTGGGTACTTGATACAGGTTGTGGTATTCACATTTGTACTGATTTGCAAGGCCTAAGAAGAAGTGAGAAATTGGAGCACGGGAAGATAAACTTAATCATGGGGAATAGGAAAGCATCACATGTTACCAAGATAGGAGTTTATTCTTTATTGCTTAATAATGGGTTAATTTTAGATTTGAATAAATGTTGTTACTCGTCAGAAATGGCGAGAAATATTATTTCTTTCCATGGCTTGTACAAACAAGGATTTTCCTTTTCATTTGATAATGATAATTGTGCTATTAATGTTTACTACAATGATGTATTTTGCTTTAAAACATTACCTTGTGATGGTGTATATGAAGCTGTGAATGTTGTAGATAATCTAGGAAATAATGTATTGTGTATTGATTCTTCAAATAGTTTAGATAAAGCATCCTTGTGGCATTGTCGTCTTGGACATGTTAACAAGAAGCGCATAGGCCAACTCCAAAAGGCTAGAGTTTTGGAATCATTTGACCTAAAGTCAGATGATAGTTGCGAGTCTTGTTTACTTGGAAAAATGACAAAGTCACCCTTCACTGGTACTTGTGATAGGGGTGAGAGTTTGTTGGACCTCATACACACAGATGTGTGTGGACCCTTCAAAACCGCCACAAGGGATGCTAATCGCTACTATGTGACTTTTACTGATGATTATAGTAGATATGGATATATCTACTTAATCAAACATAAGCCAGAAACCTTTGAAAAGTTCAAAGAGTTCAAGCAGGAAGTGGAGAATCAACTGGGCAGGAACATCAAGATGCTCTGATCCGATCGGGGAGGAGAGTATCTTAGTATTGAGTTCCTTGACTATCTTAAGGAATGTGGGATTATCTCACAATTGACACCTCCTAGGACACCACGACTGAATGGTGTGGCTGAGAGGTGCAATCGAACCTTATTGGACATGGTTCGTTCCATGATGATTCGAGCTTCGTTACCAATCTTATTCTGGGGGTATGCCTTAGAGACTGACGCCCATATCCTTAATCTAGTCCCTACCAAAAAGGTTGCCAAACACCTCATGAGATGTGGACTGGGAAAGTTCCTAACTTGGACCACATCAATATTTGGGGTTGCGAGGCTTTCGTGAGGCGCGAGTCTCACGACAAGCTCGAACCTCGAAGTGAGAGGTGTATTTTCATCAGCTACCCACAGAAATCCTTTGGTTACCTCTTCTACAGACCCAGTGAGAATGTGTTCTTTGTAGCTAGAAGATGAGTCTTTCGTGAGAGAGAGTTCATAAGCCAAGGAGACAGTGGGAGGCAAATTGACCTTGAAGAAATTCAAGAGTCAAGTGGTGAAGGAACCTCAAACCCTAGTAATCAACCTGTGGAGGAAACTCTTGTTGATCCAACTGACGAGCCCATACCTCTGAGGCGTTCCACGAGAGTTAGGAATGCACCTGAGCGTTACTATGGTTTCCATATTACTGCGGAGGTGAGACGCTTATCAGTGATAGTACATTGGTAAGTCTGGATAAACCTAACAGCTACACGGAAGCCATGGCAGGCCCTGAGGTTGCTAAATGGAAAGAGGCTATGTACAGCGAGATACAGTCCATGTATAACAATCATGTTTGGAACTTGGTTGACAATGTACCAGGTCGTAAGACAGTTGGGTGCAAATGGATCTTCAAGAAGAAGACCGACATGGATGGTAAGGTACACACGTATAAGGCGCGACTGGTTGCAAAGGGCTTTTCTCAAACTCCAGGAGTTGATTATCATGAGACCTTTTCACCAGTAGCAAAGATTAAGTCTATTAGGGTTATGCTAGCCATTGCTGCATTTCATGATTATGAATGGCAAATGGATGTCAAAGCCGCTTTCCTTAATGGAAAGTTGGCTGAGGATGTTTACATGGATCAGCCAGACGGTTTTGTCGATGCTAAATACCCTAATAGGGTGTGTAAGCTTGAGAAATCCATCTATGGATTGAAACAAGCACCTCGCAGATGGAATCTTTGCTTCGATGAGAAAGTCAAAGAGTTTGGCTTTTCGAGGAGTGAGGATGAGTCATGTGTATATGTTAAGGCTAGTGGGATTATAGTTAATTTTTTGGTACTGTATGTGGATGACATACTACTCATAGGAAATGACATCCCAACTTTGCAGGAGGTTAAGTCCTGGCTTGGGAAGTGTTTTGCTATGAAGGACCTTGGAGAAGCTGCCTATATTTTAGGGATAAGGATACTGAGAGACAGGAGTAAAAGACTAATTGGACTTAGTCAGAGTACCTACTTGGATAAAGTGTTGAAGAGGTTCAACATGGAGAATTCCAAGAAAGGAGAATTACCGATCCAGCACAATGCCAGACTGAGTAAAACTCAGAGTCCGAGTACAGAGGCTGAGATAGCTGAGATGAGTCGATTACCATATGCTTCCGTTGTTGGCTCGATCATGTATGCTATGACTTGTACTCGTCCTGATGTGGCCTTTGCTTTGAGCATGGTCAGCAGATATCAGGGAAACCCTGGCAAGGCTCACTGGACTGAGGTAAAGAATATTCTCAAGTACCTACGTAGGACTAAGGACTGGGTTCTTATCCTCGGTGGGAGTGATAACTTGAGAGTAGTAGGGTATAGCGATGCTAGTTTTCAGACTGATAGAGATAATTTCCACTCTCAGTCAGGCTGGGTCTTTACCCTAAATGTAGGAGCAATTACTTAGAAAGGTTCCAAGCAGGAGACAGTAGTTGATTCTACTTGTGAATCAGAGTACATAGCAGCAAGTGAAGCGGAAAAGGAGGCAATATGGCTGAAGAACTTCATTGGAGACCTTGGAGTTATACCAGCTATACAGGAGCCTATGGAGATTTTCTGTGATAGTAATAGTGCGGTTGCCTTAGCCAAGGAACCAAGAGATCATGGCAGATCCAGACACATTGACAGAAAATATCACTTAATAAGACACAAGATAGAAGAAGGACTCCTCGTGGAAAAGAGGGTATCGTCAGAAGAGAATCCTGCAGATCCCCTCACGAAGGGACTGACTAGGGTTAGGCATTTGCAGCATGTAAGAAGCATCGGGCTGAGGGACGATATTAGTTTTAATAATTAGATAGTTTTGAAACTTGTAAAATGTAATTGACATTTGATGATTAAATAAAAGTTGTCATTTATTTATGAGTAAAGTGTTACTATCTTATGTTAATCGTTTACTATTGTTTCAATTTTGCATGTTTTGACTTCCAGGATAATTATTTTATTCAAAAACTCTCCACAGTCGGTCATACGTTGGAAGTAGGTATTGAATTAAGATTGTCATGAATTTGGCTTGTATGATTTGTCTAAGGTGCATTAGACATTGCAATGGTTGCTACAACATTCATGAGTACTTATAAGGTATGAGTATTGGATTAAACCCACGCTCACTTGTATCACTTCATGGAATTTATCTCGAGTGATCGTGAGACGGTAATATCATATATATCTTCAAACCTAGAGATGTGAGTTGTTGACTATCAGTTGGTTGTCCATTGATTGTACGAAAACGCATCAGTAACATGATGTCATAAAACGTGCTTTTGTGCATAATTCAACTAGTAGTTAGTACAAGCATATGAGTCGAAGTTTATCTGTTCCTTCTACCAATAGAAGCGATATTTAGGCCCCTCGATGATTTGGTTTTGGCCTATGTATCGGGCCCGGTCAGAACCTGATTGATGTGTTCAATTTAGTTCTATGTCAAACAAATCAGAGATCGAGAAACAACTGATGGACAATAAGTATGGCATTGTTCCATGTATTTGTCCGACTGATATCTTGAGAACGGAGGATTATATGATCACTTATCTAAAATGGCACTTCATAGTTCAACAGAGTTTTAAAGAGCTACGATTGCTGGTTGGTTCCTGAAGTTATACTTGCAACTATAGTTATCAGACTTATCCAAGTGGGAGACTGCTGGATAAGGTGTCTAAGTCCGTAACTATATTTGGTATGAACTTGACCCGACCCGGCATGGTCCATTTGGGTTGCATTTAACCTAACAATTTGTATGGATATACTTTTGAGAATAAGATGGTTATGATCTATTAATATATTATAAGTTATAATATATTAATATGAAATCATATTATTTAATTAGTGTTGATCAAGAATTGATTTTGGAATTAATTTAAAGATCAAAAGAGGCTAATTAAATATGGACTCTTTCATATATATGTTGGAGACAGTGTCTAAGTCCATAACTATATTTGGTATGTACTTGACCCGACCCGGCATGGTCCATTTGGGTTGCACTTCACCCGAACAATTTACGGATAATCTTTTGAGAATAGTATAAGTTATGATTTATTAATATATTATAAGTTCTAATATATTAATATAAAATCATATTATTTAATTAGTGTTGATCTATAATTAATTTAGAATTAATTTAGAGATCAAAAGTATGACTAATTAAATATGGGCTCTTGTATTTATATAGTGTGGGCTAATGCTTATTTGGAATGGGCTAGGCTTGCATGGAAAGTCCATGGATACTCCATGGAGGTTTAACCCATGGATCTCATGGAAATGAAAAGACATGGGTATTAGGGTTTACATGGATGTAACCCTAATCCACCACACTATATAAAGGAGGCTTTGGTTCTTGAAATTGCACTAGTTGATGTGTGTAAACTAAGAGGGCCGATTTCAAGAAGTTTGTGACTATTCTCTCAAGTTTCCAAGTTTGTGGTGATTTGTGACTTCCATTTGAGGCATCCACATTATTGGTGCTAGGCTCTCAAACTCCAAGCAATCAACTACTACTACAAGGTAAGTAATTCTACTAGTTTTATTTGATTCAAGTACCCCATGCCATGCTAGTTAGGATAAGAACCTTGGAAAAATAATTATTTGAATGTATCTTAGTCAAACATAGATCCAAGGTTTCTAGGGTTGTATGTACACCATAGGAGTGTTAGAATGCTGAAAACCCATCAGTGGTATCAGAGCCTGGTTTGTTTATTTGATACTTGATGCAAAAAAAAAAAAAAAAAAAAAAAAAAAAAAAAAAAAACTTGAAAATCGAAGTTTTGTTCAAAAGCTCGTATCAAAATTTCAAGTTTTGTATATGTACTTACGATTCTTGAAATTTTTGATATGAACATTCATAAACATATGAGTTTAGAAGATCATAGAAATTATGTGCTAATAATAGATTAGATTAATTCTTGATCTTTATGTGTTTTAATGGAGTCCATAACTAGTTCTTAAGTTATGGATAACCAAAAGTCACATTTATAAATAACCATTAAAAGAACACATAGGTTACAAAAAAAATGAAGAGTCTTCATTTTTAATAACCATTAACTCATAAGTTATGAGAAATGAAATGTTTTGAAAGTTTACAAAACTTGCCCTCAAGTTTTGGAACATGTAAAGTCATATTAAAAACTTTAGTTCCAACCCTTAGAATTTTAAAAGTTAAAATTCAACCCTTATACTTTATAATATTATAAGTTAATAATATATATATGTATAAGATCAAGTCGTCTTACCGCTAGTACGCCTCATTCACGAAGCCGGTATATAAGGGGGGTATAAGGTTGTTGCCTATAAAATGGCAACTTAATGGGTGTCCACTCTCACCCACCGCTTCCTTGATCGGTGGAGGGTCGTTAGCCGAACGGGTAGGACAAGGACTTATAAATTCTCATTAAAAGTATAATGATAATACTAAAGTAACTAAACTTTATTGAATTCCCAATCTTAGTTATTTTAGGAAAATGTGAATAAGGTGCTAATCCATGAAATTACACTTTACACTTTGTTTAAGTCGTTAGTGGAGCGTGTGTGGTTAACCGGCACACTAACTTGAACTTACCAAGGTAGGTAAAGGGTGACTTAATGTTTATCATAGTATCGATGGAGCGTGTGTGGTTAACCGGCACATCGATTGAGGGGTAATACATTAAGGGTACCAAGTAATTTGCATGGTTACTTCACACCTTGTTTTGTGATCCTCGGCATCCCAGTCACAAAACTTGAAGTGCACACTCGAGATTGAAACATGCCATTGAAGAAAGTTCAATGAATCTCAAAGAATCTAGGAGTTTCTAAACCAATTAAAACCTAATTAAATATTTCGTTTTTCATGGTGGAAATTGGTGAATCGTCATTCACCTACCTTCAAATATCTTATAGCTTAGATTACGGCATCCCTCTTCTAAGTTATAAAATATTGTGTTGGGTCCTAGCCTTAATATTACATTTGGGTGTTTTGTTAAGGACTATCTCTATATCTAATCTAATCTATTCCCTCTTCTTTTCAGATGTCTTCCAATAACAATGCTTCTGGCTCAAACCCTACTAGCTCCTTCTCTCTCATGAATCTTTGTGGGAGAGTCATTTTTTATGGGTCCAACTTTACAGATTGGATCAGAAACATCAGGATGGTCACTCGGTATGAGAACAAAGAATATGTTCTCGACAAGGAGCTGAAGGTACCCGAGCCAACTGCTACTCCTGAAGAGCTTGCTGAATATGAGGTACATGAAAGAGATGCTACAAAAGTGGCATGCATCATGATGGCCACCATGACAGCCGAGCTCCAAAAGTCCTATGAGGACTATTATCCTTTTGACACGCACCAGGACTTGATGGACCGCTACCATCAAAGTGCTCGTCAAGAGCGATATGAAATAATCTCCTCCATGATAACAACCCGAATGAAGGATGGTGAACCCATCACGGGCCACATGCAGAAAATGCAAAGGTATGTGGACCGTTTACTGAAGCTGAATGTGAACTTCCCTGAGGAGTTAGCAATAGACATCATTTTGCACTCCTTGCCATCGTGTTATGATCAATTCCGCATGACATATCACATGAACAAGGAAGAAGTCACCCTCAGCAAACTTCAAGGACTCTTGAAGACCGCCGAAAGTGGTCTAAAGGGTAATTCGGTTGTTACTACTCCTACTCCTACTCCAACTGCGGCCAATGTCTTGGCAATCGGGCATGGCAAAGGGAAGAAGAGAAAGAACCCTTCTAAGGGTACCAAGGGTAAGACCCTTGAAGGCTCCTCTTCAAGCAAAACCAAGAAAGGTTTTGTCACTCCTTCTGCTAACCCTAATGAGGCTGAATGCTTCTATTGCCATGAAAAGTCGCACTGGAAGCGAAACTGCCCAAAGTACCAGCAAGATTTGAAGGATGGGAAAGTAAAACCCAACCATGCAGGTATATACACTATATTGTCTAATAACTCACCTCATTCTAAGTCTTGGGTCCTTGATACAGGTTGTGGTATTCACATATGTTGTGATTTGCAGGGACTAAAAAGAAGTGAGAATGTGGAGCAGGGAAAGATAAACTTGATCATGGGAAACAGGAAAGCTTCACCTGTCACCAAGATAGGAGTTTATTCCTTAGTGCTAAATAGTGGGTTTACATTAGATTTGAATAAATGTTATTATTCGCCAGAAATGGCAAGAAATGTTATTTCCTTTCATGCATTGTATAAACAAGGTTTTACCTTTTATTTTGATAATAATAATGGTAGTATTGATGCTTTCTTTAATAATGTTCTTTATTTTAAAGCATTACCTTGTGATGGCGTGTATGAAACTGTATCTGTTGTAGATAATCTAGGAAATAATGTACTGTGTATTAACTCTTCCACTAGCTTAGATAAAGCATCCTTATGGCATTGTCGTCTTGGACATGTAAGCAAGAAACGCATAGGCCAACTCCAAAAGGATGGAGTCTTGGAGTCATTTGACCTAAAGTCAGATGATAGTTGTGAATCTTGTTTGCTTGGTAAAATGACAAAGTCACCTTTTACTGGCACTTGTGCTAGGGGTGAAGGTTTGTTGGACCTCATACACACGGATGTGTGTGGACCCTTCAGAACCGCCACAAGAGATGCTAATCGGTTCTATGTGACTTTTACTGATGATTTTAGTAGATATGGATATGTCTACCTAATCAAGCATAAGTCAGAAACCTTTGAGAAATTCAAAGAGTTTAAGCAAGAAGTGGAGAATCAGTTGGGCAGGAACATTAAGATGCTTCAATCCGATCGTGGTGGTGAGTATCTTAGTACTGAGTTCCTTGACTATCTTAAGGAATGTGGGATTGTCTCACAATTGACACCTCCTAGGACACCACAGTTGAATGGTGTAGCTGAGAGGCGCAATCGGACCTTGTTGGACATGGTTCGTTCCATGATGAGTCGAGCTTCACTACCAATCTCATTTTGGGGGTATGCCTTAGAGACTGTCGCCCATATCCTTAATCTAGTCCCTACAAAGAAGGTTTCCAAAACACCTCACGAGGTGTGGACTGGAAAAGTTCCCAATCTAGACCACATCAAGATTTGGGGTTGCGAGGCTTTCGTGAGACGCGAGACTCACGATAAGCTCGAACCCCGAAGCGAAAGGTGTATTTTCATCGGCTACCCACAGAAATCCTTTGGTTACATCTTCTACAGACCCAGTGATAATGTGGCCTTTGTAGCAAGAATAGGATTCTTTCGAGAGAGAGAATTCATGAGCCAAGGAGACAGTGGGAGGCAAATTGACCTTGAGGAAATTCAAGAGTCAAGTGGTGAAGGAACCTCAAACCCTAGCCCTCAACCCGAGGAGGAAACTCCTGTTGAGCCGACTGAAGAATCTATACCTCTGAGGCGTTCCACCAGAGTTAAGAATGCACCTGAGCATTATTATGGTTTTCATATTACTGCAAAAGGTGAGACACTTATCAGTGATAACGCACTGGTAAATCTGGATGAGCCTAACAGCTACACGGAAGCCATGACAGGCCCTGAGGCTGCTAAATGGAAAGAGGCTATGGATAGCGAGATACAGTCCATGTATGACAATCAAGTTTGGAACTTGGTTGACAATGTACCTGATCGTAAGATAGTTGGGTGCAAATGGATCTTCAAGAAGAAGACCGACATGGATGGTAATGTACACACTTATAAGGCACGACTGGTTGCAAAGGGTTATTCTCAAACTCCGGGAGTTGATTATGATGAGACCTTTTCACCAGTGGCCAAGATTAAGTCTATTAGGGTTCTGTTAGCCATTGCTGCATTTCATGATTATGAAATATGGCAAATGGATGTCAAAACCGCTTTCCTTAATGGAAAGTTGGTTGAAGATGTTTACATGGTTCAGCCAGAGGGTTTTGTCAGTACAGAGTACCCCAGTAGAGTGTGTAAGCTCGAGAAATCCATTTATGGATTAAAACAGGCACCTCGCAGATGGAATCTTTGCTTTGATGAGAAAATCAAAGAATTTGGCTTTTCAAGGAGTGAAGATGAATCTTGTGTCTATATCAAGGCTAGTGGGAGTATAGTCAGCTTTATGGTACTGTATGTGGATGACATACTACTCATAGGAAAGGACATCCCAACCCTGCAGGAAGTAAAGTCCTGGCTTGGGAAGTGTTTCGCTATGAAGGACCTTGGAGAAGCTGCCTATATCCTAGGGATAAGGATTTTGAGAAACAGGAGTAAAAGACTAATTGGACTTAGTCAAAGCACCTATGTGGACAAAGTGTTGAAAAGGTTCAACATGCATAACTCCAAGAAAAGAGAGTTACCCATCCAGAGTAACGCCAGATTGAGTAAGACACAAAGCCCTAGTACTGAGGCTGAGATAGCAGAAATGAGTCGAATACCTTATGCTTCAGCTGTAGGATCGATCATGTATGCTATGACGTGTACTCGACCTGATGTAGCCTTTGCTTTGAGCATGGTTAGCAGGTATCAGGGGAACCCTGGCAAGGCACACTGGACTGCGGTAAAGAATATCCTCAAGTACCTATGGAGGACTAAGGACTAGGTCCTTACCCTCGGTGGCAGTGAGGACTTGAGAGTTGTAGGGTACAGTGATGCTAGCTTTCAGACTGACAGGGATAATTTCCGCTCTCAGTCGGGCTGGGTCTTTACTCTAAACGGAGGGGCAATTACTTGGAAAAGTTCCAAGCAGGAGACAGTGGCTGATTCCACTTGTGAATCAGAGTATATAGCAGCAAGCGAGGCAGCAAATGAGGCTATATGGCTAAAGAACTTCATCGGATACCTTGGAGTTGTACCAGCTATAAAGGAGCCAATGGAGATTTTTTGTGACAGCAATAGTGCGGTTGCCTTAGCCAAGGAACCAAGAGATCATGGGAGATCCAGACACATTGACAGAAAATATCACTTCATCAGACATCGAATAGAAGAAGGAATCCTCGTGGCAAAGAGGGTATCATCGGATGAGAACCCAGCAGATCCCCTCACGAAGGGACTGACTCGGGCTAAGCATCTCCAGCATGCTTGGAGCATAGGTCTGAAGGATGATATTAGTTTTAGTAGTTAGATAATCTTGAAATTTGTAAAATGTAATTGACATTTGATGATAAATAAAAGCTGTTATTTATGAGTAAAGTGTTGCTATCTCTTGTCAATCGTTTACTATTATTTCTTTTTGCATGTTTTGACTTCCAGAATAATTATGTTATGGTTTATATCATATTATTCAAACTCTCCACAGTCGGTCATATGTTGGAAGTAGATATGAATCAAGACTGTCATGGGTTGGCTAGTAGAGGTCTAAGATGTTAGACAAAGCGGGGCTACAGCACTCATGAGTGCTCATAAGTTCTGAGTATTGGATTCAACCCACGCTCACTTGTATCACTTCATGGAATTTATCTCGAGTGATCGTGAGACGGTAATATCATATAAGTCTTCAAACCTAGAGATATGATTTGTTGCCTATGAGTTGGTTATGCATTGATTGCACGAAAACGCATTGGTAACTCGATGTTATAAACCGTGCCTTTGTGTGTAGTTCAACAAATAGTAGAGCAAACATATGAGTCGAAGTTTATCTGTTCCTTCTAGGATTAGAAGCGATATCTGGGCCCCTCGATGATTTTGTTTTGACCTATGTACTGGGCCCGGTCAGAACTAAATTGATGTGTTAAGTTAAGCTCTATGTCAAACAAATCAGAAATCGGGAAACAAATGCTGGACAATAAGCAAGACCATGTTCCATGTATTTGTCCGGCTGATATCTAGAACAGAGGATTATATGATCACTTATCTAAAATGGCTCTTCATAGTTCAACGGAGTTTTAAGAGCTACGATTGCTGATCGGTTCCTGAAGTCATACTTGCAACTATAGTTATTAGACTTATCCAAGTGGGAGACTGTTAGAGATAGTGTCTAAGTCCATAACTATATTTGGTATGTACTTGACCCGACCCGGCATGGTCCGTTTGGGTTGCACTTCACCCGAACAATTTACGGATAATCTTTTGAGAATAGTATAAGTTATGATTTATTAATATATTATAAGTTCTAATATATTAATATAAAATCATATTATTTAATTAGTGTTGATCTATAATTAATTTAGAATTAATTTAGAGATCAAAAGTATGACTAATTAAATATGGGCTCTTGTATTTATATAGTGTGGGCTAATGCTTATTTGGAATGGGCTAGGCTTGCATGGAAAGTCCATGGATACTCCATGGGGCTTTAACCCATGGATCTCATGGAAATGAAAAGACATGGGTATTAGGGTTTACATGGATGTAACCCTAATCCACCACACTATATAAAGGAGGCTTTGGTTCTTGAAATTGCACTAGTTGATGTGTGTAAACTAAGAGGGCCGATTTCAAGAAGTTTGTGACTATTCTCTCAAGTTTCCAAGTTTGTGGTGATTTGTGACTTCCATTTGAGGCATCCACATTATTGGTGCTAGGCTCTCAAACTCCAAGCAATCAACTACTACTACAAGGTAAGTAATTCTACTAGTTTTATTTGATTCAAGTACCCCATGCCATGCTAGTTAGGATAAGAACCTTGGAAAAATAATTATTTGCATGTATCTTAGTCAAACATAGATCCAAGGTTTCTAGGGTTGCATGTACACCATAGGAGTGTTAGAATGCTGAAAACCCATCAATATATGGATTGGGCTAAGATTTATTTAGGATGGGCTAAGAGTATATGGAAGTCCATGGATAGTCCATGGAGATTTTAACCCATGGATCCTAGGTAAATAAAGAGTCATGGGTATTAGGGTGTAACCCTAATCCTCCATACTATATAAAGAGGGCCTTGGTTCTAGAATTGGCACTAGTGTGTGTGAGAAACAAGAGTGGGCCGATTTTAGCAAGCATCATATTCTCTCAAGTATTTCCAAGTTGTTTTGGGTGATTTGTGACACCACTTGAGGCATCCACACTATTGGTCCTAGGCTCTAAAACTCCAAGCAATCAACCACAAAAGAAAGGTATGTTATTCTACTTAAAGTTTTGTATTACAAGTACCCCATAACATGCTAGTTAGGTTGTAAACCTTGGAAATCAAATTTGCATGTATTTTAGAGAAAACATAGATCCAAGGTTTCTAGGGTTGCATGTACACCATAGGAGTGTTAGAATGCTCAAAACCCAACAGTTTGTTCATGTCAGTAGTTGATATTCTTGTATACTCCTGATAAGTGGAGAGTTGTCCTCATGACATGATAACTATTGATGTTCATGTTTGTTTCTCTAGGCACATTTTTTTCATCGTCTACAGTATCCATTAGATTTGTGGCACCTTCTGATTTCCTAGGGTGGTTTGTGGTACACACGGTTGTTGAGATTGTGGTAGCCAGAACGCCTGGTAATGAGCGTATGGAAATGGAGGCGGTAGTGGTATATACGGTTTTATATTACGTTGTGTCGGGGTTGTTGTTGTTGTTGCTAAGTGTTATTGTAATAGAGGCAGTAGAACTTGCGTCGTCAATTTGTTACTTCTGGGAGTCGGTTTTGATGGTCTTGCAGACATATTTTGTCTTCCCTTACTAGAGCTGGTGGTTGTCTCTATCGTGACAAATGTTGCTTGTCTGGATTTATTTCCTTTGGCTGATGATTTTTCGTTTGGCCCCCCTTCAACTTGTACATTTGGCTGAGACGAAGTGGGTAGTGCTGGTTGGGATGGGGTTATCATTAGTGGTACAGCACTTGGTGTTGCTGTTGTAATTAGAGTGAATGTTGGAATCAGGTTAATGGGACCAAATGTTGAGTGTGACGGGGGACATGAAGCTTGTTGTTTTTCTTTCATGTTTTAAGACGGATGGCGCCAATGTTGGTACATAGCCTTCCATATGCCTGATAGCTGATTGAGGAAGTCCTTTTCTAATGCACAATCTGGAGGGCACACTGCAAAATAGACACAGACTAGGTTAGAAAGCAATAGTGATTGATGGATCCTGATATTCCTCTCCGATGCCTAAGTTAGATGCATGGTGTGAATGTGGGAAAATTTCTTAGAGTGAGAAAAGTCCCCCTTTTACTGATTTTCCTTGAGGTCCTTATACTGTTGGGATGGTCTAGATTCTCACTTCTTAATCTGTACGGTATGAATGTCCACAAGATGCAAGGGTAGTACCCTTTAATATAATAATATTGCTTTTTCCGTGTTTCCTAGGATGTGGCATTAGGATACGTACGAACGATTTTGTTGTCATAATATATTGCTACCCGGCTTGTGTGATTGGTTTGCTATTGCCGAGGATTGTCAGCCTGGTGGACTTTGGGCTTTCTATTTGTGTCAAGTTGTTTTTTGTATGGGTTGATCCCGATACACCATTAATATGGAACTTATGTATGTATGAGCACACTTAATAAGACAACTAAACAGGATAACGTTTAGTTGAGGAACAAACCACTAGAAAAATAATGTCTTTGGGGAACAACCACATGAGAACTAATAATATCCAGAAATAATTTGAATTGTTCTTCTCACAATGGCATAAGGAAAATTGATTTGGAGTATCATTCACAAACATTTAATGCTTGGATCATGCATTTCATTACATGACATAAATATATGAACAATGTTGTAAAATAAATTTTTTGACGAATGATTTGAAAGATATAAACTTAGTGCCAATACATGTGTATCTCACTAGACATTTTTGTCTTACATATTATTTTTGTCACACGCATTCCAATTGCATGTGTGAAAATTTAGAGGATTACACATTCTTAGTAATGACTTTTGAAACTAGCTTGACGATGACTTTGACTTGTAGGGCTAGCACTCAAGATAAACTTTATATTTTGATTTATGTAAATGTACTAGTAGTTGAGGCTTCTTTATGGTTTTATACATGTAGGTAGCACCCAAGACACTTGAACTTTTGTTTGACTCTTTTGAACCTAACTTCCACATAATTTGATATTATAGATATTAATGTCACATCTTATACTAATTCCAAGTTATAAAGTATGGGGTGTTACAATCTTCATCTAAATTTAATGACACATCACTATCATTATAGGGATTGCCTGATTCTTATTGGGGGGGGGGGGTATTTCTTTATCTGAGTCACTCTAATCATCTTCTTAGATCATATATAGCTATTATTTTTGTTAGTGTGTAGGGCTTAGGTTTAGGTTAGGTCAAATTCCATAATGTATCCTTACTTATATGAGGTTTAACCTTATATATCAATCAAACAAGTTGTAATATTTACATGGTATCAAAGTTTTAGGTTAAACCTTGTGTTGTTGATCACAACCATTTGTCGTTGACCTCCACCTTCGACGATCTTCTCTAATAGTCGTCGTAGGTGCCTTCCCTGTCGCATTTTTCCCTTCTCAAATCTCTTCTCCTGTTTCTCCTCCTAAAGAAAACCTCTCTCTTATAAACAGTCATTAGTCATTGGGGATGCCTTCTCTCTCTGCTGCTGATCTCCTCCGATAACAACAATCATCCACCAAACTGGAGCTCATTTAGTTCTCCATTTGTTCTTCCTCCTTCCATGGCTTCTACATCTCTACCACAACATCCTCCATCAGAGATGCCTTCTTGCCTTCCGCCGTTGTATCAATATCTAGTCGTCGCCACCGCTGTTACATCCAGATCTAGTTCTCGTTGTAGCCACCACCTATAGATTTAGCCCCCACCGTCTGCCATCGTCACTTCCTCTTGTTCATGATATTTGATCTCCTCCCTCTTCCGCCCTCAAGATCCAGTTTAATCAATCTCATCGGAATTGGGGCAACTTTCGTCATCGACGTTGCCGAAGCACCGGTTCCTACTTCTTATCTTCATCTATGTTCTCTGTTTTTTATTTAGATCCGGTTTTAACATCTCCGATAAAACTGTAGGGGAATTTTAGCGTGTAAGGTTTATGTTTAGGTTAGGCCATAGCCTATTATATATCCTTATTTATATGAGATATAACCTTCTTTATTAATCAAACAAGTTATAATATTTACAATTATAGCTATTAAAGTAGCGCTGTATGCTAATTCCAAGTTATGAAGTATGGGATGTTATAATCTTCATCTAAATTCAATGACACATCATTATCATTATGTGGAGGGCCTGACTCTTGTTTAGAGAGGGAGAGGGGGTCCGGTTTCTTGATCCGAGTCACTGTTAATCATCTTCTTATGGTCATGCGAAGCTGTTATTTTAGCATGTATAATGCGTTTAACATCATTAATAAAAATAAACATCAACAACTAGTAACAATGGTTAAGCAATTTATAATATTCAATTAAACTTCAAGATGCTAACCCCTAGATTTAAAAAAATATTCTGAAAACTCAATAGTTTTATTAAAACAAAACACACCGACTTTTCGGTTGAAAATCCAATAATATAAGAGCTTTAGAATGATTTCACCTATATATTTTATAAAAAAAATATACGATATTCATGATAATATAAATTCATTGTTAAAACTCCAAGTATCTTTTAAAAAAAATAGAAAAGCTGGACAACTATGTTTCTGTGAAAATACATATTTTGCCCCGTTTAATTTCATTTGATTTAATATAAATGATTTATGTTCATAAAAATGTGGGTTAAATGAATATCGAGGAACAGGTTTCCTTACGTTACGAGACGGAGGGGTGTGAGTTTTGATGCACTTTTTTAATCGTTCCAAAGATTTTGTTGTTCCTTAAAGCATTAGCTTGTGAGGGACCCACTGTCATGGGATTCCTCGTCTCTTCCATGCTCCCAGTGGTTTCAAAGAGGAAGAACATTCTTTTGCGGCTGAATAGTCAATTCTTTTATAAACAGTAAAAACTATTCCTTTGTTGATAACATGAATCAATCAAAAGAATTATAATAATTAAATCGTGTCACTTAAGCCATTGTTTTTTATACATGTAACTATTTTTGTCACGTTTAGGTTCTTTTTCTAACGTGTGATGCGTCAAACACAATATAATATTGCTATGTTATGTCCTATATTGCATAACAGAGGTCATTGCCTAATTTGAGAAGAAGTCATTTGGAATTGAAACTCAAAGGAACTAAAAAAAATGATGTAAATGAAATCCAAGATATCGTATCTGACGATAGCACCCAGTCGATTACAAAGAAGGAAAAACGAGCAATAAATAAAGAAGTGGCATCATTTGATGGGAAGAATCTCAACATCGATTTCAGGCATAAGGCCCTTGGATCTTTTGAGAGCCAAAAGGGTATTTGCCTCTACCATATATATATTGTTTTTAAATTTCTAGGCCAGATTGAATGAATGGGGGACAATCGAGATTAATTTTGAATAAATAAAAATGGAGATGAAAAAGATGGCGAATTCGATGTTAATACATGTGTTGCAAGTTTTTTTTCCTTTTTTTTATTAAGAAGGATCCATATATACTTATTTAGGAGGTATAGGAGATGTTTGAGAATGTTTATTCAAGATGATTTTTGTTTTATTGTGTTTAAATATCGCTAAATTCTAAACATATTATGGTTTTTTTGTTAATCTTTAATTAGTTTATTGTAGTTTGATATCACCAATTTCTAAAAATACTATGGTTTTTTCTTATCTTTAATATACTAAATAGATCCGTTCATGGAGATTAAAAAACTTTAAATATGTTTTTTTTCTCCCGATGTGCTAGATTTCTTAATCGTTTTGAAATCAATGGATCCCCCACATGTTTGTCATGCTCAAGGCATATGGAACATTAAGTCTAGTACATAACTCATGTGTTTTATATATATCACTTAAAAGCTTTAAATTTATAAACTTTATTATTCTAACCAACTAAAACATAATAGTCAGTGTACCTACTCATGTAGTAGTAAATTAGAGTAAGTGAGGAACGGTAGTTCTAATTAAGAAAATAAATATTAAGAATTAAACTAAAAGAAATAACTATAAATAAGGGATTTTATCTGATTTTTCAAGTTCAGAAAAACTTAAATTAATCAATCAACTAACAATACTTCAAATAAAAGCAAACAACTAGAAAGCGAGATTTAATCAAGACCAAAAGATACTTTCATTTATCTTTAAATCCCTCATTTTCCTATGATCGATTTCAAGTTAATGGATTAATTCTGTTGGTTACCAAATTATAGTTTACTAGTTATCATGATCACATTGCCAATCATATATCAATTTATGAACTTTAATTTCAATGGTCAAGCAAATTAAGAACACCAAATTGATTTTAAGGATTAGTTGGACTATGAATGATAAGATCGAAGAATTACCTATCTATGATCAAGACAAGTAAATTAAACACATATTATGATTAACTAATGTTCTTTAGCACAGTTATAGCAACTAACTTTTACTATCTAATTCTAGGATATGTTATATCACTAGCTGTAACAATTTAATAATCATAAACTACTAGATAACAAATTCATGCAACAAGAATGATCATCCAATTACACATAACTTGAAGGAAAAGTAATAAAGTCTAGAACTTTAATATACTAGGATGATGATCTATCAAACACTAATTAAAACCGACTTCATAAATCCATAAAATAAGAAATCAACTAATAGTATTAGGGTTCAGCTAATCTAAACGAAAGTAAAAGGGTAATAGCCCATGATTATAGTAGAAACACAAATAATCAAAGAATAAGTTAAGTCAAACATTGTAATAGCTAAGCAAACTGAATGATTAATATTAATCTTAACTCTAATCTCTCCAATCGAAATCAGTCCTTTTAAGGGCTTTTTATAGTTTTTGGTTGCTTTTGGTCGAAGTAATCAGCAGCTCTCCTTCAGATTTAACCTAATGATCGTTATTTATACTTGCCAAAATTTAGTTGCCACGTTGTGGGAAACATCTAAAATGTGTGGGCACTAAGTCTTCATGCAAACACCGAGGAAGGTTTTAGGTTTGACACGTCACCACGTCGTGGCAATGAGATGGCCACGACGTGACATACAATTTATGCATGTATTTTATTCTTCTTTCCCTCTTGATGCATAATCCAACCTCCAAGTTTTCAGCTTTATCCAGTTTTGGTCCGTTACCTTGAGAATGTCCTTCTTTGGCTACAAAATAGAATTTATACTTTATAAGCACCAAATATCTTTGTAATTAACCAAAATATAGATAAAATGTATTGAAATAATGCATAAATATATGTATAAATATAGCAATATCAAAATACTCACACTTGTCATTTGATTGTCCACAAGCAAAACTTATTTCAATGCATCACATCAAAACATCGTTCACCAACATTGCACAAAACAATGCAAATTGAACTCACCAATTATACCTTACCTCAATGCATATTTTTGTGTCTAAAATATCTAAGTACTTCCCAAGTCCTAAATACTCACTTTTCTCATAAATGTTTCTCACTCATTTTGAACAACATTTATTTTCACATTTCTTCAATTTACACCCTTTTATTACCCCCTTTGTTTCAAAAGTTATTACCAAGCTTCCAAGCAACAAAAATTAGGAAGAAAATATTATATAATGTAATTGTCCTAAAATATAACTACACTTTATTGCACCTTCTTTATATTTTTGTGGAACTTTTTTCACTTTTTTATATTTTTTCACAACCTTTTCCATTTTTTTTATCTTTTCTCAATACTTCAATTTTAACTTTCAAACAAAAAACAAGCAATACTAACTTTATTTCTACTAATACTATAGTTCGTGACTTTCTTAGAAATTCATTGGGGTACTCAGAATTTAAAAGGCCACTAATGGAACTCATGACTTGCAATGAAACCCATATAGCGACTTTCTTTCCATCCATTCAAGCTTTTATAAATAGGTGGATAAATGAAAACATTCCCGGGGGAATACTTATCGAGTCTCAAAGGCCACAGACTGGTTCCACTCCTGAACTGTTAATTATTTTTTATATAAATTGAGTGAAAGTGCTTAAATTAAACAGATAATACATGGAAACTTGATTCACTCCATTTTAACTCACGATCCACGAGATAAATCATCATCATGTAACATCCCATTTTTCAAACAAAATTTTAATTTATAATAAGGTAAAATCATTGTTTCCACAAAACCCAAGTCAAACAAAACATAAGTATCAAATACAAACATCCTAAAATATCAGAGTATCAAAACAAGCGGAATCACAGAATCTGCAGATAGATGTGCACAATCAAGTGTTCGTCTTCCCGCGGTCATCTGAAGTACTTGAAACACAGTAAATCAACAATTGTGCGCACGAAGCTTAGTGAGTTCCCCCAAAATACTGCATACAACGTATATAATAACATGTAGCCGTATCGAGTCTATATCAACCCCAAGTCTATATTGACTCTGAGCCCAGATCAGATCCATTAGGTATGTATAAACCCCGAGTTCATAATGACTCATAGCCCAGATCGGCTCAATGCATACAACATACAAGCATATCAGCAAGAGTCACAAAGACAGTATGCACCATCGACACCTAGTGTCCTATAGTATAGTGAGAAGACTCACCTAGCAGGTAGCAGCTAAAACACAACATCTCTCACACGGTGAAGACTAGTACTAAAAAACACCTAACAACAATAAAGAAGTACCCACTCATTCTACACCCTAAAACCTCTAAATTGACCAAAAGTCAACTATGGTCACAGTCAACTTCGATAGGTCTCCACGTCGTGGCCACCCATAGGCCACATCGTGGGCACTCCGAGACAAAACAGTCGGGCACCCTCCCCAGTCGCCACGTCATGGCCATCCAAACGCCACGTCGTGGAAACTAGATTCCAGCAGCTTAATAGATTTTGCTCTTAACATGTTAAGTCATTCCTTCAAACTTTTCAGAACCCTTCCTAAGGCCTTCTACTTCACAAATATCGGTGCTTTTCAGTCTTGCATGTCCAATGCAAGTCTAACACTCAAACTTAGGTTAACATGAAGCAATACCACCAAAGATCACATGCATGAAGCCTAAAATAGCAATAAACTTCAGATCTGGAACATATGTCCACTAAGGGACCTCATCAATCCATAAAGTTGCTGACTTTATGGAATCCATGCATTCTACCCAACCCAACATACAAAAAAGTGGGAAAATATAGATATGGCATGCTCATAACATAAAGCTTGAGTCTTGGATACTTACGATGGTCCAGAAAGTATACGCAAGCTAGATCAATGCTTCAACAATGATTCTTTCTCCTTCAAAATGCCAAAAGTAACCACACAAGCTAAGATCTCTTACAATGGGGGTAGGATTTGGTTCAGGTAGTTTTCTAGATGGTAGAGGCTGCCAAATGAGGCAACCCTAGGAGTTTGTGCCCTTAAATAGGACACCAACCCCACAAATTAGGGTTTTGTCCCAAAACAGTCCCCACATTGTGGCCAACATAACGCCACACCGTGGGAGACTTAAATAAAGTTACGTTCGATCCGGGTCATGCCACGTCTTGATGGTGCTTCTGCCATGCCGTGGTCTTCCAATTCAAATAAAAATTAAATAAAGATATATCTTGAAGACTCGAATGTTACAATTCTCCATACTAGAATCAGACTTTTCCCTCGAAGTCCTCAGTCACGAACAAAACATGATAGTGGGTATGCATCTCCTCCTCGGGTTCCCAAGTCCACTCAGACCCCTTCCGGTACTGCCATTGCACCTTCACCAAGCCCACCACCTTGTTAGGCAAGGTCTTCGTCTTCCTGTTGATAATTGATATCGGTCACTCAACATAATTCAGGCAGTCATTGACCTGAATATCATCCAAAGTGTTGGGTTATTTCTTGTATTGTGTCAAATATATTACGCATGTATTTAGTCTTTATTGATTGTTTCAACACAAAGGTACCACTGATGTCTCGTCGGTCACACACTTTCGTAACTAGGAAACATGGAAGGTGCAATGAATCTGACTAAACTCATCTAGTAAATCCAATCGGTAGGCCACCTTACCCACCATAGCTACCACCCAAAATGGACCGATAAACCTAGGGCCTAGCTTGCCCCGCTTCCTGAATTGGATAATGCCTTTCTAAGGCGAAACTTTCAGGAGTACCATATCCCCCACCATGAATTCCAACTCGGATCGATGTCGCTCAGCGTAACTCTTATGTCGGCTCTAGGGTGTCTGTATTCTTTGTCTAACCTTTTGTATAAGCTTAGTCATCTTGATCACTATCTTCGTGCTCTTCATGACTCTCTGTCCAACCTCTCCCCAAAAAAATAGGGTTCCGAGACTTCCTCCCGTAAAGAAGTTTGGAGGGAGGCTTACCAATGCTAGCATGATGGATGTTGTTGTATGAAAACTCATCCAAGGGAAGGCAGGAGTCCTATCTCCCACCAAAATCTATGATGCAAGCCCCCAACATATCCTCGAGCGTCTGAATGGTCCACTCACTCTGCCCGTCCGTCTTCGGATGATAAGCAATATTGAAATGCAACTAGGTACCCAACTCCTCATGGTACCTCTTCCAAAATTTGGAAGTGAAACAGACATCCCGGTCTGAAATGATAGAGTTGGGTACACCGTTTCGAGCAACCACCTCCCTAAAATAGATCTCAACCAACTTCTCAGAAGAAGAGCTCTCACAAATAGCCAAATGTGATCACTCTTCATCAAAAGATCCACAATCACCTAAATGGAATCAAAACCCTTCGCTGTCTTTGGTAATTTCGTGATGAAATTCACCGTGATATGTTCCTATTCCCATAATGGTACATCCTGAGGCTGCAACTTTCTGTGAGGGTGTTGACGTTGTCCTTGACCTTCTGACATGTCATGCACCACTTCACAAACCAAGTTATATCTCTCTTCATACACGACCACCAATAACTATGTCTCATGTCAAGATACATCTTCGTTGCTCCTGGATGAATGGAAAATTTTGATTTGTGTGCCTCGTCCATCAAAATCTATCGGGTTTCACCCGAATAAGGCACCCAAATCCTACCATGAAGAGTCAACAGCCCCTACTGTCGATATCAAAAGCAGAAACATGACCAACCACTCGTTCAATATTCTGATTCTCTTCATTGATGGCTTCCTCCTGTGTATCCCTAATCATCTCAAATATTGGAGTTACCACTATCATCCTCAAACAAACATCTCAAATCAGGGCTCTAAACGCCCTACGACTCAGAATATCGACAACCATGTTGGACTTACCTGGGTGGTATAAAATCTCATAGTCGTAGTCTTTCACCACATCAAGCCATCTCCGATGTCTCATATTGAGGTTGGGCTAATACATAAGATATCTCAAACTCTTATGGTCCATTTAGATGGTACACCGAAACCCATACAAATAATGATGCCAGATCTTTAGGGCGAAAACCACAACCCCATATCGAGATCATGCGTAGGATATTTTGCCTCGTGAGGCTTCAGCTGCCTCAAAGCGTAAGCGATCACGTGCCATCTCTGTATCAGTACAACACCCAAGCTCATAATCGATGCGTCACAATAAACCACAAAATCCTCGACTCCTTCTGGGAGGGTAAGTATCGGTGCTTCACAAAGCTTATGTTGAAGAGTCTCAAATGTCGCCCGGTGCTCAGGCCCCCAACTGAATGTGACGTCTTTTTTCGTCATCCTAGTGATAGGAACTACAATCTTGGAAAAATCCATAATAAATCTCCTACATTAACCAGCCAAACCAAGGAAATTTCAAATCTCAGATAGGGACTTCGGAACCTCCCACTGCATAATCGCATCAATCTTGGCTGGGTTAACCAAGATACCATTCTGGTTGACGAAGTGCCCCAGAAACCGAACCTTATGCAACTGGAACTCACACTTGGATAACTTGGCGTACAACTTCTCCGCCTACAGAACTCCAAGAATCTCATGAAGGTGCTCCTCATGTTGTTCCTTTATCTTAGAATAGACCTAGATATAATCGGTAAAAACAATCACCGATTGATCCGAAATCGGCTTGCACACTCGGTTCATAAGGTCCATGAATGCCTCCGGTGCATTGGTGAGCCCGAAAGGCATCACCACAAACATGTAATGACCATAACGAGTTCGGAAGGTCGTCTTCTAAATATCATCCTCTCTGACTCTCATCTGGTGGTAGCCTGACCTCAAATCAATCTTGGAAAACCAAGATTCTCCGTGTAACTGATCGAAAAGATCATCGATCCTTGGCAATGGATAATGGTTCTTCACCGCCAGCTTGTTCAACTCCCATTAATCAATGCACATCCGGTGTGACCCATCCTTCTTCTTGACAAAAAGTATCGGTGTTCCCCACGGCAAGCTACTCGGCCATATAAAATCCTTCCCTAACAGCTTTTGAAGCTGAGAGGATAACTCATGCATCTTAGGAGGCACAAGGTCATAAGACACTTTCGCAATCAGGGCAGCACCAGGGATCAGATTGATCCTGAAATCAACCTGTCTCTTGGTAGGCATGCCAAGTAGATCATATCGGAAAACATCGGGAAATTCAATCACCGCAGGAACATCGAAGACTGAATTCTTGCCCTCGACCCGCGTGCTGACTACAAGATAACCCATACAACCATGTTGAAGACTGCCTCAACCTGACAACAAAATAAAACACAGAACCAACCCTAGTGTCCTCACCATACATGGTCAGTACTCCCCCACTAGGGTCTCGAACAGTCACTCACAATCAATCAAACCCACATACCGACTCAACGAGTCCATACCCGTAATAACAAAGACATCCTACATCGCGATATGGATGAGATTTATTGGGAACTCAACACTAAAAATCTCTAATACACAACCTATATAAACATCAGAAGCCAAAATTATGTGATCATCCGAGATAGCCACTCTCAAAGGTCGGTCCAAAGGCTCGCGTGGAATACTTAAATCTCTACTAAAGGATGTCGACACAAATGACCGACTCAAACCCGAGTCAAATATCACTAAAGCAGGCACATAATTCACAAGAAATGTACCTAACTAAATCATAATCATACGCATGAATAAAGTAAATCAACATAAATATAAAGGAACACATAACAGCAACGACGTCTGGCGCGGCCCTGGCCTCCTCTGCTGTCAACTGAAAAACTCTTCCTCGGGCCTTCGGGGCCTCGGCCTTCCTCTGTTGTCAACGGTTGCAGTGGTTGCGGTAACAACACCCTCGCTGATGGTCGTGTAGCGCTCGTCAAATAGCTTAATCATAATGGTCTTGATAGACCCAAAAATCTCAGGAATAGTCTCCCTAATCGTCACGACCACCTCAACGGCAACAATCCTATGAATCTCATCATCACTGGTACCCGGCCTCTCTGGGTCGCTAGATCCTGAACCACGGGTAGTGATCACCATACTTAAACACACAACGAAGAGGTCAAAACCAGACTAAAACATATGCATACATAATATACATTGGCACAAGTTCCTTAGTACCCCAAGGTTCTTCCCGAATCACATACGGATCTTGCGCTTTCAGTAGTACGGGCCCATACTACTTTCCACACCTATCCGTAATTGATTCAGGCGGCCCTTCCAAGGTCCTAAATCATTACTCGCTCTACTCTAGGTGTATCCACAAACACCTATGGGATCACCATAACCACCACTAAGCACCTAGATACTCATCCTAGGTTCCTCCTCAACCACCGCGCCACTCCACAAGCATCTCTACTAAACTATCCAATTGCTTCACGTATACCAATTGCACATAATCCAAGACTTGATAGAAGGTGGAATAAATGATTCTACCTCAAGCCCACAACCAGACGAGGAACGAGAAATAAGGCTAAACCAAGCATTCTAAGGCTATAAAACCCTAACTACGTGCAACCATAAAGCATACACAAAGCAATTAACAACCTTAGTTTCAATCCTAACAAAGCAACACAAGTAATCTCCAAGGCAAAAGGTGTAATAATTCATGCAACTCTATCATGCACTTCCTGAGGGACTCTTAGCCTATCACTAGCATGCATCTCTATCAGTTCATGTAATAAATCAAATACAACAAAACACAAGTATTGGTATTTAGGGAGATCACTTTTGAGCTCCGGCTGATTGTACACATCGCTTCCTCCTCTCTTCTTCTTTGAAATTCTTTACTGCTTAAGAAAGGGTTTTGTAAGGTCCTTGATGGAAGGATCTTCACCAATGATCAATCAAGCATAAGAAAACAAAGAAGAAATGGAGTAGAAGATGAATGAAACTGAGCTTGCATACGATTAAACACTTGAAACCGTCTGATACAACTCAGGGACCGAAAACTAGCAATGAACAACTTCCTAGATCTGACAGCCTGACAACCTATATATACCCACAAGGACCGAAAACAGTTTTCTGTCAGCAGACCGAAAACTGGTTTTCGGTCACACCTTAACCGAGAACTTGCCTAGACCGAAAACAGCAAACATACACAAAAGACTCCAAAATACAACGACAAATGCCCTAACTCATCTATACATTTGATGCCTAATCCAAACCATATATATTGGCCCTTCAATCTCCCCCTTGGTTTGGGGCTAGCATAATTCAGTCTTTGTCAACCACCAGCACATCTGACTTTCCTATAGCTCCATTTCACATCTCCTTTTGAATGATATCAGTAACCATGGCAGTGTACTCCTTAGCAGCAGACTCAAAAAGGTCTTCAGCCACCTTGATCTGATGATGAGAAAGCTCATGTATATCCCACCTTCCAAATTGTAGCAGATCCCTCTTGTCATATAGACGAATACATCCATGTTCAAGTTTGATGACAGCGGAAGCTGTGGTTTCATCAAACACCCAGTATTGCATGGATTTTAGAGATCCATCTGGATGGTTCTGAAGGATAGGGATCTGCTTTACTTGATTAGTAGCAGGCCACATCACAGACCGAAGAGGCTTATTGGTTTGGGGATCAATGGCACTCGGGTATATCTTGATGATGGACTCTGCAGTCTTCATTGAGGGAAAGCCCTTTGCCACTTAACCTTCCAAAAATAACTTGAACTGTGTCGCCTTGGGATCATTTGATGGATTTGCAAAAGGAGCATTAGACAACTCCGTAAGATCAACCCTGGTCCAAGAGTGGAAATGGTGGGCATCCTTATACAATTCGGTATTTCCACTCTTCCTTCTCACGATCCACATGTTCAGAGTGTCGTGGAATCCCCATGAGATTATCCCTGACCTATCACCATATACGTCTCTGAAGCGATTTTCTCCAAGATCCGTAAAGGTGATGTTTGGATGATCCCCGGGAGCATTCTGATCCGAGCTCTTTTTGAACAAAAATTGACCCTTTTCAGTGGACTTGGCTAGTTTAGCACGTTTTAACGCCATGACATTTGGAGCTTGCGCTGGTTCTTTGTCAAAACGATTGACAACTGTGGTTGTTCTTGTAGGAGGTGGAACTACGGGAGCGTCTTGATTGGGAAGATAGACCCTTGGCTCATCGATAGATGATTTGAATTTTTCACCAAATTCTTCTTCCAGCTTCTTCTTCAGATCATAATAGCTGGCGGTCAACAAACCAAAATGCGTCTGAAGATCGGTGATCTGTTTTGTCTTCAGAGCTTTATCTGCTTCGAGATCATCGGTGCGAGTGATAAGCTGAGCATTGGTGGCCTCAAGATCAGCAATACGAGACTCGTGCTGACTGATCATGAGGTCTTTCTCAATGAGTTTCTGGTTCAACACACCAATCTCCTTTCTCATCTCGGGCACTGAGACATCATCATGTCCAGATATACTCTCCTCAAATGATATTCCTTTTCTGCGGGAGGAGTGAGTTGGACTTAAATTATGGGCCATATGCATGGCTAGCCTCTCGGAGGCAACATCATGATACGGCCTTGGAGGAGACGAACTCAGGCCTGCAGACGAACCACCAACTTCATGGGTTGAGCTGGGGCCTTCTTGAATGGGCACAGATGAGGAAGGGGCAACTGTTGTAGATGGAGGAGTCTCTGTGGTTTGAGTTGGGTCCGGAAAAGCTACTCCCACCCTTGGATCAACTATGTGTCTTTTCATCGGGGGCTGGGAGGTCAGGACTGTCTGGGTATCACTTGTAATTGGCTCGGATGTAGGAACCACATTATCAAGGGGAGGAATCCCTGATGATGTGTCCATATGAGTTGAAGAATCAGCCGCTTGAACGGTAACCGGAGGCTCAACTTCTCGATTGTCAGCTTTCTCCCTTATCTCCGGTGTTGGATTGGCACCATCATCGATATCTTTGAGGAAGTCATCGAGGTCTTCATTTGGCAAAGGGTGCTCAAATCCAGTAAACTGCATCGAAACATCATCTTCGTCATAACCGGACAGATCAAGATTCTCATACTCATCCTCTTCTCCTCCTTCAGTCTCAGTGAATTCTTCTATAATTCCCTCACTAAAGTCACTCTGAACCGCCACGTTTGTGACATCATGCTATGAAGCAACGATGGTAGTTGGAACAACAGTTTCAATCTCATTGTCTGACGTATCGATAACATCGTCATTCACATTTGCATGTTCTAACGATGCTTGATCAGTTGACATTTGTTCAGACGATCCATGGGATTCTGAAGAGTCTGACAGCTCAACAAACTTTCCAAATTTCACGAGAGGGTACTTTCCTTGGAGCATTATTTTCCCCTTACGGTTCTGCTTGATTAGGCTCATAGTGTTTGGTCTGAAAGCTTTCATGTCAAGTATTTCTCCTGTCTTGACCAGATCGGGAAAAAGACTGTTGATGAAGATTTGAATAAATCTTGGATAGAGTAGGAATTGATCCTTCAACTTCTTGTTAGCATTACTAACCATCTCCTCCAAAATAAACCTTGAGAAGTTGAAGTCAATCCCGGCAGCCAATGCAACGATCGCCTGAGTATTTCTTGAGAAAATTTCGTCTGAACCACCCTTTCTCCCAGATATGCAGTTGACAAATACGTGGGCTAGAAACCTCCAGTAAGGAGGTAACAGCTTCTTTAGGGTTGGTGGAAATACTCCTTCGTATCCCATCTTCTCGAGATACTCATCAACCGGTCTCAGATCTATATCAGTCACTAAGGTAGCTTTGTCATCAATCTTCAAGATATCTCTGATGACTTGCTCAGAGATAACAACTTTGCATCCTCTGACAGAAGCTTCAATTGTCGTTGATCCATTTTCTCCATTCTTGACACTTGTAGATCTCCAAAATTCGTTGATCAGGTTCAGATAAATGACTGGATTCCAGGTTAGTGCAGTGAAGATGCAGCATTCCCTTAGCCCGTGCATCATTGATTTGAATTCGATGTGTGCTACTGGAGGATCATCAAGAAGAATGGACACGTTGTGATTTTCTGCAACTTTGAGACTTGTCATTTTATCTGCACAAAACAAGCCAGGTGAGAAAACATTTGATTATAACAAATTAAAATTATTTTCTTAATTATGTCAGTTAATTTTGGCCATTTTAATTGAATTTTATTAGTCAAACATGGGTTCTCGGTCAAGGCAGTTAGACCGAAAATTCATGGACTGAACACTGTGAAGACCGAAAGCCACATTGGACCGAAAACAGCTTCGACCGAAAGCCGTCCAAGTCGGCTTGACCGCAAACGGCTCGGCTCGACCGAAAGCTGGTTTTCGGCCGAAAGCTTGGACCGAAAGCCGATGGATCGAAAGCTCGCCCACAGATCTTGTTTTCGCGATTTATCCATGATTTCACGGTCGATTCTCAATAAAAACTACATAGCTGGGGTCGGAATCTTCATACCTTCAAGAAAATCAAGTTAATTCGAGAAAATAACACAAAACGTTTTCGAGATTTTAGAGAGGATTTAGAGGGTTTTCGGTTTGCAGAGGAAAATGAGGGAAGGAACTGATTTTCGGGGTCCCTTTTCCTTTATATACCTGATCTGAATTCAGTGGGCTGCACCCGAAAATGTGTGAGGCCCAAAACTCAAAACAATTTAAAAAAACAAAACTCTTGGAGGATTAAAATAAAATAGAATAAAAAAAACTTTCTAAATTTTACCAATCCTAAAAATTTAAAGAATAAAAATAAAAATAAAAATAAAAATAAAAAATACTAAAATTTTTAATTCAAACTAATTTTAGTCCTCTATCTGAAATTGATTAACCTTTTGTGAAATGGGATCAAAGTTGTTAGACAATCATTTTCCATTTATCAGTCCCTCTCCTTTCATGAATAGATCTGGTCGATCGCCGGTATTGTGGTCCACTTAAGCACGAAAAATTGTGACAAATTCTAGGAATGCTATCAGTGACAGGACAGATTTATCCTAAGTTACTAGATAAAAATACCTAAGGACCATTTATTTGACGACAACCAAGGATATTGTTGTCCACCTAAATTGAGCAGCGAGATCTACAGACAATCTAGAATTGTTCAATTTTAAGTGTACTAGAACATGTTTCCCGCTTCCTGACATACCCCAATAATCAAGAACTTCCGAGATACTCCTTACTTTAGGTGAGCAGACGATTATTCATAGAAAGGATAGATTTAAAATGCATATGTTGTACACTCAGGTCGGATCTTTCAATCACGCAGAGAGTGAAACATATGACTGACTAGAATTTCAGAGGGATTTAGAAGTAGAAGGTTGCATATGTTGTGTACCAGGTCGGATTGTTAATCACGCAAAGGAGACAGCATATGGCTAACAGATAGGAAGAATTGCATAGATAGAAGATGCAGAGAAATAGAGTTGCATATGCTGCAGTCTAGGTCGGATATGTTGATCACACAGAGGAGGCAACATATGACTAACAGTAAGAAAGAAAGAAAATAATTTCCTACAGACCTACTTTATCGGAATTCCCCAGTCGCCCCATCAATACCGAAATTAAGGACAAAATCCGTACATCGAGGAAGAGTTAAACCACAGTTCTAGATACGGGTTCTTTAATGTGACTGGTGGATTCTCAAGTATATCTCCCTGCTCAACCTATCCAAGCGTCGTATTGTCAGGCTAAATGAAACTATCTAGGTCAGAGTTTATCAAGTCTCTAGATTCCTTAAGTTCATCTGCACCTAGTCAAGTCCATTAATGTTTTCGTGCCTACCAGCGCATCGAACACAGAGCCTAGACAATTCAGCTTTGGTACTTTACACAGACTCAGATTGTCTGTTATCACAAGCTGATATCACTTCCCATCACATCACTTCACAGTAATATTTTTGATTTTTCTGATTTTCTAATGTTTTTGGATTTTTTTTTTAAGTTTCTATTGTTTTTGGATTTTTTAATTTTTCTAATTTTTGTTTGATTTTTGATTATTTCTCTCCCTAAATTTGTGCATGGGTGAGAATGAAATTAAAATGCGCAAATTTAAACTAACCTAAACAAAAATTAATCCTCAAAGCGAATCATTTTCAAAAAGTTTACCAGCACATCGAATCGAGCATTGTTAAACGGCTTGGTGAACAGATCCGCCACATTATTAGCAGTGTCAACCTGTTCTAGCCGAATGAGCGAGCGCTCATAACAATCTCGGATAAAATGAACTTTGATGTCGATGTGCTTGGTTTTTGAGTGTTGGACCGGATTTTTAGCAATTTGGATTGCAGCCTCATTATCACAGAATATAGGGGTTTCTTGAAAATTCAAACCGTAATCCAACAGCTGATGTTGGATCCATATGAATTGAGAACAACATGCAGACGCAACTACGTATTCTGCTTCTGCTGTTGAGGTCGAGACAATAGTCTGCTTCTTGCACTGCCAGGAAACCAGCCTATCTCCGAGAAATTGCCATCCGCCTGAAGTCGATTTCCTATCAAGCTCGCAGCCGCCATAATTGCTGTCTGCAAAAGCATAAAGATCAAATTCGGAATTTTTTGGATACCAAAGACCCAATTTTGGGCTGCCTTTGAGGTACCGTAAAATCCGTTTAACAGCAATAAGATGAGACAGTTTAGGATTAGCCTGGTAACGCGCGCATTGACAGACCGCAAACATAATGTCTGGGCGACTGGCAGACAGATACATCAGTGATCCGATCATCGATCTGTAGTACGTTTGCTCTACGGATTTGCCTTCAAGATCAGGAGTCAGCAGTGGTCTCTCCGCCATGGGCGTCAAAGCAGGTTTGGCGCCTCTAAACCCGAACTTCTCGAGCATATCATCCACATATTTGGCTTGATGAATCAGGATTCCGGCTGAAGATTGTTTGACCTGAAGCCCCAAAAACGTGGTCATTTCCCCCAAAGAACTCATCTCGAACCGCTTTTTCATGACGTCCTCGAACTCCATGCATAGCTGAGGACTCGTCGACCCGAAAATGATATCGTCCACATAGATTTGTACAAGAATTTGATGTGGACCAACATGCTTGATGAATAGGGTCTGATCGATAGTACCGTGTGAGTATCCATGATTGAGCAAGTGTTGTGTGAGGGTAGCATACCAGGCTCTAGGAGCTTGATGCAGCCCATACAAAGCCTTGTCTAACTTGTAGACATGGTTGGGAAGTTTTGAGTTAACAAACCCAGGAGGTTGGTCAACATAAATCTCCTCCTTCACCTTGTCGTACAAGAAAGCCGTCTTGACGTCCATTTGGTATACGGTGAAGTTCATGTAGGAAGCATAGGCGAGGAAGATACGGATAGCCTCCAAGCGCGCCACCGGAGCATAGACTTATGTATAATCAAGACCCTCAATTTGCCTGAACCCACGGACCACCAATCTCGCCTTATTCCGTACAATGACACCCGAATCACCTTGCTTGTTCCGAAACACCCATCTGGTGTCGAGAGATTTATTGCCTTTAGGAAGCTCCACCAACTTCCAAACCCCGAGCTTTTCGAAATGATTCAGCTCGTCATGCATGGCATCCACTCAGCTGGGCTCATTCAAAGCCATTTCGACGTTTTTGGGATCTATTTGAGAAATGAAGCAAGAATAAAGACATGTGTTGACGTCTCCACTCTGACTTCTCGTTTTAACTCTGTCGCCCAGCTGGCCAATGATGTTTTCTATCGGATGATCGCGCTGTATGCGAGAGGGGATTTCGTGACTGATGTCATGGACTGAAACGGGAAGAGTATGGATATTAATAGCTCCGTCATGTGCTGAAGAATCCACGGTAGATGTTCCAGCTTCGTTTGGTGGATTTGCTACAAACTCATCAGTGATTTGTTCGGGAAAGAGAAGATCCATCAGATTTTGAGTGACAGCGGAAGTATCTTGGTTCATGAACTCTCTTTCGACCGGAGTTAGAGGAGTAGCATCAGCATCTGAAGCAGATTGTTGCGTTGATGACTCAGGAGAAACGATTGGAACAGTAGACACCACCGGAGGATCAGTAGCAGAAACTAATGGCGGTCTGTAGACAACCTCTTCATCTTCGTCTTCAATGATAGTCTTCGAGCCAGAGGTAGACCCAGCTTGGTTATCAGACGACACACTAAAGGATTTGAATAATGATGTGTAGTCAAATAGCCAATCAGGACCCACCCTAGCGTCCGTTTCATTCTCTTCAAGCCAGCGAACATCGAAAGACTCCACCATTTGTTTCGTCTTCTTGTTGTATACCCGGTAAGCAGTACGAGCAGCGTATCTGACAAAATAACAATCATCGGTTTTTGCATTGAATTTTGGGTTGGATTCCAAGTGGAGAAGGGTGCAAGGGTAGCCAAATACTCGGAAGTGGCTGACAGATGGCTTGTGTCCATAGAGAATCTCATATGGGGTTTTCATCTGGGCTTTGTTGATCAGAACACGATTTTGAACATAACAAGCTGTGTTGATCGCCTCCGCCCAAAAGAAAACTGGAAGTTTAGAATCACAAAGCATCGTCCTCGCGGCGTCTTGTAGCGTCCGATTCCTCCGCTCAGCAACACCGTTTTGTTGTGGTGTCCGAACAGAGCTAAATTGACGCACGATCCCTTTCTCAATGCAAAAATGATCAAGAACAGCGTTCTTGAACTCTGTTCCATTATCTGTGCGTAGCGCTTTCACTTGGTGGTTGGTTTGGTTCTCGATCATTACAATGAACTTCTTGATGAGGTCAGCGATCCCAGCTTTGTTGGACAGAAAGAAGACCCACGTGAAACGAGAGAAATCGTCGATCACAACGAGACAATATGAATTTCGGTTGATACTGAGGACGTTGACCGGACCAACCAAGTCCATGTGCAACAACTGGAGCACCTGATTGATGGAATTGACCTGCTTTGGCAGATGTGGTTTCCGATGGTGTTTGCCTTGAGCACAGGAAACACATTTTTCAAAAGCAATAAAATCTCTGACAGGCAGACCGCGGACCATTTCGTTCTTAGCAAGTCGGTTCAGGTTCTTTGCATTTGCATGGCCAAGTCGACGATGCCACAAAATTGCGTTTTGTTCTGAGACTCTGGAAAAGAGACAAGTGACTTCTTTGGGTACATTACTGTTCATGTCGATAATATAGGCATTCCCATCCCGCTTAGATTTGACTAGAATCCACTCCTCCGGAATGACAATGCCTGGTTTTAAGATTAGACATTCTTTATCGGTGAAGTGTGTTGAGAAACCCTTGTCACAGATTTGAGAAACGCTCAACAGACTGTGCTTCAGCTCAGGAGCATAGTTGACATTCTCAAAACTGCGCACTCCGTTCGTCACCGTTCCTTTTTGCGTTATCTTTCCGCCTTCTCCGCCCGCGAAGGAGACATATCCCCCATTAAATGTCTAAATGTCGTGCAGTTGGGAGATATCTCCAGTCATGTGCCGGGAGCAGCCGCTGTCGACATACCACGGTCTGACGACATTCCTCTGCAACTGTCCCTGCGCGATGAGCGGAATCATTTAGATTTGGGGACCCAGGTCATTACAGTCCTGGGTTGACCCTTAACTTTCACAGATTCATCTTTTAATTTCTCTTTTGATTTTTCTTTTTCAACAGATATAGAGGAGGATGATGACTGATCAGATTTTAATTTTGGCAACCATTGAAAATTAGGTTTTGACAAACTATTTCTGAATTTATTGAAAACCTATTTGTTCTTTTGAAAACCTGCCATTTTCTTGTTTTGATTTGTTTTCCAGTCATCATCTCGAGAGCGAGTTTTGGAGGATTTTCTAATTAAAGATTGTCCTCTAGACCCATTCTCTCCTCTTTTAGACATGTGATGCACAAACATTCGATTTAAACAATTTCTGGCAATATGACCAGCAGTACCACAGTTAAAACAAATTTGTTTATTATCATTAGAAATGGTACTGCTCTTGTCAGATTTCTTGCGTTTATTATCTTTTCTAGCATTTTCACATTTGCAAGAACAAGCATTAGATTGTGTAGCAAACGTGGAAGATGTAGAAGCACTTGAATCAGATTTAGCAACTTTATCAGAAACAACATCATTATTTTCAATTTTATCATTCTGAAATAATACACCACCAGAAACAAAAACATCAGTTTTAGAATTTAAAACAGACTCATCACAAAACTCAACACCAAATTTAGACACAGAATTATTCGACTCAGACTTTTCAGCTTCTTGCTCCCCCTGAACTACTGACAAATCCGCACTTGAGGTAGAAATGTTAGTATCCAAAATTTTATCAGTTGAGCATGTTGCTTGTTCAGAAGCAGGCTTTCCATAAACTAAAAAAGGTTCTCTGTCAATCTCTTCTTGAGATAGAGGAATGACAGTATAGGTATGATTAAATGAAGGAGGGACACTCTCAAAACCTAATCCTACTTTCTTTTGGTTTCCACAAGTAATGTCCTTCCACTGCATCTGTCCTTCTATCATTTTTGCAACTACTTCACTTGACCCATCGAATTTGTTGAAAATAAATTCAGCATTTTCAAGACGATTTTTCAATGCGTCAAGTTCAGCGGTTACAACAGAAAATTTTCTTTTGAGATGATCATAGTTCTCGCATTTGTTGCTGTAATCCTCTTGCAGTTTCTTAAAGTCCTTTGTTTTATTTTTTAATTGTGTTTTTAAAGGCTTTTGATTTTTTCTAAGAGTGTATCCCTCATATTTAAGGTCCTCGTTCTCTCTCTTGATCAATTCAATTTGGTCTCGCAAAAATTTAACAGTTTTAATACAAGACTGAGAGCAACCAATTTCACTGACCTCGGGTTTGGCTGGCTCGGAAGTAGTTTGCACCATGAACGCAAACTGAAGATTCATCATTTCTTCTTCAGGGTCTCTCTCTGCTTCTTCCTCCACACAATCCTTGATTTGAGCAATATGCGCATTTTCAGGTCCTGAAATATTCAGAGCCTGAATTTGATCTTCCCAATCAAAGGATTGGGCCACCATCGCCAAGTTAGCAGTCTGATTGCTTGAAGAAGATCCCTTGTTGACATAGGTCACCGGCACCATGGTTCGCTCAGAATTCTCTCTTCGGTCTGGCTTTGGACACTCCCTTGCAAAATGCCCAGGCTTATGACAATTGTAGCATCTCAGCTTCCCTTTGTTGAACCCCACTTTCTTGTCAGAGTTCACACTCCAATTGTTCTTTCCGGTTTTCTTGGAAAACTGCTATGCCCTAAAAATAGTCATGGCCATTTGCCAGGTGATGTCCATCTCCTCCACATCCTCTGGATGGATCTGGTCTAGGTCAGCAAAAGATAATTGTGGGGAAAGCTCTTGGGCCACAAAGGCATTGTAGCAATTTACCAAACCAGTGGCGAGGGCCAGATTTTCTTCCTTCTCTTTCAATGATGAAACTTGAGAACTGAATCCATGAGATTGAATGTGTGCTGCTGTGGATGAACCAACACTAGAACCAACTTGTTGAGCTAAAGTTTGAGGTTGAGGAACTTGAATGTGTTGCATTTGAGGGATCACGTATGAGGTTGGCTGATGAGTCACATAGGGTTGAACTTGAGGAACATGAACTTGAGGAGCTTGAGGAGTAGAAAAGCTTGAAAAAGCAGTGTTGTTGGTGGTTTGGATCCCAAGATTTGCTGAGGAGTATGAATTGACATGGTTAATCTCCCTTTGCTTATCATCGAGATCGCAAGCCTTAATGATCGCCATTGTTTCAGCCAAACTTAAGCGGTTCAAATCTTTGGTCTTTTTGATCACTGAGACATTCATATCCCAGGATTTTGGTAAAGAATTCAGCAATTTCTTGTTGATCTCAGATCTTGTAACCATAACACCAGCAGAGCTCATTTCTGTGGTAAGTGTGATAAACCTTTGCAACTGATTCTCAAGTGTTTCTCCCAAGACATGGTTAAACATATTGAACTTTTGTCGCAGCATGTCTTGGCGACTCTGTTTAATGTCTTCGTTGCCTTCATAGACTTCAATCAGTGCTTCCCATAATGCCTTTGCTGATGTATACTCACGGAAACCTTGAGCAATTTCCGGAGATAATGTCATGGTAAGTGTGGCAAGAGCATTTTCTTGTTCCTCGACTCTCTCAAAATCATCATCAGTGTAATTCTCAACTTGCTTGTCCATTATCGTGCCATCTTCCAATGTTGTGTGATGCGGATTGGACCTCTCAAAAAACTTCACCATATCTTGAAATCTTTCATTTTGATGTACTTTTCGATCCGATATTTCCATTCTGGAAATCCTTCCGCGGATAACAGTCGGGGAATTCGAGAAGTGGTTCCCATAATAGCATCCAATTCATGGTGAGCTGACATGCTTTGAGATTCCATTTTTTTTGTTTTTGATTTTTGATTTTTTTTTTTTTGAAATTTTTTTTTAATAAAAATTAACTTGAAAAACAAATCAAAAGATCAAATAGAATGGGTTTTTGGTTGAGAGATGATGACCGAAAACAATGAATTCGGTTGAAAGAGGGTTTTTGGTTTAGGGTGATAAAGGGGGTTTTCGGTTTATGAAGATTAAGAGATTTCGGTTTATGAGTGGTGTTCGGTTTCTGAAGGTTGAGAGGTTTTCGGTTGAAAACGGTTTTCGGTTGAAAACGGTTTTCGGTTTCTGAAGATTCAAAGGATTTCGGTTGAAGAACAGTTTTCGGTTGATGAAGATTCAAGGGATTTTGGTTGAAGAACAGTTTTCGGTTTCTGAAGATTGAAGGGATTTCGGTTGAAGAACAGTTTTCGGTTTCTGAAGATTGAAGGGATTTCGGTTGAAGAACAGTTTTCGGTTTCTGAAGATTGAACCGAAAACTAACAGTTTTCAATGAAAAACTTAGATTTTCGATCCGATTTTGATTTCCACACACTGAAACCCCAAACACAGCTTCCAAACAGCTTAGATCTGGACAGAAATCAATTGAAGATATGTTTTCGATTGATGAAGATCAAACCGATAACAATAAGAATTCAACTGAAAATCTGAAATCCAAGCAGATCTCGATTCCACACGATGCAAATTGAGATCTGATCTTCAAAACGCGAGCAAAACCAAGCTTCTAGGGACCGAGAACGTGAAGAATACGACTGTGAAGCAGAAAACTGAATAAACACACTTGATTGACACCGGTTTGAGCTCTGATACCAATTGTAAGGTCCTTGATGGAAGGATCTTCACCAATGATCAATCAAGCATAAGAAAACAAAGAAGAAATGGAGTAGAAGATGAATGAAACTGATCTTGCATACGATTAAACACTTGAAACCGTCTGATACAACTCAGGGACCGAAAACGAGCAACGAACAACTTCCTAGATCTGACAGCCTGACAACCTATATATACCCACAAGGACCGAAAACAGTTTTCTGTCAGCAGACCGAAAACCGGTTTTCGGTCACACCTTAACCGAGAACTTGCCTAGACCGAAAACGGCAAACATGCACAAAAGACTCCAAAATACAAAGACAAATGCCCTAACTCATCTATACATTTGATGCCTAGCCCAAACCATACATATTGGCCCTGCAGGTTTTTATGAAAAAATTACTCAGATCCTAGTTTGAGTCTAGAATCCTACGAGTGTTCATCAAAATCCCTCAAACCATGGCTATGATACCAACTTGTAATGTCCCATTTTTCAAAACAAATTTTGATTTTTAATAAGGTAAAATCATTGTTTCCACAAAATCCAAGTCAAAAAAACATAAGTATCAAATACAATCATCCCAAAATATCAGAGTATCAAAACATGCGGAATCACATAAACTTCAAATGGATGTGTACACTCAAGCCTTCACCTTTCCCACGATCATGTAAAGTACCTGAAACATAGTAAATCAACAACTGTAAGCACGAAGCTTAGTCGGTTCCCCCAAAATACCACATACAACATATATAACAACACGTAGTCATACCAACCCCGATTCCATAGTGACTCCAAGCCCAGATCGGCTCTATCGAGTCTGTATCAACCACGAGTCTGTAATGACTCCGATCCCAGTTCGGCTCCATGCATACAACATACAAGCAAATCAGCAAGAGTCATAAAGACAGTATGCACAATCGACACCTAGTGTCCTATAGTATAGTGAGAAGACTCGCATCGCACGTAGAAGCCAAATAAAACAACTCTCACATGATGAAGAATAGTACTAAAAAACACCTAAAACAATAAAGAAGTACATACTCAATCTACACCCTAAAACCTCTAAATTGACCAAAAGTCAACTATTGTCAAATTCAACGGTCAAAGTCAACTTTGACAGGTCTCCACGTTGTGGCCACCCATAGGCCACGTCGTGGGCACTCTGAGACAAAACAGTCGGGCACCCTCTCCAGTCGCCACATTGTGGCCACCTAAACGCCACGTCATGGGAACTAGGTTCTAGCAGTTTAATAGATTTAGCTGTTAACATGTTAAGCCATTCTTTCAAACTTTTCAGAACCCTTCCTAAGGCCTTATACTTCACAAATATCGGTTCTTTTTCAGTCATGTCCAATGCAAGTCTAACACTCAAATTTAGGTCAACATGAAGAAATACCACCAAAGATCACATGCATGAAGCCCAAAATAGCAACAAACTTCAGATCTGGAACATATGTCCACTAAGGGACCTCAACGATCCATAAAGTTGCTAAATTTATGGATTCCATGCATTCTACCCAATCGAAAATAGAGAAAAGTAGGGAAAACCCAATATCTAGCATGCTCATAACATAAAGCTTGAGTCTTGGATACTTACAATGGTCCATAAAGTAAATAAAAAGATGATAATGAGACTTACAAGCTAGATCAATGCTTCAACAATGATTCCTTCTCCTTCAAAGCACCAAAAGTGACCACTGTTGAGATACATAGTTTTACATGTTTGATGATGCAAAATATATACATTATAGTTATAGTTTATCTGCTCATTGTAGACAGTCGGTCTTGTCTAAGTAAGTATACATAATATAACTTAGACAAGCTGGTCTTTAGAGTTTATTTATATAGTTAATATGAAGAAATGATGATGGAAGTTCATATGTCAAAGACTGAAGATCATCCCCTGATGAGCAAAAGACATTGAAGGCAATATCAGCACCAAGGCACTGGAAAGTATTATCAGCACGAAGAGCATTCATTGATGACCTGATCAATGTGTCCATACCCTGAAGTATTTACACTTATGACACACTGATCATATGATACAATGATACACTAAAGACTGATGTACATTGATGATCATACACTATCTGTTGAAGCTGAAGCTGGTTGAACTGAAGCTGAAGCTGATCAGTGTGACTCCCTGACGTTGACGCCCCTGATCAGCGTGTGATGTGTTGGTGTTGATGTCTGAATCTGGAGCAGATCAGAATTACTTGGTGAAGAAGTATTCTGAAGATCTCATCTGATTTGTTCCTTAAAATCAGAGCAACATTTATCATTGAAGATTCAATCCCATCAAATCATGGATTTGATATAACCAAAGATCTGGTGAATCGGAAAAAATTTTATCTCCTAGGTTTAGACAAGTATTTGTACTTCATTAGTTGAGAGTTGATAATTTGTATTGTATTCTAAGAGTCAGAGTTTCTCTAGAGATAAATTTGAGAGTTCTTGGTGAGTTCTTAAATTGTACTTGTTATCTTTGTGATCGCTTTGTGCACCCCGTTCTCTTTATGAGAACCTTTCTTAGTGAAAGACATCTTTGTGATAATTCTATTGTTTTTACTTGTTCTAACTTATTTGTATCCGATCAACGAACCTACAAGTGGTATCAGAGTGAGTTTTCTGATACATTCAAAATTCAGAAGTTTAAGCATTTTTCAGAAACTTGAAAATCATAAGAAGAAGAAGAAGAAGAAGAAGAAGAAGAAGTCTTATACAATCATCCATATATGAAGGATATTTCAGAATCATAGAAGATAGAGTATGGAATTTTTCCCTATCTATGGTACTTTATGACTAATTCTTGTATGTTTGGTCCTTACAGTGTTTCTTAGATGAGAGAACAATTTTTAAGTGGATGGATCAACAAAGATACAAATGTTCTTGGTGAAGAAGAAAAACATAATAGTTCGAAAAATAAAAGGGCAATCGACGCAAGCCCTTTATGTAATACATGTCTTTCGTGACCACGTATCACTTTCGAAGATATAAAATAATATGAGCCGAGTAGGAGAAATAGAGCATGGAGTTACTTTAAATTGAGAAATTATACTTAGCAAAAGATAATTGAGTAATGTTTTAAAGCTTGTTGATAGGATTCTGTGGATATAAAGATCATCGGAAACGGAGTTCGTATGAGAAAGTTATGGTTGTTTGAAGTTTAGATGAATGTACGTTCCTATTTTGAGAAAGTCAACGAAAGTCAAGTCAATGGTCAAACCCTTGACCATCACGACGTGAAGATATATTGTCACGAAACATGATCCTCACGAAATGAGGGGTGCTTCCTCACGGCGTGACAAAGGTTGAGTCACCAAGACACACGGCGAGACAGTACGACACATGGCAGAATCGGAATCCTTTAATTGTCATGGCGTGACACATAAATTGTTACAACGTGAGACATTTCAAAGTATAAATATGAGTGTTTTCGTGTCATTTGATAGATTTTGGGCATGAGGGATCGGAGATGCTGCTCGGGAGTCGTTTCCAGGATATTACTACAATGAAGTTATGTCGTTATACTGATGATACGGTGTCAAGTTACGGGATATAGTGAGGTATCTTTTACTAGTTAAATTGTATTTACGGAATTTGATTATTATTATTAAGTTTTGATAGACTCGAGTATATTAAGGGTATTCGTCATATGGTGTTGTTATGAAACTTTTGGTAAGATCAATGAGTAAATCTTACGATTAAAGATTTAGTTGAGACTGTGAGGATTATAAACCCAAATATTTGAGAAATACACGTTATTATAAATTTGCTAATGGCTTACGGATTAAGCCTATTACGATTATGTTATGAAATTCGATTAGTTTGGTGACAAGAGGTCCCGGAGAGTAGTTAGTAATAAACTATGAGAAGTTTTGAGAAACTTGTTATTCAATGATTAGGGGCTACCACGTGACGAGCTGATAGACAACAAAGGGTTGAAATCGGAACTGGAATAAGTCTACTAACTAACCAGGCGAGTAACACTACTCTAACATCGATTGATGTGTTATCTGTGTTATACATTACATGATTTATATGATTAATTGTTAAAGAAAAATAAACTGATACTTGAGAAATCGATTATTCTGAGAGATAAATATATGATCGAAAGATTGATTCTAATTAATGAGATAGATTAAAATTGAAAGATAGATTACATTACAGATAAATTATTTCTGAGTAATTTTTTATATTAGATTTGTGATGTATGTAATATTTATAATATATGTGATATACAATATATGAATTATACAGAGATCTAAATAACTGATTTGGTTGAGAAATTATTCATTATTACGAGTTAGATCATTATCGAGAAATACACTATAAATGATAGATTAATTACGATTAACTGATAGATCGTAATCGACAGATTGGTCAAGAGCAAGTGATAGATTAGGATAGAGAGATTAATTCCCATTGAGAGAGACATGAAGCTTGTTGAATAAAAATGTGAAAATATTTGAGAACTTTGAATTTAAAAGAAAATAAGAAAAATAATGAATTATTATAATAGAAATGTTTTTTATCTTTTAAATTTAAACAAATAATTTAAATAAATAAAAGAAACTAATGAGCTTTAATTTTGGGAATTTTAAAATTAAAAGGAAAGTTTACTAATGAAATTGATATCAAATTATTACTACATTTATTGCAATTATTACATTAAAATGAAATTTAATAAAATAGATAAGCTCATAAAATGACATATGAAAAAAAATTAATTCAAAATAACCATAAAATGACATTTGACAATTGAATGAGAGTGTGACAAATGGCAAAAATAACCCTCATTTATTAGAGAGGATAAAAAGTAAACATAAAAATGGTACAAATTAACGTATATATTTTATAAAAACCAACAATTTTGGTTGCAAAGTTATACCTAAACATTGTAATTAGGAATCAAAGGATTTGATACATAAATTGATGGAAATAAACTTCGATTTTTTCAATTAAATCAATTAAAAACGTGTCATAAATATTTTTCTAAGAAATTGACAATACTGTATTAAAGAATATTTTATAATATTTGGCACAAAAAATATAAGAATATATTATGATTTTTTTTTTCATATTTATATAAAGAACTTCAACGACCATTATTGTAATAAATTTTTATTTATAAATTTGTCAAAAATATATTGTTTGTGTCGTCGAACTTTTTTTTTAAGTATTGTAACTTTTTTTTTCAAATTGTTTATCACTAATAAAGTTGGAATAAATATAAATTCAAAAAAAACTAAAAGAAAAATAAATATATATGTGTTTTTTTAGGCTACAAGATGTTTGAAGATGTTTGAAGATGTTAGAAGACTCTGATCCACATCTGCGCCAAGAAGAGGGCGCATAGACATTTTTAGGTTTGCAGTCCTCAAAAAAACAAACAATCTACAAAGGCTAATGTCTGCGCGTGGTTTGCGCCGCGCAGACAGAAGAGGCCAAGAAGATCTGCGGACAAAAAACAAACACCACCTAAGTGTTTACTACACAAAATCCCAACTTCTTAACACCTTATGACCTTCTAGAGCATGCATGAGGAAAACTAAGCATCAAGACCACATTTTTATGACTCAAGACCCCTCATTAAGTCTGAAAGGACTACTTATTCGATTAAGAGCATGACATGCTCAAGAATCACCATATTTGGGACCAAAAATGCCCTAAATGAAGAAATGGCTAGATCTACAAGATAAGATGATCATGCAAGGATCTTTTTACCTCCTGGAGGTTGCTAGCAAGTAAAGAATCCCAGATCCAAGCTTCTCCCAAGCTATAAAGTCCTTGTACCAACTTCTCCTTCTTCAAGAACACCACCAAAGCACATAAATGAGCTCAAAATGCACTCTTCTCACTTAGGGTTTGCTAGAGGGACGATTTCTCAGGTGGAGGCTGATCAGGGAATGAGAAATGAGGTGATAATGATGCTTATATATGGACTAAACCCTAAAAATTAGGGTTTGAGGACTTATTACGTACGCCATGCGTACGCGGTGTACGCCCAACGTACTAGGTTCCACCCCAGTACGTCCAACGTACACAATGTACGCCCAACGTACTGACTCTTTGGACAAAATAACCAAAAAGCCACTATGGGTCATTCTTGCAATCTTTCTCGAGCACAAGGGTCAAAATGAAATATTCATTCATATATAGGGTTAAAATTGAAAATACATCATCATCGGGATGCTATAATTCTCCCCCACTTGAACTAGACTTCGTCCTCGAAGTTCGATGCTGCAAATAGCCCAAGATAATGCTCCTGCATCTCTGCCTCCGGCTCCCAGGTCCACTCGGAGCCTCTCCGATGCTGTCACTGAACCTTTACCAGAGGTATCTCCTTGTTGCGCAGAACCTTCATCTTTCTTTCCATTATCACTACCGGCCTCTCAATATAATTCAGGAGCTCATCGACTTGAATATCATCCAAATGGACTACAACCTCATCGTCTAACACGTACTTCCGCAACTGAGAAACATGAAAAGTGTTGTGGATCTGACTGAGCTCACTTGGCAAATCCAAACGGTAGGCCACCCTGCCTACCCTGGTGATCACATGGAACAGTCCAATTGGGGACCCAAATTCCCCCTCTTCCTAAAGCGTATCACACCCTTCTATGGTGATACCTTCAGTAGTCACTGACTTGAAACTCCAACTCTGATCGGCGCGGGTGAGCATAACTCTTATGCCGACTCTAAGCGGTCTGTAATCTCTGCCTGATCTGTTGGATAAGCTCCATGGTCTGGAGGACTAATTTAGTCCTTCCCATAACTTTGTGACCAGCCTCCCCCCCCCCCCAACAAACTGGGGTAAAACATCTCCGACCATACAGGAGCTAAAAAGATGGGGCACCAATGTTGGAGTGATAGTTGTTATTATATGAAAACTCCGCAAGAGGTAGGTAGGAATCCCAACTCCCACCAAAATCTATTACACAAGCCCGTAACATATCCTCAAGTGTCTGTATGGTCCACTCACTTTGGTCGTCAGTCTGCGGATGATAAGCAGTGCTGAAATGTAGTCTCGTACCCAGTTCCTCGTCGAACTTCTGCCAGAAACGTCAAGTAAACCGAACATCTCGATCTGAAATAATGGAAACCGGAACCCCATGACGAGCAACAATTTCTCGGACATAAACATCGGCCAACTTCTCGGACGAGGAGCTCTCCCGGATGGCCAAAAGTGGGCACTCTTGTTCAATCGATCCACGACGAACCAGATAGCATCAAATCCCTTGGCAGTCTTCGATAGCTTGGTGATAAAATCCATAGTGATTTGTTCCCACTTCAACATGGGAACCATTAAAGGCTTCATCTTTCTATGTGGTCTCTGATGCTTGACCTTGACCATCCTACAGGTCAAGCACCTCTAAACGTACCAAGCTATCTCCCTCTTCATACACGGCCACCAGTAACTTAGTCTCAAATCCCGATACATCTTGGTGGTTCCCGAGTGTATCGAAAAGCGAGACTTATGTGCCTCCTCCAAAACTATATACCTGATCCCACCAGAAACCAGAACCCATACCCGACCACACCGGGTCAAAACTCCCCGACTATCAGTGACAAATCTGTCGATAACGCCCCTGATCCTCTCCTGTTTCCAGTTCTCCTTCTTGACTCCTTCTGCTTGTGCCCCTCGGATCAAATCCAAAAGTGGAGAGTCAATAAATATCCTCATACACATATCTCTAGCTGAAGATCCAGCCGACTTACGGCTCAAAGCATCCACGACCACATTTTCTTTACCCGAATGATATAGGATCTCGCAGTCAAAATCCTTAACCACGTCAAGCCACCTGTGTTGTCTCATGTTCAGGTGCGGCTGGTCCATAAGATATCACAAACTCTTATAATCCATGTAAATGGTACAATAGACCCCATATAGATAATATCTCCAAACCTTGAGGGCAAACACCATTGCCCCCAACTCTAGGTCATGAGTAGGATATCGCGCCTCATGCGGCTTCAGCTGCCAAGAAGCATACACAATCACTCGCCCCCTCTGCATAAGAACCGCCCCCAAACCAGTGATGGATGCATCAAAAAATACCACGAAATCCTTGACACCCTCTGGAAGGGTCAACATGGGGCCTCACATAACCTCTGTCGCAGCATCTCAAACGTCGTCTGCTGCTCTGGGCCCCAACGGAAATCTACACCCTTCCTTGTCAGACGAGTGAGGGGTACAACAATCTTAGAGAAATCCTGGATAAATCTCCGATAATATCCTACTAAGCCTAAGATACTCCTAATATCTGAGGGAGACTTCGGAACCTCCTACTGCATCACAATCTCAATATTGGCCGGATCGACCAAAATCCCATTCTGGTTAACGAGATGTCCCAGGAACTAGACCTCTCGTAACCAAAACTCACACTTCGAGAACTTGGCATACACCTGTTCTCGCCTCAGTACTCCCAAAAGCTCTCAAAGGTGCTCCACATGTTGCTCTCTGGTTTTGGAATACACCAAAATGTCATCAATAAAAAAATAACTAATCGATCGAGCATAGGCCTGCATACCCGATTCATCAAATCCATAAACACCGCAGGTGCATTGGTGAGCCCAGATGGCATCACCACGAACTTGTAATGCCCATAACGAGTCTGACACGTTCTCCTCTCTAACCCTCACCTAATGATTACCAAACCTCAGATCGATCTTGGAGAACCAAGATGCTCCTTGCAACTGATCAAAGAGGTCATCAATCTGCGGAAGGGGATAACAGTTCTTCACCGTCAACTTGTTCAACTCCCGGTAATCAATGCACATCCGGTATGAACCATCCTTCTTCTTGACGAACAATATCAGTGCTCCCCACGGCGAACTGTTCGGTCTGATGAACTGCTTGCCTAACTACTTCTAAAGCTGAGAGGACAACTCATGCATCTCGGGCAGTGCCAAACGGTACGACGCCTTGGAAATTGGAGCCGCATCTGGCACTAGACCAATCGTGAACTCCACCTGCCTCTCGGGAGGAACATCGGGTAACTCCTCCGGAAACACATCAGCAAACTCCCTAAAAACTGGCACATTTGAAACCGAAACCAGCTCCCTAATCCGAGTATCAACCACATAGGCAATATAACCCATACAACCATGTTGAATATGTTGGATATAGTGTCTAAGTCCATAACTATATTTGGTATGTACTTGACCCGACCCGGCATGGTCCATTTGGGTTGCATGGCATTGCAACACTTGGATAGACAAAATGAGAAAAAGGACACTTAAGATTTATTAATATATTATAAGTTCTAATATATTAATAATATTATTTAATTAGTATTGGTCAAGAATTAATTTGGTGATCAAAAGGAGACTAATTAAATATATGGGGTTGATTCTGTAAATCATTCATTCTTATATAGTGGGCTAATGATCCATGGTTTATAGAGTTGGGCTAAAACCCATAAGGTGCTCCATGGATAGTCCATGGGGGTTATAAACCCATGGATCAGGGGAAATGAAAAGCCATGTCAATTAGGGTTTACATGTGGTAACCCTACTTGTGACACAACTATAAAAGGACTCCTTGACTAGAAAAATCGGACCACTAAGTGTAAGAACAAAAGGGCAAGCCGATTTTGTGTGATAGTGAACTTTTCTCAAGTTATTCTAAGTTTTGTGGTGCTGTGTGAAGCATTTGAGGCATCATATTTGGGGTGCTAGGTTCACAAAGTCATCAAGGAATCCAAGCTACTAAAAGGTATGTTATTTTACTTGATTTTTGTATTACAAGTTCCCAATAACATGCTAGTTAGGATGTAAACCTTGGAAAATCAAATTTGCATGTATATTAGAGAAAACATAGATCCAAGGTTTCTAGGGTTGCATGTACACCATAGGAGTGTTAGAATGCTCAAAACCCATCAGAATGTACTGCCGAGCCCTGACCGCTGAACAAAACCATGACCTAATCTTGGTACCCTCTCCATAGATGACCAGTTCTCCCCCACTTGGGGTTCGAACTATCACTCGCTGACCCTTGCAATCTATCATAGCTTCAAACCTGCTCAGCCAATCCATCCTGAATAGCACGCATACATCCCCTATGGGAATAAGAATCAAATCAATCGGATAAGACACCCTGAAAACCTCCAATACACAACCCTGATACACTCTGGATGCAAAAATCCCATGTTTGTTGGCAATAGAAACCCGTAATGGACACTGCAACTCGCTAAGGGTCATATCAAAATCCCTACTAAAATACCAAGACACAAAGGACCGACTCGTGCCCGAGTCAAATAACACAAGAGCAGGAAAAGAATTCACTAAGAATGTACCTATTAGAAACATAAACATAAGCATACCATAAAATAATCGACATAACATACCAGTAACTACGTCTGGCGCCACCCTGGCCTCCTATTCCATGAGCTGAAAAGCACGGCTTCTAGCCCTTGGGGGCTCCACCCTACCCTGTCGCCCATCGGTGATCCTCAAAGAAGCTAGTGTTTGAGCCTGCGTCGGTCCCGCAGCAAGCAAAGGACATTTGGCCCTTACATGTCCAACCTGCTCACAGTGATAAAAGATCCTAGTGGTTGGTGCGGGAGCCTGCTGGCGGCAATCCTTGGCATAATGCCCATCCTTGCCACATTTGTGGCACCCAAATGAAGATCGACAAGCACCCTCATGAACTTTGTTGGACTTGTCACAAGTGCGGCCCTTCTGACTCCCAGATCTCACATCAGCGGCCTTAAACCGCTTCGTCGTAGGCTGCGACTGCACCAGAGCCTGCCTCCGCTCCCTCTTATGGAGCTCCAACTCAATATTCTGCCGCCTTACGACCTCCTATAGCTCCACAAGTGTACCATAGCGTTGTTTGGATACAAACTGGTGGATATCCTTCTTGAGCATGCTCAAGTACCGGGCCATCTGAGCTTGCTCAGAAGCAACAAACTCAGGGCAAAACAACGCTCTCTCAGTGAACATCTTGGTGATCTCTGTCACTGACTCGGTCCCCTACCTCGAATCTAAATACTCATGGGCTAGTCTCTCCCTCTCAACCAATGGAACATATCTCGTACAGAACATCTCATAGAATTTCTCCCAAGAAACAGCATCCCTTTGCTATGGAGTGTAAGAGCTAGTGACCAATCTCCACCAATCCTTCGCTCCAGACCGAAAAAGGTTCAGAGCGCACTTGACCTTCTGGTTAGCTGGGAAGGAGTAAGTAAAGAAACATCTGTCAACATCTGGAAGCCACCTCATAGCAATAATCGGATCCTGAACCCCATCAAACATCGGGGGCTTCGTTTTGTCGAAGTCCTGGTACTGGAAGGCTCCCCCCCTCCCCCGCCAATCCCCGTAGCAGCGATGGTTGCGGTAGCTGCAACAACGACAGTCTCAACGAGAGCAGCATAACGGTAATAAAAGTACTCAATCATGGTGGTCGTGATAGACCCAAACAGCTCTGATATCTGCCCTCGGACAGCAGTCACAATCTCAGCAGAAATCAACGCCCTAATCTCCTCCTCAGTCAACCATGACCTATCCTGGCCACTCGATCCAACTCCTGACTCGAATCTCCTCGTAACCACCATACTAAATATAAACCAGATAATATCATATGAGGCGCAATTCATACCATATGAGCTATTCCAAACAACAAAACCCTACGGGCTATGACTTCCCTGCTACGCGTACGAGTCCTGTGCTTCCAGTAGTATAGGCCCATACTACCTTCCGCACCTACCCGTATTTGTCTCAGAAGATCATCACAACAACCCTAACAGCACACATTATAACACACATACATCTTATTCTCACTTCCTAGAGAAAGGCTAGACATTCCTCAACTAGCCGGCTGACCCCACATAACTCATCCATGAAACTTTCACCAACCTTGTAGCACTTGTGTATGCTAATCATACATAACATTGGATCCTATAGATAGTCGAATAACTGATTCTATCCTAAGCCCTTCATCAAACAAGAACAGGAAATAAGGCTAAACCAAACATTCTCAAGCAATAGAATCTTAGTTATGTACAACTATGATGCATACACTAAGCAACTACAGTAATGATCTCAATTTCATACAAGAAAGAAACCCTAGGCTATCAGGCATCAATTATCAGGCAATTCTATCATGCAATTTTTGAAGATCCCTAGGCTATAACTAGCATGTTGTTCTATCATAAACATAATAGCAAATAACAGTGTGGGTAATTTGGGGTATACTCTCTTGCTCCGACTGATCGTACACATTGCATCCTTGCTTGTTTACTTTTGAAAAAAAATTGAAAATTAGTTTAAAAAATTTTGCAGTTCCCTAGTATGAGTATGGATTCACACGAATGCTAATCCAATTCTCTCAAACCAAGGCTCTGATACCAACTTGTAACACTCAAAAATCACAATAAATTTAAAATTTTCAAAATCAAGCATTCGTCATCATTGTTTACAAAAATAGTCATTGTTCAAAAGTATTATTTCCAATTCAGAGTTTTCCCTAAGATCCAGTGACAAAACAGGAAGATGTGTACGATCACGCCTTTTCCTTCCCACGATCCTCTGAAGTACCTGAAACCATAAACTAAAAACTGTAAGCCAAAGCTTAGTGAGTTCCCCCAAAGTACCAGCACACGCACACATATAACAACATATATTGGGTCCACAACTAGAAAGATTGGAATACCCCCGAGCCCTCAGTATGACTCTGGCATGCCATTCGGGCCCTCATCTCATATGTGGAATGCTCTCGAGCTCTCAATATGAGTGTGGCATGCCATTTGGGACCTCATCTCATATCTGGAATGCTCACGGGTTTGTTGGCTACAACACAAAGCAATACAACCTCTATGTAACAGATAAACATAAACACAGAACCGACAAAATACAGATAATCATATAAATCTGCTAATCAGCCACATACTAGCATAGCATTATCCTAAACATGATAAATAATCTAGTGGGCCGGCATTGGTGCCTTCGACCCACAGGTATAGTGAGGAAGACTCATCTCACAGTGTGAATGTAGTCTGAATAAATCCCTGCTTTGATAACCGACTTAACCCGACTCCTAAATATCAGCACATTTCCAATTAAATTAATAATATTTTTCCTAAAATACCCTTGGTCAAAACTTGTCAAACTCAACAAGTCAACTGAGTCAACCCATCCGAGTCAACCTAGCTGAGTCAACTCAGCCAAGTCAACTCCATATGTACGCGAGGCGTACTGGCGGTTCGAGACGTCGGGGCCAAATCTGTGTACGCGTAGCATACCATTTGATACGCCCAACGTACGCATCGGTTTTCCTTCTTAACCTATTAAGAGGTTATTACTTCGACTTAATACGTCCAAATGCAGATCCAAGGCTAAAATACCACTAAGAGTCATAAAGTTTCCAACTTTATGACTTTGCTTGCCCAATAAGTGTTTAATACACAAATTCCCAACTTTTTAACACCTTAAGACCTTCTAGAGCATGCATGGGGAAAAACTAAGAATCAAGACCACATTTTTATGACTCAATACCCCTCATTAGGTCTGAAAGGACGACTTATTCGATTAAGAGCATGCTATGCTCAAGAATCTTCATATTTGGGACCAAAATGCCCTAAATGAAGAAATGGCTAGATCTACAAGATAAGATGATCAAGCAAGGATCTTTTTACCTTTTGGAGGTTGCTAGCAAGTGAAGAATCCTAGCTCCAAGCTTCTCCCAAGCTCCAAAGTCCTTGTACCAACTTCTCCTTCTTCAAGAACACCACCAAAGCACATTAATGAGCTCACAATGCACTCTTCTCATTTAGCGTTTGCTAGAGGGACAATTTCTCAGGTGAAGGCTGATGAGGGAATGAGAAATGAGGTGATAATGATGCTTATATATGGACCAATCCTTACAAATTAGGGTTTGAGGACCTATTATGTACGCCCTGCCTACGCGGTGTACGCCCAGTGTACTAAGGTCCGCCCCAGTACCCTCAGCATACACAACGTACGCCCAGCGTACTAACTCTTTGGCCAAAATAACCAAGATACCACTATGGGTCATTCTTACAATCTTTCTCGAGCACAAGCGTCAAAATGCAATATTCCTTCATACATAGGGTTAAAATTGAAAATACCTCATCATCAGTATGTTATACTCTCCTACTATATCTAATGTAAACACATGGCCTATTTTGATTTTGATTAAAACCAATCTTTTTTTATTTTCTTATAAAAACAAAAATTCCAACTTCTAAATTCTTACTTTAATCCATAAATGGATATTTGAAGATTTCACACTTTCTTATGATGCTTTGGATTCACAAACTCTTTTGGTCGCAACATATAAACGTCTTGACTTAGGTGACCAATCAAGAAGGTTGTTTTGACATTATAATATGTAACTATGACAATCACTATCAATATTTTAATAACATTTATGCTTAAGATTGAGGAGAATGTTCCCTCATAGTCTATACCATGAATTTGTGCATACCCTGTGCCATAATTCGGTCCTTAAAGGTGTACTTTACCGTCCATGTCGGGTTTTTTACGAAGAACCATTTACATCCAACATTATTACTATTAAGTGGAGGATCAACAAAGTTCCAAAGTTAATTATCCTTTATGGATTACATATGAGTGGCTTTTAGGCATTTATAAAATTCTAGATATGACATACCATCATAGTAATTAGTAGGCTCATAATGATCTTCGGATTCCTCCTTAATCACGAGAAATTCATCTCTCTGGTTGTTGAGACACTCTTCTAGATCTGGGAATGCTTTCTAGTTCGTCATGGTGCCTTTGCAACTGTTTGTAGGGTCTCATCACACCGTTTATTAGTTCTTTAAGAAGGTGTCTCATGTTGTGGTTCCTAAATTTCGTCAAGATCTATGTTGCTCCTACTTGGTTCTTATAACAACAAACTCTTCCTAGAAACTCAACATTCTGAGAAGTAAACGCTTTGTTTTCGATAGTCTTGTAGAAAAAGTATACCATTTCTTTTAGGTACCTTACAAAAGTAAATTGGTTGCTCTTAGACTCAAGTTGGTGAGAAGTCTCATGCTTCACGTGATTTTCACAACCCTAGACCTTCAAGTAAGACAATGTTTGCACTAGCCCATGTCATAACTTGTATGGTGCATTATTCATTTTCTTGGTTGAAACCATATTGAGAATGTGTGCATCAGACTCTAATATAGAACTCAAAAAATATAACAATCGAGCGGTTCTGCTCAACATATATCGAACCATATTAACAAATCTTCAAATTGCTCATGTTTTTCTCTTCTTCTTGATGGAAGCATGATGTTGATTCGTCATATTAAAGATCAATCTTGAATATAAATTGTTGTATCATCTAGACAAATCAATATCATGCTCAATCTACACAATTTCGTCTTTGTAATCTTCAAATTCAAGTACGCTGTCATGTTTGTATCGAATTTTGTTGATTCGATTTAGTAATTTTTTTTCTATTTTATTATTGTTCTATTGAGAATCATGATTGTTTACTTCTGTCATAAATTTATGGATTGGTCTAAGTGTGCAACATGATTATCTTGTGTTTTTTCTTCCATAAATCCAAACAAACCACAATACTCGTTATTAGTGTTTTTGTTTGAGGTGGGGTTAAACTTGGAAACTACTTTTCATGGTTTCGACTCAATGAGGGAAGTTAGATATGCATTATCACCGTGGATCCTAATCGCTTAAACATGATAACACCTTGTAGCTTCTTCAACAATTTTAAATGTTCAAAATAACACACATCCATCTCTATTGGTTTCATACTCTATTTCAAAGAATATCTCTCAGTTTGATCTTCGATTTTTGTATATCTTGAGCTTAGACACAAAATATAGAACTCCAATATTATAATAGAAGACCACATCAATTTATGTGAAACATTATTTCAATAGATACTTCAGTTAATCTAATTTGGCTTTTAAGAAGTGATGGAAAAAATCTAGATGCTCAAACTTTATATAAACTATCTTAAATGATGTCATCATCTATTTCAAGCGGTTGAAGTTCAACATCTTTCTCTAAAGTTTGGCACCAAAAGACGCTTTATCAATAAAGGGAACAATATCCGTGTAAGCTTCAAATATTGATATATTCCACTAATCATTAGGGAAAATTGGAATCAACTAGAAAATCTTAATAAGAAATTTCAGTTTTAAATGCATAAAAATATAATCAATATTTTACACAACAACCATGAACTATCCATGAAAGTCGACCTTGAACTCGTGATTAAAAATATAATATAGTAGGCATCGGATTATGGAGGCTTTAAAAAGTATTAACTAGGTTCTTTTTGTAATTAAAATTTTAAGATAGAAGAGGAAAAAGGTATAAATGAAATTGTCTTATTAAGTAACTTTAACTTCACCATAGAAAACAAAAATATGGAGTTCTGACAGGAACTGTTCATAAATTTTCATGCACAAAAAATGCTTTTATAATTTACTCTAACGTTTATGGTTCAAGATTTTTGGTAAGATATTTTCTACATATAGAGAGAGAGAGAGAGAGCAAATAGATCATTTTCTTTAACATCTTGTTGCCTTATTGAATTTAAGTCAAACTTCATTTTGTAGTGTTTCATAAGACCACTCAGACCGAAGTCGCTATCATACGCATTGTGCGCGTTTTCAATGTGACCACCCCAAGGGTGGTGCGGTTGGCGTTGTCATGGTTGGCCGTAGTTGGAAGTTGGAACCATGACTAAGACTAAGAGGAGTGGGGGTCGCCACCGGGCTTGCTACCCGTCGCCACTGGAGCCTCGTTACACCTTTGGCGATAAGAGAGAGAGAGGGTGAGGGTTGAATTTGATTGGTGCTTGTAGGGTCAAATCGCTTTCAACCAAAAACCAAACCAAAGATTATGTTATTCAAGTAAGTTATTATTCTTCGCCGATTAATAGACTATGGATTCCTTCATAACATATGCTCGAAAAAGGTATGTGTACACATTATTATCTATTCCATTTAAATTTTGTCTCTGCTTAAATCCATTTTCATCTAAGAAGGGCTTTAGGAACAAAATCTAATATAATAGTTGAAACAAGCACATATTTGGCATAGCCTGTTGGTCGGCCAAAAATAATATAAATAGAGGAAAGAGATGTCAGACATGGATCACTTATTAGCAAAGAAAGCAGCTGATCGATACGTGAAACGTCAAGTTCTTAGGGAAGGTACTTATGGCGTCGTCTACAAAGCCATTGATACCAAGGTATTGTAATACTCTGTGTGGCTATTGAATGTGTATGTAACATAAAATTTAGGGTTTCTGTTCCCATTGAAATAATCTCCACATGATTCTTCGTTGAATAAAATTTAGGGGTTTAGGGTATGTCATTGGAAAGTAATTCCATTATACCAACCAGCAACAAGGATAATTATGTGTGTGTTTTACTGTGTCCATATAATCTCTATATATTAAGATATTAAAAGAAAAGAAAACGCATAGCGATTTGTTTTACATTTACATGCATTTTTCAGTGTTTGATTAAGTTGTGGGTTGTGAGACAGACGGGGCAAACCGTTGCAATAAAGAAAATCCGGCTTGGGAAGCAGAAGGAAGGGGTGAATTTTATTCCTCTAAGAGAAATCAAGTTGTTGAAAGAGCTCAAGGATCCAAATATAAGTTGTTGGTTTTATGTTTGATTTTATTCACAAGATGGCCACGACCCAATTCTACATGTTTGAATATATAGGAAAATTTTAAAATTACAGGAGTTGTGTTTGAAATGTTGATTAATTCATGCTGTTTTGAGGCTTGTTAAATGCCCCGAAGCCCTATCACTTTGTTTTTTATGGAGATGACAATAATGTTTTGGTAAAAGAGAATACATTCCTTGGTAAATTTATGGGTTAATGACAATGATAATAAACTTATGATGTGTACACCTTTAGAGAGTTAATATATGTGCATAAAAAATGTTGGTGTATTAAAATAAAGTAATTTAATTAAATTAGAAAAAGAAAATTAAAAAATGGAGTGTTAGGAGTGTTATCACTCCCTACCAAATGCTAAGATTATATGCTAAATAGAGAAAAATGAGGTGATATTTAGAGAGATGGGGTGGCAAGGTGTTAGGAGTGTTACCACTCCTCTTAGCCTGACCATCTCTCTCTCTCTCTCTCTCTCTCTCTTTCTCTCTCTCTCTCTCTCTCTCTCTCTCTCTCTCTCTCTCTCTCTCTCTCTCTCTCTCTCTCTCTTTTAAATGTACAACACATAATAAATAGAGCATATATATACAACACATAATAAATAGAGCATATATATATATATATATATATATATATATATATATATATATATATATATATATATATATATATATATATATATATATATATATATGACTATTTATAACTAGTATCTATTGTGTAACTGTGTAACTAAATCTTAGCTACTGGATCAATAAAAAATAGAATCATTCTTGTAAGAATATTATTATATTTATTATTAATTTTTATTTTTTAAGAATTCAAATTTTAAAATGTATTAGGGGTAATTTGGACATTTTGTGTATCTTTATTTAAGGAAACAAAAGAATGAATTCCAAATTTTTAGGAAATAAATTTATTATTTTTAGACAAAATGCAAAAATGGTCCTTGTGGTTTGTCATTTTTTGTGGATATGGTCCAAACCTTTTGAAAATTGGATTTTTGGTCCTTATTGAGAGGTTTGTGTGTGGAAAAAGTCCCTGGAGTTAACCACCGTTTGTTTTTGGCTGTTAAACCCCTCATGTGCATTGCACACGAGGGCATAAATGTCTTTTTACTCGAAAGGAAACGATGGGCATAAATAATCCTGCACATCACAATTAAACAGATTATGTGCACAGTTTCTTCAACCCAATACAACACTCAATCAAAACAACACTCAACCACAAACTAGCAATGATAAAATCAACAATCCAAACAACCAACAACAATTGAACCCTTACAGTAAAAATTGATTGATTCTTTGTGTTTGTTTGCATCTTCATTCCCAGCCAAGAACAAATTGGTTCTCCTTCTTGTGTATACCTGCAACAAAACAAGAAGGAGCTTCATGGAATCCCCCTTTCCCTCCCGACCACACAACAACCCCAACACCACCAGTCGTCTCGCACAGCTCCACCACCATCTTCCTTCCATTATTGTGACCGGAAAAGAAAGAGAAGAAACAACTGGATTAAACTTGCCACGACCCTCTCAACCCACCCTTGGCCTCCCTCGCTGTTACAGAACACCACCAAGACCGACGAGACCCCCCACTACTTCCATTCTTCTTTCTCTCTTCGGTCCAACCAAGCACCACCGGTAGTGGCGGTGTTGTGGTGAACCATCGAGGAGCTACCCCTCCTCCTCCTGCCGAAAAACATCGCCCCAAAACACCCCTGATACCGTCGTTCTCCCTCCCTCTTCCCTCTTCATTTGCAGTCGAAGTACCTCCACCTGAGTCGAGGTTTGTCGGCGATCAAGAGGGCGATGACCCTCTTAAGTTTCCCTGTGCTCCTAGTCGGCTCCATAGCATCAAACACCCCCGAAATCGTCGTCGATCTGCCCTGTTCCTTCCCCTCTCGTGATGTGCTCACTGATCGACCCGTTCGTTTTCTCATTCCCGATCAGACGACGATTAAGCCCACAAGGGTCGCCGGAGATCGACACCCGTCCCTCCCCTCGTGATATCAGCCACCATTGGAGCTTCCATCTATGAATTTGGTTCTTCTGTTTCCTCTCGAGTAAATAGACATTTATGCCCTCATGTGTAATGCACGTGAGGGGTTTAACAGCCAAAAACAAACGGTGGTTAACTCCAGGGACCTTTTCCACACACAAACCTCTCAATAAGGACCAAAAATCCAATTTTCAAAAGGTTTGGACCATATCCACAAAAAATGACAAACCATAGGGTCCATTTTTGCATTTTTGTCTTATTTTTATTTACATTAAAAAAATAATTCTTTAAGAATTATTCCAATAAGAATAAAAAATTTAAAATTGACAGAACGTACAAGACTAAAAAATTTATATTAACTGTTGACAAATTATACATGAGACTAAAAAATTTATATTAACATTTGATAAAATATACATGTTATACTAACATTCTAGGCGAATTCAAAACAAAAAACATTTTGGCAAGAATTAAAAGTACAAAATTGAATTTTTTATGAGAATGATTATCGAATACAAATACAAAACTGAAATTTTGATTAGACTAAAAGAAATAAATAGAGAGAAAACAAAAACAAGCACTATTTTAACATTTTCATAAGATTAAGAGAATTATAAGAAGAAGAAAAGTGACATTCTAATGAGAATTAAAAAAAAATACAATCTTATGCCTCTTCTCCTCCTTATCTTTGTTTTTCTTGATCGAGTGATCTTTTTTTTCTTGATTGGGTAACACATGAAAGAATAAATAAGCTCATTTAAATGACATCATGAATCATGAATCAACCACAAAAATATACATAAACAAATATAAAATCATCATAGGGTTGCAACATCAATCACAAGAATTGTTATGTTTTATTATTTAGGATGTCAATCTTTAAAAATAAAAATAGAGACCAATTATGATAAAATATGTATTAAAAGCATTCAATAAAAAAAAATTAATCATCAATAAAAAAAAATTCATTTTATAAAGTAACTTTTTTTTTGCAAATATATATACGTCTACATTCCTACTTCATTCCAAAATCTATCATTTTATGAAGAAAAAAAATCACTTGATTGCATATAATTGGTATAAGAACCGAAAACATTATGTGGGAATTGGTTGCTTATTGTTAATGGAAATTAGCCAAGCATGTTTCCATATAAAGTAGGAATAGTGTTAAATAAGTTCACGGCTTGGCACAATTAACATTATTTTAAAAATCATAATATTGTTCCCCGTGCCATTTCTACAAGTTCTTTTCTCTTCTGTTCATATTACTTTATCATTAATGTGTATTTTATCATTATTGCTAACCTATACAAATCTTGATCTTACGTTTGCATATAAACTACGTATTATACTATTATTAGTTTTGTAGGCCATATTTGTGGGTAAAAGTCAAAACAACAAACAAGAAGGAAAAAGAATTAATAATAAAAAGAAAGTGAATAAAGAGAAGACAAAGAAAAAAAAGCATAACATACTATGTCCTACTCATATGGGAAAAATTGGAAGGAGTATTTTCATGAAATTGGAATATGTTTGAAGACATGTTAGAATCATTCATTTAAGATTCATTTAAGACTGGTAGGTATGGGCAAGTGGCGTTATTAGGAAAAAGACAAAAAAAGAGGCGTTATAACATATTATGGTGGTAACGGGGAGCAACGCGCATGCTAATAACGCCTGATAACGGGAAAGGGGGGCGGTGTTCACGTGTTATAACACCCAATAACGCCACTTAGGGCGTTGCCCATACTCACCTCTCTAAGAGTAGGAGTATTCCATCGCAAATCAAGGTGGCATTTTCACAAACCGTTTTGGGGCGTAAGGCATTCAACCACAAAATTGATCACGCCTCATCATACACCTACACGACTCAATCCGAACCTGGACCAATAAAATCTGAAGTTAAAATCGGAGATGAGAAAGCGATGATGATTAGTCGGTGATGGTGGATGTAGCTTTTTGCAGGCCTATTTTCTTGACGTACAGGGACGACGAAGGTGATTATGCAAAAACAAGGTCGTCTCCCTTAATAATCGATTTTTTAGGTTTGCTTCTTCCCTTTTTTAGAAACGAACGAGCATCATATCCTTCGCCTTCTTTAATCGAACGTATTTCTTGGAAGCGATGCACCACGCTTCGTGATTTTGATACATGTTTAAACACGAAAAAAATAGATTCGTGATGTTCATGTAGCTATGAAAAAGAAAAAAAGATTCAAGTCATCTCTCTTTCTTGCTTAAAGAACTGAGCTTGTGTGTGTATCTACCTTCATTTCTATTTCTCGAGTTGCATGTATGGTGAATCGAATAAGATCTGTAGAAGAGGCATGGCAGGGCTACCCGATGGAGCCCTAAAATTTGAAGGAAGAGAATACGTGATATAAGGAAAGAGAGATACATTTCCTAAATTTTAGCTTTTAATTAAAAATTAATTAACTAATTTATATATTAAATTACCATCATGCCCTTTATTAATTAAATTTAAATAAAAAATAACATATATTGATTGGCCAGGAATTGGTTTCACAGTTACACAATATATTTACACAATATATGCATGTTTATATATGATTATACCTCTTTTCTCTTCTCTCTCTCTCTCTCTCTCTCTCTCTCTATATATATATATATATATATATATATATATATATATATATATATATATATATATATATATCAGGCTAGGTTATTTTGTTTCTTACATTTATTGTGTGCTAGAATGCACCAATAGAAATTTGGTAAATTAAATAATTATTTAATTAAATAAATATAGATATTAAATGATTTCCATAATTATATGTATATTAAATGATATCCATAATTATAATTCTCTTTTTATGGAAACTAATTAAATTCGTCATTAATGTCAGCAATTAAATTCTTTCAGAATGAATTCGCATCTAGGTTTTTATATATGAGTTTGTATTTTGTTTCAGAACTCACTCACTTAAAATACAATAAAGTTGCATGGAATTTGAAGAACGAGAATGTATTCTACTAGAATACACTCATTCTGCAGGAATACACTTTCAATTTTCTAGATATGAGTTCATTCTGAAAGAATATTATTGTTGACATTAATGACGAATTTAATTAGTTTCCATAAAAATGAGTTATAAGTATGGATAGCATTTAATATACATATAATTAATACTAAATTCCTATTGGTGCATTCTAGCACACAATAGATGTGATAAACATTTGAACCTACCTATATATATATATATATATATATATATATATATATATATATATATATATATATATATATATATATATATATATATATATTCAACAATGAACCATTTTAAACCATAGAACCAAGGAACCATTATTTTTTTTTCAAGTTTTAGATCTTATTATTTATCGAAAAAAAATTCTAAAAATATAGAAATTCATAACTTTTTATCTTCTTTCCATTGATATCAAATTTTATAATTTTTTTTTTTACTTTTTTTATCTGTTCATATTCATATTATGAATCTGCACTATAAATCATTAATTTTGTATAAATTCCAAGTATGAATCTGCACAAATTTACAGTGTGAATCTGCACAGATTTCACAGGGTGAATCTGTATAGATTCACAATGTGAATATGAACAAATTCACAGTGTGAATCTGAACAGATCAATTTTTTTTATCGAATTTGATATCAGTGGATGGAGGATAAAAAGTTACGAATATCTAAATTTTTAGTTTTTTTTATGAAAAATTTTCTCTAAAAGTTGAGAAAAGATTTGTTCCTTGATTCTAAGGTTTAAAATGGTTCCTTGTTGAACTCAACCATATATATATATATATATATATATATATATATATATATATATATATATATATATATATATATATATATATATATATATATATATATATATATATATATATATATATATATATATAGCGAAGGCTTATTTGGAAAACAAAAAAACCCTAAAAATCATAAAAATGCATAAAAAAAATACCAAGACATCACAAAACTTTTTTTTTTTAATTTTTTATCAAAAAATCACAGCATTTTTTACAATTTCGCTAAAAAAAAAATAAAAAATCAAATTTTTTTTTTTGTAAAAAAAAAAATTTCAAAATTTTTTTCAGCGATTTTGACCTAAAAGTTGCGATTTTTTGATAAAAAAATTCAAAAAAAAGTTTTGTGATCTCTAAGTATTTTTTTATGCATTTTAATGATTTTTAGGGTTTTTTGTTTTCCATAGAACCTAAACCTAGAGAGAGAGAGAGAGAGAGAGAGAGAAATTAAATATCCTTCTACCTATTGTTCCTACAAATCTTCCAACCCAATTAAATATTGACATGTGTAACATTTAATGCTCAATTAAAGATATTTTAGCATACAAATCTGACACATGCCATCATTTCATTGGGTAGGAGGATTTGTAGGAACAAAAGTACGAGGATATTTAATTTCTCATATATATATATATATATATATATATATATATATATATATATATATATATATATAGTCAAGATTAAATAAGAAGGAAAATTTTGATAGTAAGGTATTAATTTTTTTTTATACATATTATTTTAGCGAACAAACAAAATGAATCATTAGATGATTCATCAGAAAAAATTCCAAAAAAAACATCTTCATGATTTATTTTTAAGTAATTAAGAAAAAATTCACTTTTATGACAATTTTAGTGAATAACAACAAAATCATTGTATAAATAAATCATCGAGATGTTTTTTTAAGAATTTTTTTTTGTGAATCATGTTATTTTTTATTCATCTAGTGATTCATTTGTTTTGTTCGACAAAAAAATATGTAGAAAAAAAAACATCTTACCTTCCTACCAAAAAATATAGAGAGAGGGAGAGTTAGGTTCAAATGTTTCCAACAACTATTGTGTGCATGAATTGACCGATCAGAATTTAGGAAAAAAGAAATCATTAATTAAATTAATAAGGGTATGTTAGTAATATTACATATATGTATTAATTAATATCCAAAATTATACCTTTATTTAAGGGATCGGTTTTTATTTATCTATTAAAGCCCTATTCTACCATTTTATCTTCAGCCGACACTACAACCACTTCTCCATCTTCCATCTCCGTCTTCAATTATCTTCCTCCATATCTCTGCTGTTGGCCACCATCGTCTTCAAGCCGACCACCCTCCTCTGACGAAAACGTCACCAGATCGCTGTAAAGAGGGATTTAGACTTCGATGGAGGAAATCGAGAATGGACAGTGGTTGAGGCGGTGGTGATGGGAGGAAGGGATTTACGTTTTCGGAGTCAGGTTTCAAGGTGGAGAAGGGAGATTTCGGAATCAGGTTTTAAGTTTTGGGTTCTCCTCTGATTCTCTGTTCCCGTAATCGATTCATGAGATTGTCACCCATAAAGGTTTTAATTTTATATATTAATTGATTTAATTGCTTAACTCTTTTTGCAATTTCTGATTATATATGAACCGATTTTATATATTATATGAACTGTGCCTTTTTTTTTTATTCTCGTACAGTGTCGTCTATTGATTGATGTCATGATGAGAAAGGTTGGAAGGCTCTCATCCATATCGCAATTCCTTAGAGACCATTACTCCCACAACTTTTTGTTATGGAAACGTCATGTCATGCTAAACAATTTGTGTTGTGTTCATTTTTAGAATTCATCTAATTATCTCTATCAACTTTCTACACTTTCATAGTCATTCTTAACAACAATTGAATTAAACTTTATTTTGAGCTTAAGTGTTCAAATATGTTAGAATTCATCAATGCCCACCAAGTGTTTGATGTAATTACTGAACCAGGAGTACAACAAATTATCTCTATCAATGTTATTATTTGTGTACTATAATGTTATTACTTAGTGATCAACTAACTGAAATATTAGAATAGTTATCTTACCTCATCATCGGGTGTTATTCTCATCTTTAACTTTTTCATTCTTTAAGAATATTTTGCATCTATTGTATTCTTCTATTTGAATAATGTGTAAAGAGTATTATATTCTTGCAGAATCATATAAGAATGATTATGCTAGAATTGTAGTTCTAGTATAATCACATAAGAATGATTTTTCTAGGGTTCTATTGCAACTGGATTAATATTTTATCATGATTTTTGTTTCTTATGCTTTTCAGATGTTTCAAGTTTTACGTAGGGATCACTTACCATCCTTGAGTTTATGTCCATCTGCAGCTCTTTGTCTACCATATTCTATAATAATTTATAGTTTTATTCTTTTAGAATGCACAGAATTTAAAATGCTCATGGTGAATGTATAGAATGTTACTCTTACATATTCGATTTCATGCCAGTTATTCTCATCGAATACTCGATTTTAAGGAAGTTATTCTCAAAGAATGTGTGAAAGGAACATGATGATCAAGTGCTTGAAGGTTGGATGATGGCATGTGGGATGAAGATGAACAACGGCCAATGATCTTCACAAAATAAAGCACTGGCATAATAATTTACAATATAATCATAAGACTATATATTATAGTATATTCTGGTAGAATATTTAGTTAGAATAATCTACCAATTGTGTTTGTTTTGTTATTAATTAGTGTTTCATTATAATAGAAATAGTATATTAAGATTTTTATTTTTTAAGAATGTGATGACAAAAAATTAACTTGTATAAAAAAATTGTTATTCTTAAAAAGTTCATTCAATCAAAAAATGTTCTTATTTCGTTTGAAGAATGATATGATCTGATATTCATTCTATAAGAATATGTATTCTGTCATTCAATTCAAACATGTATTCTATAAGAATATGTATTCTGACATTCTCATAGAATATATCATTCTAACAAAATGTCATTCTGACTATTTAAATTATGTTATTATAAAAATACATTGGAATTAATATTGAATTAGTTTAAAATTTTCAGATTTTTAAAATTAGGAGATAAAATAATCCCTAAATTTCTGAAAATTTCCTTTTTAAATATAGTTAATTGTCCAAAATACCCTTATGCTGAAATTTGTGTGATTAAATTGATTATTTTTAATTAGTTAATAAATATAGAACCCTTACTTAAATTATCCCAAATGATTGGCTCATAATCAATTTCATATGACATAATACTTAGTAAAAACAAAATAACCTAACTATATATATATATATATATATATATATATATATATATATATATATATATATATATATATATATATATATATATATATATATATATATATTATGGCGGTGTGAAAGTGAGGATTGTTTTTTTTAGATGTATGGTAGGAAAATGGTAGGAACGTAATACAAGATGATAACACTTTGGAGTGTCTAAATGGTGACCAATCCTAATAATCTCACAAATCATCAAAATTAGATCACTTTGATGTTGCAAAAAATAACAAAGTAATGTATGTTTTTTTAGACAAAATTGCAAGAATGGTTCCTGTGGTATATCGAAAATTGCTACTTTGGGCCAAACAGGTTTTGACTAACATAAATGGTCCAAAAGTTTTCATTTTGTTGCTAGTTTGGTACATTGTGCTTTAATTTTTTATAAATGACGATTTTGCCCTTGTTATTTTCTTTTTTCCTTTTTTATTACAAAAATAAAAGAAGAAAAGAAAAAAGAAAAGAAAAAAATGTTCATTCTCTCTCTCTCTCTCACACTCTCACACACACACAACTAAAACCACAAGATGGTCGTTTCTCTCCCTCTCTTCCTCCGACGAAGAAAAGAGGTTGCCGACCAGCACCTTCGCAGCCGCTCCCCGCCTCTCTCCGGTCGGGTAGCACCAACAAACACCCATCCCTTCACCCACTGCTCCGCTGACCCTCTTGATCGATGGAAACCTCGTCGGAGACTTAACAGCCAAGAAGAAGGCAACTAGACAAAGATCGGAAAGGCTCCAGGTGTATCCGATTTGCAGCGGCTCAACCATCGTCTTCGTCGAGTTGCTAGGGTTTGCAACAGCGAGGAGGGGTTGCGAAGGTGGTGTCAGAAGCTAGAAGTTTTATGGATCCGGGAATGGTTTTTGAAGACGAAGATCGGAAATGAATCAAAACCCCCGAGGGTTTTCAATCGTCAGCTTCACCGGAGCAACGATCGTCTTCGTCGTAACAACAAATGTGGATCAACGACGTCGTTCTTGCTAGGGTTTGCTAGAGTTTGTAGAGTCGGCAGTGGCGCTGGAAACTCGAGCCATAGATGTCATCTTTGTTCTTGCTTCACCCCTTCACAAACAAAGATCGGAGTTAGACTTTGTATACAGGCGGCGACGAAACCCTTCTCGTCAGTGACAGACAGATGTCATCATCGTTCTCTCTTCACCACAGGCTGGTCTGGACTCCGGTGGTGCTAGAAACACGAGGTTGAATAAACTCGAGCCAAAGCTACAGACGGGGGAACTACTCTAGCCAAACCCTTCTCGCCACTGACGAACAGATCTGGGGATTCGACGATGAAATGGGTAGCACATGAGAAGTTGGCATCGGAAAATGTTAGGGTTCCGATAAGAGGTTGTGATCCAACTGGCGATGGTGGTTTGGCTATTGTGGTGTGGTGGTCTGGTTTTTGTGGTGGTATGGCAGTAATGACGAGAGAGAGGGAGGGAGGGAGAGAGAGAGAGAGAGAGAGAGCATTTTTTCTTTTCTTTTTCCTTTTTTCTTTTTGATTTATGTAATAAAAAAAACTGAAAAAAGAAAATACAAAGGGTAAAATCGTCATTTTATAAAAAATAAAACCAAAATGGACCAAACTCGCAACAAAATGAAACTTTTTGGACTATTGGTGCTAGTCCAAACCTGTTTGGCCCAAAGTGGCAATTTTCGATATACCACAGGGACCATTCTTGCAATTTTGTTTTTTTTTATCAGTTATAAAACAGATAATAGCAATATATTATATTTTTTTATTGATATTAACAACATATAAATTATTATAGCAACACACTTAAATAATTTGAATATATTATAACAATGTGATTACAATTATTTCCTAATAAAAACACCATATCTACATCTTTTTCTTACCGATGATAACACTATGTACAAATAAAATACAGTGTTTATATTGGTAGGAAAATACCAATACATAGTTATTGTAGGTAAAAAAGAAAATATATAACTATTACAATAGAAAAGAAAAGTATAAAATAAGTTTCTATAATAAATAAAAGACAAAATACATTACCAAATTTTTGTATATTTGTATCAAAATACATTACCAGTTTTCTATAATTTATATTTGTATCTATAAATAAACAGAAATTTGGAAGATTATAACTTTATTCATAAAATTGACGTGGCAATGACTCACATCTACACATCTTTTTTAATTGGTTAAAGCGGGCAGCGTATCCAGCTGGAGACATATAAGAACATCCACCTCCCAATCGGATCCATTCCTCCCCGTAATTCACACATGGACCCTACCGTCGCTCCGCCGCAACGGCTTTCCTCCGCCACCCACAACCACCTCCATTCCAATGACTTCTCCCCTCGATCCCGCAACACCGATTCATGGGGCGAAGACAATTCCATATATCCATCTAATCATGGTTCTTCGGCGGCGGCGGCGGCAGTTGGTTCAGTTAAGCTCCGGTTGATGTGCAGCAGCGGCGGACATATAGTCCCTCGTCCCCACGACAAAACTCTCTGCTACGTTGGTGGAGAGACGCGTATGGTGGTGGTAGACCGTCATACTACTCTACTAGACCTCACTAACCGCCTCTCCAAAACCCTACTCCGATCATCGTCTGCATCAACGCCGACTCCCATAGCGTCCACATCGTTTACTCTCAAATACCAGCTTCCTTCTGAAGACCTTGATTCGTTGATCTCTGTCACCACCGATGAAGACCTCGAAAACATGATTGAGGAATACGAAAGATTGAATTCATCCTCCGCCGGGAGTAAATCCTCACGTCTTCGTTTATTCCTTTTTCCGACGAAACTTGAATCCGTTTCCTCAATCACGTCGTTTCTGGAGAACACAACTAAATCGGAAGATTGGTTTCTTAGCGCGCTAAATGGTACCGATTCAGGGTTTTCCGATACTTCATCGGTTAACTACTTGTTAGGTCTGGATGATGAGATCTCTCTCCATGAGAAAAAGGATGTTAATCACAAAAGTGCCATCGCTACAAACCTCAGAGGTAACAATTCGGGTCAGGATGTTCATTCCATACCCGATTCTCCGATGATGGAAACAACCTCATCGTTTGGGTCGGCATCGTCGACTCCGTCGCTTCCTAACCTGCCGCCGATTCAACTAAACGTGGATGATCATCCGAAGGTTGTAGGAGGAGGAATCGAAGAGCAATTTTCTCAGATGACTGTACAGCAACGACATCATAAGCAACAAAACGATGCGGGCTTCATCCCTGCGGCGACTCCAGTGGTGGTTTCAGGTTCTCCGATGAGTTCTGCGACGGCGATCCCGGAACAGTCTGATCCCTTCTCATCCTATCAAGGTTTACATATGGCTTATCAAAAGGATGAACAGCAATTTCAGCAAAAACAATCTACGGGATTTGATTTGGCTTCTTCGGATTCAGTTTTAAGGTATTTCATACTACTGTGTTTATATATGCAACGCATACTATCTATTTTGATTTTAATGGAGTTTATCAATTATCATTGGTTTAAAATTGCAGCGATCAGTTAACGCCAATTCTTCAAATCCAATCTTCTGGTAACAATAATCGATCTACTGATCTAAACGAAACCCCTGATCAAAACACGAGAATTCAGATCCAACAACAACAAATTCAAAATTCTCCTTATTTATTGTCGATGCCAACAACCCAACAACTCCAATTTATTCATACTGCTGCTCCACCACCACAATACATCCACCACCACCACCCTTCTCCGGCGGTGGTTCCGGTAGCACCTTACTACCAGATGTACCAGTCTCAGGGCCACCACCATCCTCAAAATCCGGCAATGGGTCAGCAGAATTTCGTGTATTTAATGCCCCACCAAGGGTACAACTTCCCATTGCAGCAACAACAACCAAGTGATTCAGATTCTCCCCGGAAAAATCAACCTGCTCCAAAAACTGAATTTCCGGCAGGTGTTTACAGAAGAACAAATTCAGGTAGTCCACAGCTGATGCGGGTCCCATCTGGTAATCAATATGGTGGTGGAGGTAATTATGCTTATGAAGGACAGCAGTTACAGCAGCATATATACTATGGAAAACAGGCTATGCCTCCTCAAACAGCTGCACAATATCAAACAATCACATCGACTGCAGAGCCATGAGATTTGAGAGCTGAGTTTATTGGAAAATTTTGCAGCAAATTGTGACTTGTTTATTTCTATTTTCATGTATTATATTGTATGTATTATATTGTATGAATGTTATTATTATTAGTATTGGTTTGTGGTATATGTATTTTGTGAAAAAGTTCACACCTTTTTCTTGTTTAAATTGTGTATACTACGATAATATATATAGAGGTGGTACTTATATATATTTGTTTTTGTATTTGATTCCTTATATTTTTATATAGATAGCATAAGCGATGGAAAATGTATCCTCTTATTCGGTATGAGTCCTTTGTGAGGTTTTAGCAATTGTTAAGATTGCAAATGAATCAATTTTTTTCTTTCATTTTTTTTTATTATATGTATCGGGAGTTCTTGTAAACATATAAGTTATGTAATTCTATGGCTATACATATTGTATTATATATTATATATAACAATTGTTGCCGTTTTCAGGTGGCCCATTGCTATCTTACGCCATGCTAATAATTTTCATAAATGGCCCCTTGATTTTTCTTTATTATTCACAAACTCTCCAAATTATAGAATTGGTCCTTAGACTCTTCTCCATTATTAATAAACTACCCATCTTTCATTTCTTTTAAAATTTTGTGTTTTAGAAAAATTACAAGTTTAACCCCTAAAGCAATTTTCCTCCTTATATTATCAAATATATATACTTAAATGGTACCTACTTAATTAAAAAATTACAGAAATAGTCAATGTGTATCATAAAGTTAAAGAAATAGTCTGTGCCAAATATGTAATTTATAAAAAATAGAAACGTTCATTGTCTTTCATTACGTTAATTTCAGAGTGGTCCGATACCTCATGGATGCAACTCTTCTTTCATTACGTTAATTTCAAATGTTGCTTGTCCAATACGTACTAAAGAGTATAGGTCGATAAACTTAAATGGAGTGCAATATAAAATTATTGCAAAACATTTAGCTACTAGATTGGCAACTGGTATTGATGTTCTTGTTAATCCAAAGCGGTATGCTTTCGTTAAAGACAAACATATTTTGGATCGCCTATGAGTGGTGAATGAGGTTACCGAATAGTTTAAGTGAAAGGAGAAGGTCATGGTGTTAAATGTTGATTTTGATAAGGGTTATGATTATGTGAGTTGGGATTATTATTGAAGATCATGGAGCATATAGGGCTTCACCATAAATGGTTAAGGTGGATTCACGCTTGCCTGGAGTCTTCTCGAGCTTCCATTCTAGTAAATAGAAGTCCTACACATGCATTCACATTGAAGAGGGGTCTACGCCTGGGTGACCATATGTCTCTTTATTTTGTTATTATTGCCATGAAGGCTTTCATGATGCGATGTACATAGCTATTAGTGAAAACTTATTATGTGGTGTGTCAGTTGGTGAGAAAGGGTTTACTTTGTCTTATCTTTTTATATCTAGTTGTTGCGTTGTTTATGGGAGAGTGGTATGTCAGGAATATTGCAAATTTGATTATTATCCTTAATTGTTTCTGCATAGTTTTAAAAAAAGGATTAATTTACAAAAGTTAAATTTGTATGTTGTGGGTATTACAATGCATGAAATGTAAAAGATGGATGTGGTTACAAGATGCTCACCTACTACCATGTCGTTTTCTTACGTTGGTGTGCCAATAAGATCAAATATGGGGCATATTAGTAATTGGATGTGGTTTTCCATAAATTCAAGAAGCGTTTGGCGAACTGGAAAGTTAACTTACTTTCTGTGAGCAGTAAGCTGACTTTGATTAGATCGTTTATTGGTAGCTTGGTAATTTACTATATGTCCTTGTTCAAGATGCCTAAGGTTGTTGGTAATTTGTTAGAGGCATTACAAGCTTGTTTTCTTTGGGCGGTAATGATGTGGAAAGAAAGATAACTTTAATATAGTTGGAGATTGTATTGAATTTTAAAGAGACAGGTGGTTTGGGCCTTAGAAGTTTAAAGACTCTTAATGTTGAGTTGCTTAAAAAATGGTGGTGGCAGTTTTGTACTAACCTAAATTATATGTGGGTTAGGGTGATTATGAGTATTCATCAGATTCATGAGGGTCTAGGCTATCATGATCCTAAATCAAAGGGTGGTGGTGTTTTGTCGTATTTGGTGAAAAGTCTAGATAAAATTCATACACAACATGTTCTTCCTCATTTTTTTCATTAAGAATGTTGGGAATGGGGAAGATACTTAGTTTTAGGATGAGGTATAGGTGGAAGATGATAGACTTATGGAGTGCTTCAGTAGATTCTTTGTAGTGGAGACAAATATAAAGTGATTTTTTGCTGACAAATGGTGAGATGGAGGGTTGGTGTAGATTTGGAGTCGTGGGATTAGAGGGGGGCACGGGATAGGATTATGACTCATCAACTTTCAATCATGACTGAGTTACTAATTAATGTTCATCTTGGTGATCAGCGGATAGATAAGAGTGGGAACTTGAACCCAATGATATTTTTTTCAGCTAGCTCTACTAGGATTTACATTGATAGTATCACAATTAAAAATGTGTCTTTCCTATAAATGGTGAAGTCATGTTCATATAAACATGAATGTTCTTCTTTGGATGGTTGTTTGGGATATGATCCTTACTAGAGTTAATCTGTTTGATAGAAGAATGCATATTCCCACTGATTTATGTCCTTCTTGTTTGTTGGTTATGGAGGATTGTAAGCATGTATCTGTAAATTGTGAGGTTGCAAATTAGATTTTGGTGGATACAGTTACTTTGTCATCACTGAAGAGGAAGGTGTTGTAATGAGAGAACCCCTCTCTAAAATTTCATCATATTACTCCAAAACATGCTACATGCATATTCATAAACAATATTTTACATTGATAGTTTAATTACAAAAGACTGGATACAAACCGACTAAGTTTTAGTATATTACATAACTACCCAGGAAATTATAATTTTATACATATACGATCACTAAAAACAAAAGTAATATTATTAACTATTCTAAATCTTCCAACAGTATGTGTCTATACTGGATCCTTATTACCTGCAATAGTTAAACACTGAGAGAGATAAGCGGTGACACTTAGTGAGTTCAAAAATAGATACAATATAACGTTATGCCATATATATATACCAATATGATAGAAGCAAAGAGGAACAAAGAACAACAAAGGTATATGTGTATCATATGACAGACTTTCCATATCAACCAACAATCTGATTCAAAGATTTACTATCAATGAGACATAACAATTTCAACTTGATATACATCAATAAAGCTTCAGTCCAAATGGCACAGAAAATACAATTTCGGACGCGCCACGAGTCGGACACGGGGCAAGCATCCGACGCTTGTACGTGGCCGAATCCGAGCCATGCATGCGAAGCTTCTCGGAATTTGTGCCAAAATCTTCAAAAATTCATAACTTTCGCATACGAGCTCCGTTTTCGACGTTCTTTATATGCATGCGTAGGTGAGATTATACTCTACAACTTTCTTTTAGAATAAGTTGGCTAATTTATTTTATTTTTAATAATATTATTTTTAACAGACCGGGACAGGAAAATCCGTTAAAAATTCATAACTTCTTCATCCGACGTCCGATTTTGTCTGTCTTTTTACCGTTGTACTACTATTGACGAGACCTTCGATTCGTTTAGGTTGTGTCGGCTAAAAATCACTCGATCTTTATTTTGAGTTTTTAGCTGTATACTGCTATACTGAAACTTAGAAAAATCATAACTTCCTCATACGAAGTCAGATTTGGACGTTCTTTTTATGAAAATTCTCGGTTTAACGAATACTATGACTTTCATTTAGATCACTAAAGCTAAAAAGTAGTTTATTAAAAACTCACTTTTTACGCTAAATAGTGTTTTGCCAGTTTTGTCGCGGATTTTCGATTGGTCATAACTTATTCGTTATAACTCGGATTTCGATGAGGTTTTCGCCTAAATGTTTCTAACGAGATAATCTACAACTTTCAATAACATTATTTTTATTTATTTCCAACTTTATATTTTCGTTAATTTCAATATTTGACTTTTGATTGGAATCTGATAAGACTTCCAATACTTTCCGAATGATTCTAAACATAGTTTTACTTCAATTCTTCATAAAACTATCTTGTTACAACTCAATACTCAAAATCATATATTATTTACTAATATTCATTTTTAAACAAAACACGATAACTGAACGTGTATGTTACAAATACCTCCTCATTTTGAGGATTTCGTCCCCGAAATTACAACGATTTAAACAAATGGGGATATTTCGCTCTTATCTCATTCTTATTTTCCCAAGTATAATTTGGGCCTATATGGTGTTTCCACTTGACAAGCACCAACTCCACTTCTTTATTACGTAGATTAGTCGTTCTTTCGTTTACGATCTCTTCAGGCTCCTCTACATATCTTAACTTATTATCTAGTTTCACCTCGGATAATGGAACCGCTTCATCATATATGCTTAAACATTTACGCAGTTAACTCACATGAAACACATCATGAATACCCGCCAAGTCTTCCGGCAATTCCAAACGGTATGCTTGTTTACCAATTCTCTGGATGATTTTTAAAGGACCAACAAATCAAGGACTTACTTTTCCTTTCTTTCCAAATCGCATAATGCCTTTCCATGGGGATACCTTCAGCATTACGAAATCACCCACCTGGAATTCTATGGGTCGTCTACTCCTTTCTGCATAAGACTTTTGTCGATCCTGGGCCGCTTTCATTCTTTCTCGTACAATTTGAATCTTGTCAGTGGTGTCTTGAATCATTTCAGGGCCTCCAAGGATTTTCTGTCCTACATCACGCCAACATAATGGAGTACGACATTTCTGACCATATAATGCTTCATATGGTGACATTTTGATTGAAGCGTGGTAACTGTTATTATATAAAAATTCGACAAGAGGTAAGTACTTATCCCAGTTACCACCGAACTCCAAAACACATGCACGAAGAATATCTTCTACTGTTTGGATCGTTCTCTCCGTCTGACCGTCTGTCTGGGGATGATAAGCTGTACTGAGAGCAACTCGAAATCCCAATTTACGTTGCATACTCGCCCAAAAATGAGAAGTGAAGCGAGTATAACGATCGGAAATAATCTTTAGTGGCACACCATGTCTTGCAATAATTTCATCTAAGTATACTTGTGCATATTTCTCCATTGGACCCGTTTCACGCATGGCAAGAAAATGTGCGCTCTTAGTTAACCGGTCGACAATTACCCAAATGCTATCATTCTGTCTAGCAGTCTTTGGCAATTTGGTAATAAAATCAATGGACAGCTCTTCTCATTTCCACACGGGAACACTAAGGCTTTCTGGAATTCCGTAAGGCTTTTGGTGTTCTGCTTTGACTTGTAAGCATACTAAACATTCTTGTACGTATCTTCCAATGTCTTTCTTTAATCCAGACCACCAATAATCAACTTTTACATCATAGTACATTTTACTTGTACCAGGATGTATTGATAGCTTAGAATTATGAGCTTCATCTAAAATATTCTGTCTTAATCCACCAATCTTTGGAATCCATAGCCGATTCTTGAATACCTTCAATCCTCGTGGATCATCAAGTAAAGCATCAGTATAATGTACCATCCCTTCTTTCTTCACATTTTCTGGCTTTAAGGCCTCTACTTGCCATTTCTCTAGTTCATCTAGAATAGTGAACTTTAGTGTAGTGTGAGTAATAGCATAACACACACTATTATGATAAACCTTTCTGCTAAGTGCATCGGCAACTACATTGGCCTTTCCAGGATGATACAAGATTTCACAGTCATAGTCTTTGATCAGCTCCATGGCTCGTTGTTGTCTCATATTCAAATTTTGCTGACTGAATATATACTTGAGACTTTTGTGGTCAGTAAACAATTGGCATTTTGTACCAAAAAGATAATGCCTCCAACGTTTTAGGGCAAATACTACTGCAGCGAGTTCGAGGTCATGGGTGGGATAATTCTTTTCATACTCTTTCAGTTGTCTTGAGGCATAGGCTATTACTCTACCACGCTGCATCAACACACAACCGAGTCCCAACCTTGAAGCATCGCTATATACGGAAAAATCATTATCACCTTCTTGGAGTGATAAGATCGGAGCATGAGTCAAAAGATCTATTAAAGTTGAGAAAGCTTTTTCTTAGGCTTCACCCCATTCGAACTTTGTTTCCTTTCGTGTAAGACTTGTGAGAGGCACAACTATACGTGAAAAATCTTTAATGAATCTCCGGTAATATCCCGCGAGACCCAAGAAACTACGAATTTCAGAAGCATTACAGGGCTCTTCCCAATTCTTAATGGCTTCAATTTTGGTAGGATCTACGGATATACCGTCACCAGAAATCACATGGCTGAGAAATTGAACTTGGCGAAGCGAAAATTCACATTTCAAGAATTTAGCATATAGTTTCTCCTTTCGAAGCAGTTCTAATATTTCACGAATATGAATGGCATGATCAGATTCATACTTGGAATAAATTAGAATATCATCAATGAATACGATGACAGATTTATCGAGCATTGGACTGCATACCCGATTCATCATATCTATGAATACGGCAGGAGCATTTGTTAAACCGAATGGTATGACAAGGAATTCATAATGCCCATATCGAGTACGAAAAGCAGTCTTCAGTACGTCCTGCTCGTGTACTTTCAACTGATGATAGCCAGATCTCAAATCAATCTTTGAAAAATAGCTAACACCCTGAAGTTGATCAAATAAATCATCAATGCGAGGTAGTGGGTACTTGTTCTTGATAGTTACCTTATTTAGCTCACGGTAATCAATACACATTCGCATCGAACCGTCCTTCTTGACAAACAATACTGGAGCACCCCAAGGTGAGGTACTCGGTCGAATAAAGCCTTTGTCAAGTAATTCCTGCAGTTGGATCATCATTTCCTTCAACTCAGCTGGCGCAAGACGATAAGGAGTCTTTGCAATTGGAGCAGAACCAGGTACAAGATCAATTCGGAATTCTACTTGCCTGTCCAGAGGAAGTCCATGCAATTCTTCGGGAAAAACATCAGGATATTCATTAACAACGGGAACATCATTTACCGTTTTCTTCTCCTCTTTTGAGATATCAACTGTATATGCCAGATAGATAGAACACCCCTTAGATATGGATTTACGAGCTTTTAGGAAAGATATTATTTTTACGATTTTAAGTCTTTGTTCACCGTATACATAAATAAGATCCTCCCCTTCAATGGGAATACGTACTATCTTTTCATAGCAAAAGAGTTCTGTGCGGTTCTTTGACAACCAATCCATGCCGAGAATAATCTCAAAGTTGGGCAAGGAGATAGGAATCAGGTTAGCAAGAAAATTATAACCTTCAATTTCTATGACACAATCTTTATAGACTTTATCAGCAAGTAATGATATACTTCCTGCTATGTCTACATGAAATGGTTGCGCGAGTGCATAGCAAGCAATTTGAAAGGAATGCGCAAATTCATGAGACACAAAAGAATCTGAGGCACCAGAATCAAATAGGATGTGAGCAGGTCTAGAGTTGACTAGAAATGTACCAGTCACAACATCCGGGTCTTCACGTGCCTCCTCCATGGTAATCTAAAATGCACGACCTTTAACTTTTGGAACCTCCTCCTTTTTAGTTGGAGTACTCTTTGGTTGTTGAACAGGAGCTTGACTTCTCGCCGATTGTTGAACAGAAGCTTGACTTCCCGTCATTTGACTAGTAAGAGTAGGGCAGAAACGCTTCATGTGGCCAACAACACCACAAGCAAAGCAAGTAACATTCTTCATCGGGAAAACAGGCTTTATGTGGCCTTTTTATCCACATCCATGACAGATCACTGATCCATTTTCTAATCTGCATTCGCCCGGATGATTCTTTCCACAATTTCGACACGATGGAGACTGAAGAGAAAAAGATTGTGACCTACCGCGGCCACGAGGGGTATTATGAGATTGTACTTGTTTACCAGGATCAGTTCGAATAGATTGAGCTAGTGGAATAGAGGAAACAGGAACAGTTCGATCAATACGTGGATGCTTCAGAACAGAAAGAGTGGCACCACGTATTTCTAAGTCATGCTCACGCTTTCGAGCATACTCAACAGCTTTTCCAAATGATAGGACATCCCGATTAGCCACAAAATCGTGGATTTCATAACGTAGTCCATCCAGGAATAACTGAATTTTATCGTCTTCAGTTGGAATATACTTTGCAGCAAACCGTGTTTTTTGATTGAATTGAGTTTCATAATCAATCACAATCATTCCTCCATGTTTAAGCTCGAGGAATTCTTTCTCCAATCTTCTCCTCATGTCTCGAAGAAAATACTTTCCTAGCAAGCGAGTTTTGAACATTTCCCAAGATAAATTCTCTTGGTCATACTCGTTGAGAGCTTCGAATGTTGCTTCCCACCAGACTAAGGCTTCTCCGATGAGCATTGCAGAAGCATAATTAGCCTTGTATTCATTAACCACATGAGAGATACATAATACTTTTTATGTGTTCTGGATCCATGTAAGAACAGCAATGGGATTAAGGGCTCCTGAAAACTCTGTAGCACCACTACTCTTGAAAGTTTTCAATGAGGGACGTTTCGCCTCCCCTGTTGAAGATTCTCCGATGGCTTTCTCTTTTCCTTTATCACTATTCTTTTTGTGTTCTTCGAGAGTCTGTCGAATAATATCAGTAAGTTTACCCAAGAGTCGCTCCTCACGAGGGGATACTGGAGTATTTACTTCATCAGGTTTAGGATCTCCACCTACTTCTGGTGTATTGCTACCCACCTGTTCAGCCATTGTTCTGAAAATTTGGAGTAACATAGTATTTTAGAATATTATAATTTATTATTATCTAATACTTTACTTAAGTCTTTCCTATGGTTTGTATCCATATACTCACAATGAATCCGTTCATATATTGAACTTCCGACGGTTTAAGTCTAAATACCAATCCGTGGTATTTAGTTCACTTAAACTACTGCTCTGATACCATAATTGAGAGAACCCCTCTCTAAAATTTCATCATATTACTCCAAAACATGCTACATGCATATTCATAAACAATATTTTACATTGATAGTTTAATTACAAAAGACTGGATACAAACCGACTAAGTTTTAGTATATTACATAACTACCCAGGAAATTATAATTTTATACATACGCGATCACTAAAAACAAAAGTAATATTATTAACTATTCTAAATCTTCCAACAGTATGTGTCTATACTGGATCCTTATTACTTGAAATAGTTAAACACTGAGAGGGATAAGCGGTGACGCTTAGTGAGTTCAAAAATAGATACAATATAACGTTATGCCATATATATACCAATATGACAGAAGCAAAGAGGAACAAAGAACAACAAAGGTATATGTGTATCATATGACAGGCTTTCCATATCAACCAACAATCTGATTCAAAGATTTACTATCAATGAGACATAATAATTTCAACTTGATATACATCAATAAAGCTTCAGTCCAAATGGCACAGAAAATACAATTTTGGATTATTAATTTGCCAGAATATACAGGCTTTCAGCCCTACATAGCCCTATGCCAATACCGGAAGTTATACGAGTCATGCTCTACATGGCCAAAGGCACAAAGCCAATACCAGAAGTTATACGAGTCATGCTCTACATGGACAAAGGCATAAATCCGATACCAGAATAATACAGGAAAACACATTGAACATATAACACATAACATATAATTGTCCCTATATTGAACTCACCGTGAAATAACCGGAGGTTAAAATAGTAATTTGGGCAGCACTTCGTTTCTATAATTAACTTTCTTCGATGAAAACCGGGAGCTTTATTGAAAACCGGGCCTTGCGAGGAGGAGAAAGCGGTTAAAAAGACGCAAAAAGGATGTTACTGGATAGCTTGACCCCTCGTCAGGGTTTTGTCCATAACTCATGACTCATAACCCCAATTTACGAGATTCAAAATGTTCTGAAAACTAGAAAAAATTTCGGAGAACTTTCATGTTTTGAGAAAATGCTGATTCCTAGTCAAGACAGCGTGGAAACGCCATCACCACGATGTGGCGCATCAGAAAAATTTCGTTGACGGGAATAAACAATCTACCACGGCATGGAAGCCCTTTCACCACACCATGGAGACGTTAAAAGATATAAATAGAGCCATAAATTATCCCTAATGACATATCTTCAACCCTAATTCGTTCCCTACGAAAATAAACCTTAGAAAAGCCGTTTTGAGGGTCCAGAAGGCGGCTGGAGGGCCATTAAACTGATATGGAGTGAAGATCTGAAGGATTCAAGAGCAGATTCACGTCACGAATCATTCGGTTTGATTTTCTGATCACGATTAGTATTCCAATTGTGTTCTTACGATTTTTACTTTCTAAATTCATGTGTTAAAACGTGTTGCTTTCATTTGGAGTAAATAAAACTCGATTTTATGTGCTGACTTCAATGATTTTGAATTTTATTAGTTTTGTTATTAATTGTGTTTGATTGTATCATCACCTATCATGTTAAAGTTATGATTTTTATTGCCTATTGCTGAGTTATGTGTATTTAAGAGGACCAATCTAATTACATTAACTTGAATCTTAATTAGTTTATGATCATTAAAATGTTAGGACTAAAGATTGATAAAATCATAGTGTTAGGTAATCTTAATTTGTGACTTTGGATGTATTCGTGAGCTTAGATATCCACGTTATGCTTCGATCGATTGTCATGATCACTGATGAGAAATCACTAGATCATATCATTCATAATTCAAATATATTAAATTAACTATGTGTTCACTAATGGCATGATCATTATGTTAGTTGTTCATTAATTATCAGTGCTAAGAAATCCGATCAAGATAACTAGTCATATTAGAATTCGATAATCCAATCTAAGCTTGAGTACCTAAAGTAATTCGTTTCTAATCAGTTTATCTTGTTAGTTTAATTTAGTTTAGTTTTATAAATACCCCCTTACTGTTTCCTTTTATTTGGAATAACCTATAATCAAATACTTGAATATTAATTCACTATCGTTCCCCTTGAGTTCGACACCCTTGCTTATCAAAACTATACTATACTCGATCGGGTTCACTGCCTGTAAGGTGTGGTTAAGATGCGATAAACAAGGAATTATAAATAAAAAACCAATGCATTAAAAATAACACATCAGGTGGCCGAAAATCTCATGTATAAGGAGCCTTTTATAGCTGCACTAGGAAAACCTGATAACCCTAATTTGAATATAATATTATTATATTAAATTAGGTTATTATCCTTCTTCCTATTTATCTCCAATGCACATTCCAGAAGCTCCGAAACCACTTAGAAAACCATCCAAGGGTAGAAGGTTCTCGAACATCTTCTTGTTCAACTATTGAACAGTTACAGCTTAGGTCCTTACACTATTAATTAATCCATTAATCCTAAAATTATTTCTAATTAATTTCTGATTAATTCTTAATTAAATAATACTATTTCTAATTAATATATTATTCTCATAATATACTAATTAATCATTTATTGATATTTATTAATTATATAATAAATCAATAAATCAGTCTCTCTCTCCAAAAGTCATCTTATTCAATTACTACGTTTGAGGGCAAACGAAAAGGACTTTGTTAATAATTCAAGTATATAACAATTATTTATTGGATAAGACACCTAATACAACAGTCTCGCACTTGGATAAGTCTAAAACTACAATTGTCAATATAACTTCTAAATTATTAGCAAAGGGTGCTTCCAAAAGCAACTCCAGCCTCTTATCTGATCAGACATTGGTCTAAGATAAGTGATCAAATATTTATTCGTTCTACAAGATATCATAAGAACACAAGACATGGATTAGAATCAATCTCATTGTTAAATTATGTTTCATGATTTCTTGATTTATGATGACCTCATAAGACTTCTAATTGAACATATCAATTTAGTCCTGGATGGGCCCAACGTTATAAGTCAACACCAAATCTTTGAGGGGCCCAAAGATATACCCTTTCCTGTCAGGGCAAAATGAGAGAATAAACTTTGACTCCTATCCTTGTATCCTTTACTCACCAAATCATACATGACACTACGTTTTATAACACCAAGTTATTGATGCGTTTTTGCAATACCAATATACAACCGATTTGTAAATTACAACTCATATATATATATATATATATATATATATATATATATATATATATATATATATATATATATATATATATATATCAGTTTTAAGAATATAAGATATTATCATCTCAAAATTACTTGTGATATAATCCATGAAGTAATTCTATGAGCATGGGTTTATCCAATACTCAAAGTCTCCATTTTTCTAAGTACTCATGAACGTTGTAGCAACACAATTGTTATGTCTAAACTCCTTAGATAATCTACAATCCAATTCATGACAGTCTTCATTCACTACTTACTTCCTAAAGTATGAGAAACTATGGAGTTTTGAATAATCAAATCATTCAGGAAGTAAAACATGCAAAACAAAACACAAGAATAAATAACTGACAAAGGCAGTAAACAAACTCATAAATAATCTCTATTATTCAATCACCAAAATCAATTACATTTATTCTGTTACAAGTTTCAAACTAATCATCTAACTACTGAAACTAACGTCATCACTCACACCAATGTTCCTAGCATGTTGACTATGTTTAACCCTTCTTAGAGCCCTTGTGAAAGGATCTGGAGGATTGTCTTCTGACGAAACTCTCTTTACTATGAGATGACCTTCTTCAACTCTATGTTTAATATAATGGTACTTTCTATCGATATGTCTTGATTTACCATGATCTCTCGGTTCTTTGGTCAAAGCAACTGCTCCTTCATTATCACATAAAAGTTCAATTGGCTCCTAAATGGTCGGAACAACTCCGAGATTACAGATGAAATTCTTCAGCCAAGCCGCTTCCTTTGATGCTTCACTCACTTCTATGTACTCTGATTCACAAGTAGAATCAACCACCGTGTCGTTCTTGGAACTCTTCCAAGTGATTGCTCCTCCATTTAATAGAAACATCCAGGCAGATTGAGAACGAAGATTGTCTCTATCTATTTGAAAGATGGCATCACTATACCCACTTACTCTCAATGTATCACTTCCACCAAGGACTAGAATCAGATCCTTTGTCCTTCACATATATTTTATAATGTTCTTCACTGTTGTCCAATAAGCTCTGCCATGATCTCCATGAAAGCGACTGACCATGCTTAAATCAAAAGACACATCAGGGCGAGTACATGTCATAACTTACATGATCGATCCTATAGCCGAAGCATATGGGAATCGACTCATTTACGCTATCTCTTCATCTGTACTAGGGCTTTGAGTCTTACTCAACTTGGCATTACTCTGAATAGGTAGCTCTCCTTTCTTCCATACAAAAGTGTTTTAGTACCTTATCCAAGTATGTACTTTGACTAAGACCAATTAGCCTTTTCTTTCTATCCCTTAAGATTCTTATCCCAAGAATATAGATTGCCTCTCCTAGATCCTTCATATCAAAACACTTTCCAAGCCAAGACTTTACTTCTTGCAAAGTTGGAACGCCGTTTCCTATAAAGAGTATGTCATCAACATATAATACTAGAAAGGTTACTATACTCCCACTAGCCTTAACATACACACAAGACTCATCTTCACTCCTAGAGAAACCAAATTCTTTGACTTTCTCATGGAAGACAAGATTCCAGCTACGAGATGCTTGTTCAATCCATAAATGAATTTCTCAAGATTACACACTCTATTAGGTTTGCATCTACAAAACCCCCCGGCTAACACATGTAAACATCCTCAGCCAACTTCCCGTTAAGGAAAGCGGTTTAACACATGTAAACATCCTCAACCTTGGAAGTGTGTACCTTTCCATCTATTTTGGTCTTTTTCTTGAAGATCCGTTTGCAACCAACTGTCTTTCGACCAGGTTCTTGATCAACCAAATTACAAACTTGGTTATCATACATGGACTTTATCTCACTGTCAATTGCCTCATTCCACTTGGCAGCTTTAGGGTCTGTCATTGCTTCCTTGTAGTTAGCTAGCTCATCCAAATTTGCCAGTGTACCATCACTGATAAACGTGTCACCATCAGACGTTATATGGAAACCATAGAACGTTGCGGCATGAAAACTCTACTAGATTGGTGATGAGGTAATGAACTATCAATGGGTTCAACAGGAGTATCATCCTCTAGTGAACGATAGTATCTTATAAGGTTCCTTCATTGGTTGAGTTTTGAATCTCTTCAAGGTTGATGGTACTCCCGCTGTCCTCTTTGCATATGAGCTCTCTCTCGCGAAAGAATCCCCTTCATGCTACAAAGACCACGTTCTCACTAGGTCTATAGAACAAATATCCAAAAGACTTTTGTAGGTATCCAATGAAAATACATCTCTCACTTCTAGGTTCTAGCTTGTCGTGAGTCTTTCTTATAACAAAAGCTTTACAACCCCAAACTTTGATATGTGCTAGCAATGGAACCTTCCCTGTCCATATCTCGTGAGGTGTTTTGGCAACCTTCTTAGTAGGGGGTTGATTTAGGATATGGAGGGTTGTCTCTAAGGCATACCCCAGAGAGAAATGGGAAGAGAAGCTTGACTCATCATGGAACGAACCATGTATAACAAGGTCCAATTACGCCTCTCAGTCACACCATTAAGTTGTTGTGTCCTAGGAGGAGTCAGTTGTGAAACTATTCCACATTCCTTGAGATAGTCGTGGAACTCGATACTAAGATGCTCTCTACCTCTATCAGATCAGAGAATCTTTATCTTCCTGCCTAATTGATTCCCGACTTCATGTTTAAACACTTTGAACTTTTCAAAGGTTTCTGATTTATGTTTGATTAAGTAAATATAGCCATATCTGCTATAATCATCTATAAAATGTTACATAAAATCGATTAACTTCCCTTTTAGAAAATCTGAAGGATCCACACACATCTATATGTATGAGATCCAACAAACCTTCAGCTCTTTCACAAGATCCAGTGAAAGGTGATATTGTCATCTTGCCCAAAAAGACAAGACTCACATTCATCATCTGGCCTTAAGTCAAATGATTCCAACACTCCATCATTTTGGAGTTGGGTGATGTGTTTCTTGTTAATGTGCCCAAGACGACAATGCCATAAGCATGCATTGGCTAAACCATTAGACGAATCAATATGTAATACACTATTACCTAAGCTATCAACAAAAATCACAGTTTCATACACACCATTACAAGGTAAAGTTTCAAACATAAAAATACATTTTTTTATAAACCAATATCGAACCATTCACAACATTAAATGAATATCGAAAACCTTGTCTAAATAGTGCATGAAAAGAAATAATGTTTCGTGTCATTTCTGATGAATAGCAACAATCAACAAAATCTAATCTAACATCACCACCAAGCACAAGACTATAAATTCCAATCTTGGTAATAAGAGAAGATCACCTATTGCCCATGATCTGATTTATCCTTCCACGCTCCACCTCCTCACTTTCTCTTAGCCCTTCAAAGCAGAACAAATATGAAAACCACATCCTGTATCGAGGACCCAAAAACGAGTAAATTGTGAGTTATTAGTTTGAATAGTGTATATACCTGCCGACGATGGCTTCACTTTGTCATCCTTTATGTCCTACAAGTACTTGGGGCAGCTTCGTTTCCAATGGATCTTTTCATTGCAATAGAAGCAAGTGAGCTCTTTGGGATCACTAACAGAAGGAATGTCAGAACTAGGGTTTGCCTTTGGGCCATTTCTAGATAACCCAACATGGGTCTTTCCCTTCTAGTTCTCTTTAGGAGCACATTTCCTCTTCTTTCCTTTTTTTGCCCAATGGAAAGGACAGGAGCAGTAGTAGGAGTAGAGTTTTGATTTTTCTTCAAACAAGATCAGTCGTCTGCAATAGGTTGTGGAGTTGGGCCGATGTAGTCTTAATATTGTTCAAATGATTAGGCAATATGAACTTATCATAACAAGGTGGCAAGATGTTGAGGACCATGTCAATGACAAACTCCTCATCGAAATTCACATTAAGCCTTTGAAGGCGTTCCACGTATCTCTACATCCTTTGCATGTGGTTGCAAACTGACTCTCCTTCCTTGAACTTGCACGCCATGAGGGCCTTGATGACCTCATACTTTTCTTGACGAGCTCTCTTGTGAAAATTTTCCATAAGATCGAAGTTCATCTCGTAGGGCCAGTAGTCCTCATAGAACCTTTACAATTTTGGAACCATAGTGGCAACCATGATGCAAGCAACCTTTGTTGCATCGTCGTAGTGTTTCTTATAGAAAAGGATTTCTTTAGGAGTAGAAGTGGATTCATCGATCTTAACAAGTTATTTTTCAAGGATATACTCTTTGCCCTCGTATCGAAGAGCCATCTTGATGTTGCACATCCAATCATTGTAGTTGGTGCCATCCGATGTCACCTTGGACACGATTGAGAGTAGAGAGAAGTTGTGGGTAGAGTTTTGAGAAGAAGAAGCATCCCCAGAAGTAGACATCTATAGAGAAAAAGAAGTTTTATTTAGATGACGATAAATCCTTAATATTTTAACCCATAATAAATATTTAAGGCTAGGATCCAAAATAACAATTCACAACTAAGAAAAGGGATGTCGTAATCTTATCGCGAATTTATGAAGGTAGGTAAAGGAAATTTACCAATTTCAATCAAAATGAAATTCCTAGATCTTTTAAGATTCATTGAATCTTATTAATGGCATGTTTAATCTTAGATTATGCTCTTCTATTTGTGACTGGGATGCTGAGGAACACAAACAAGATGTTAATAACCATGTAAATATGCTTGGCACTCTCGATGTCATTTATCATCTCTAATTAATGTGCTAGCTAACCACACATGCTCCATTAACAATGATAATTTTCAAGATGCCCATTACTACACTTTATAGTCACTATTAGTGTGCCGTTTAACCACACACGCTCCACTAACTACATATAAAGCATAATGTGCAATTTCATGGATTAGTATATTTTTCCCATTTTTCCTAAAGTAACTAAGAGTGAGATTTTTAAAAAAATAGTTTAGTTACTTTATATCACTATACTTATTAATGAGATTATGTCCTATCAAATCCGTTTGGCTAATGATCCTCCACCACATAGGAGATCGGTTAGTGAGAGTCGACACCCATTCAACGACCATTTTATAGGTCGCTTCCTTATACCCTCTTGATAGCACGGTTTTGTGAATGATGCGTACTAGCGATTTGATTGACTTTTCTTATACATATAATATATTAAACTTTTAATAATATAAGTATAAGGTGTATTTTAAAACTTTTCTAAAATACTTGGTTTTAATATATATAAAAAAACTAATTTAGTTTAAAATAAACCAATTATGATTTAATCTTTATCTTTTAATTAACTATTAATTAAATTAATTTAAATCATATAATGATTAGATAATTATTTACCATTAAACTATTAATTAAATAATTTGAATTAAATCTTAATCCTTACCCTACTAGATTTCTGAAATTTAAGGGTATAGGGATTATCCAATTTTAATTATCCCATTTTAACCAACTAAAACAATAATTATCAAATAAGGAAACCCTAACCACCCTAGATAATTTCAAAAATTAGGGAGGAGGCTAGGGTTTCAAGAACCCTAGCCCAAGTCGAAAATCCATACCTTTAGGGTTTAATTTCTATAAACCCAAATTTGATCTATTCAACTATTATGCATATTCAATTAAAAACATTAGGCTCTGATACCACTGATGAGTTTTATAGTTTACAAAAATTCATGTGGCGGAAAATAACTTAACTCTTAAGTTCACATGCAACCTAATTGGATCTATGTTTTCACTATTGAAATCTATAATCTATGAATATCAAACAACCCTACGGAAACCCTAGTACTTTTTAAAATCATAAGACAGATAGGGTTTACATACCTTTTGATTATTCTTGTAAATAATCAACACAATCCTTCTTCAAATGCTCTTGGAAGCTAGCACCAGAAATCTCGTGCTTCTGATGGTTCACACCCAAACCCTAACAACTAAGGAAACTTGAAGAGAGAGGAGAAGGGAGGTAAATTTTCGGCTATTCTCTTGTGAGGAATGATGGCCGAAAATCTGATGCCAAGTGACTCAATTTATAGTTGATACAAGGAGCCTTGGAAACCTTGATTTGAATATAATATTATTATTTCAAACTTGGTAATTATCCAACTCCTTAATTATCTGTAAGGATTAATTCCAAAATCCTTAATTTATCCCTAGAAACCGTCCATACCCTATGGAAGGTTCTGCAACCTCTTTTGTTCAGCTATTGAACAATTACAACTTTAGTCCTTGCACTTTTAATTAATCTATTTAATCCAAAAATTAATTCTAATTAATTTCTGATTAATTCTTAATTAAATAATGTTATTTCTAATTAATATATTATTCTTATAATATATTAATAAATCATTTATTTCTATTTATTAATCATATGATAAATCAATAAGTCTCTCTCTCTCTCTCTCTCTAAAAGTCATCATATTAAATTACTAGTTTTGAGGGCAACCCAAAAGGACATTGCTAATAATTCAAGTTTATACAAATTTAGTTATTGGCTTAGACACCTAATCCAACAATTTGTTCCTCAGATTCGAAAGAATCTTGTTAATGGTAGTTGTTTGAATTCTGATGGTTATAAAGAAGTTTATGAACCGGATATGTATATCCTATCTCGAGGTGGATTATTTGTTGGTTTTGGATATTTGAAAAATAAAATGTTCCGTTTGAATGTTATTGATAAATTGTCAGCTATTCAAAATTTTGCTTTTGTGTCATCGTCTTCTTCTAAAATTGATGACTCTATGCTTTGGCATGCTAGATTGGGTCATGTCAATTTTAGAAGGATGCATTAAATGTCGAATAATGGTCTTATACCACCCTTTGACATAAGTCTGGAAAAATGTAAAACATGCATGCTTACAAAAATTAACAAACAACCTTTTCCAAGTGTTTTTAGAAAGTCGGCTATTTTTGAACTTGTATATAGTGATTTTCGTGAGTTCCACTTTACTCCACCTTTGCGAAATAAAATGCATATGGTCACATTCATTGATGATTGTACTCGGTTTTGCTTTGTGCATTTGCTTAATGTTGGTTATGTGATGATAGGGTTCAGTTTGTGCTTTAGAGCCCAAGGGTATCGGTAAAGGCATTGGTTCGGGCGCCAATGGAACGCGTTGCATTCATCATGCCATATTAAAACCCTAATTTAGGGTCGTGGACCCTATTTAAAGACCTTAACTCACCTCCAACCCTCATTTCCTCCAGCCTCCATCCTCTCTAACCCTAATAACGAAACCCTAGCCTCCATTTGAGTGATTCTTGAGCTTCAAAGTGATTTATGTGTGTTTTGGTGCTTGAGGAAGAAGAAGGAACTTCTTGAAGAGTCATTGCTTGACTTGGAGCTTTTAGATCCAGGCTTTGTGCACCTAGATCTATCTTCTGGAGGTATAAAGTCTCAACCTTGACAACTCTTTTATGTAGATCTAGCTAAGTGGTTTTTTGTTATGGTTTTGGTCTCTTTGAGGTGGTTCTTGTGAGTAGAAGTTACTCCAGAACATTTGAGCTTCATATTTGGTCTTTGTTGAGGTTATGGAGTCATAAAGTTTGGATTTTGATGGGTATAAACCTTCCATGCATGATTTGGTAGTCATTTGATGAAGTTTGGGACTTAAGGTTTTGATTTGGGTCCCATTGAGTTATGTTAAGTCATAAAGTTGGAAACTTTATGACTTAAGAAGTCCCTTGAAATCAGATCTGGAAGTTTGGATTGAGGTCTTAAGGTATTAAGAAGTTTTTAAGACATTTTTGGGGTGATTTTGACATTTGGGGTTCATCTTTAGTGTTGGCTTCATTAAGCCATGCAAAGGCTTAAAGCCTTCAACTTTATGGATCAAGTCACTTGTATTTAGCTATTCTGAGGTTTTGGACGTTTGGCTTAAGGATTAAGTCATTGGAATGACTTTTGGGTGGTCTCCAGGAACATCGTGCGTAACACTGGGAAACGCCGCGCGTTCCGGCTATGATGCCTGTTTTTTAACCGACGACGTACGTCATGCGTACAAGCCATGTACGCCGTGCGTACGTCTGATCAGATGGGTATTGGGATTTATGGACTTGGATTGTTTGGAATGGGCTTCGGTTGGGCTGGGTTGTTTTTGTGGGCTATGAATTATCTGTTTGGGCTCTGGTTGGACCTCAGGACATTGAGTGGGCCTTAGGTTTGGTTTGGGCCTCTGGTTGTGTTGATTGGGTCGTTAATGGGCCTTAGGCTAAGTATGAGTTGGGCCCATTAAGGAAAGGGTAAAATGGTCTTTTACCCTAGGAGCCGGGACTTATGACTTGAGACCACAATTAATGGATTATGGCATAATTATTAATTGGGATTTATTTGTTGTTAGTTGGTGCAAGGTTATCCAGTTCGGCGGTGCAAGCTGTCATTTGCGTATCAGCAGATTGAGGTGAGTTTTCCTCGCTATACTTTCTGGTTGAAGGCACCAAGGTCGGCCCATTGGTTTGATAACCTGACATTGTGGATATACTAAGTATAGGATAGATATGCATGCTAGTTTTGATATGCTAGTCTGGTAGATCTCTAGGACTACCTATGATTCTGTCTGCACGATTATCTATATATGGTTGTTATCTGTCAGTATATTGTGTTGGGTTAAGGTTGTACTGCTTCGTGTTGTAGCTAACAAACCCTGGAGCATTCCAAATATGAGCTAAGGGCCAGGTAGGGAATGACAGACTCATACTGAGGGCTTAGTAGCATTCTAGATACGAGTTGAGGGTCGGGTAGGGCATGCCAGACTCATACTGAGGGCTCAGTAGCATTCCAGATACAAGCTGAGGACCAGTAGCTATGCCAGACTCGTATTGAGGGCTGAACATTGTATGCCAGTCTAATGACTGATTGGGCTAGGGAGCAAGCCAGACATAAGTTGTGGGCCCCGGGGGCAAGCCAGACTTATGTTGTGGGCTCAAGAGCAAGCCATATATGAGATGTAGGCCTGATAGGCAAGCCAAAATCATACTGTGGGCCCAAGGGTAATCCAGTCTTTTAGCTGTGGACCCAGTACATGCTGTTATATTATGTATGCTATTTGATTGTGTGTTGGTACTTTGGGGGAACTCACTAAGCTTTGTGCTTACAGTTTTGTTTTTGGTTTCAGGTTCTTCAGATGATTCGTGACAAGGCGAAGACGAGGCCGTACATATCCTTGGTTTTAAAACAGATTGGATCTTGGGAGACTGTGATTTTAAATCATGTTTTGTAGACAATGTTTTTGTAAACACTTTTGTTAACAAATGGGTTGTTTTGAAAAGTTTTGATTTGCTGAAATTTTTGGGATGTTACAATGCACATATTTCTACTATTAGATTGTTAATTGCTTTGGCAAGCATTCACAATCTGATTATCCATCAAATGGATCTCAAAACAACATTTTCAAATGGTGAATTTGTAACATCCCAATTTCCAAGCCCAATTTTTTTTTTTAAATTTAAGTAGTTCTCAACATAGTTTACCAAAACATTTCCCATGCCATATCATTTGCAAACAAAACTATAACAATGTGTTTGAAATCATAATGTCAAAGTAAAATCAACCAGAGTACAATCCCAGAAAACTCCATGCGGAAATCATGTGTGTGTGATGCGCTGCTACACTGCCGGCTCCTTCCCCTTAGACGAAGAGGTACCTGAAACCAAAACTAAACTGTAAGAACAAAGCTTAGTGAGTTCCCCCATCATACCACATACCATACAGACATATCGCATTCATACTGTCGGGCAATTCTGGGGTGCCCGACCTACCCAGTACGACCATTCTGGGGTGCCGACCTACCCTTGTCAAGCCATTCTGGGGTGCTGACCTACCCATGTCAAGCCATTCTGGGGTACTAACCTACCCTTCAGTCCTAACAACCGAACCTCGGGGACTATTCCACCCCCTACTGCTACTATCACATATATCATAACGTAAACATACTGTCAGACGTTTCTGGGGTGTCTGACCTACCCTTCGGTCCTAGCAACCGAACTTGGGGACTATTCCCTCCCTACTACCACTATCACATATAACATATCATGCCAGCATATAATCATATCATCACATACTGTCAGACATATCTGGGGTGTCTGACCTACCCTCCGGTCCTAACAATCGGACTCTACTACTGTCACATATACATATCATGCTAGCATATAACATATCAGGTAGTAGCAAACCTAGATGAATATCACAAAGACAATCATCCAATCATACAACTCCTACTGGTGGGCCGGCATTGTGGCCGTAGACCCACCGCTACTGGAAGGTAACTCACCTCGAACGAGTAGCTGCTGATAATCTGTGCGGGAAATCTCTGTCTGCTGCTGCTCCGAAAATCCTCCGGCTATAATCCCCACAAAACACTTAATCAGAGTCTGATATCGATTCTTAGGGTAAAATGACCATTTTACCCCTGACCAAGTCCAAATCAAAGTCAAAGTCAACTTCCAGTTGACCCGACTCGTCGAGTTGGGCCGCCAACTCGTCGAGTCCCTATCTCTTCCACTGTCCTCATTCACGTCTCTACTCGTCGAGTTGGGCCGCCAACTCGTCGAGTCCCTATCTCTTCAACTGACCTCATCCATGACTTTACTCGTCGAGTTTAGCAACGACTCGACGAGTTCTCCTTCTAACACCACCCCGAATGAACCTTCATCCGACTCGCTGAGTTGTATGAACAACTCGTCGAGTCCATCTTCATCCTATGAACACGTCCTGTCCTCGGCTCGCCGAGTTGTATGAACAACTCGTCGAGTTCATCTTCAAGAGTTGGGAGATTGCCTTGGACTCGCCGAGTCGACTCATGCACTCGCCGAGTCCTATGAACTCCAGGACTATGGCTTATCCCGATACGTTTGGGTCATTCTCCTGGACCCTCTAAAACCTTTCTTTCACTCAACTGGGTCTCTTGGACCATAACAGAAAAAGAAGTCAAGCCTCGGACTCGCCGAGTCCCAAGGATGACTCGTCGAGTCGATACAATCCCAAGTCTATTCCTTCGATTTCTGGTGTACAACTCTTGTCCAAATGATAGATCTAGGCCCCTAAACTCGATCTAGCACGTAAAGTTACGAACTTTACGTACATGCATGGGACTTTGAGCCAAAAAGGCTCTAAAAGAGGCTCTTAAGTTGCATGGGGGCTTCCATGGGTGCAAAAGCAGCCCTTTTCTGCCTTGTAACTCTTCCATGGGCCTAGATCCGAAGCCTCAACCCCCAACCATGCTTGTAATCATGGTTGGTTACCAAGAATGGCTTATAAAAGCCCTAAATCTCCCCAAAAAGGGGTCAAACGAATAAGCAAGAAAGGTACAGACTTTATACCTTTCAAACACTGCAAATGATGCACCAAACTCGAATCCTTCAGTCTCCTCTTGATCCTTCTATGCTCTTCCTTCTTCCTTGTGATCAAAAACCCACAAAATCACTCAAAAGCCTTAGATCATGCACCAAAACACTTAGGGTTTGCTATGGAGGGGTTCTGGGAGCATAAAGGGGCGATGGAGGCTGTATAAGGTTGTTTAAATAGGGTGCAAACCCTCAGATTAGGGTTTTTTCCAGACAGAGCCTACTCGTCGAGTCCAGGACCCGACTCGACGAGTCCCATACTTAAATCCCGCGTCTCATCCCGCTTCTACTCGGCGAGTTGGGCCTTCAACTCGCCGAGTCCCAGGCCAAAAATGCAAAATTACTTAAATAAATACATACCAGGAACCAGGTGCTACAAATCTCCCCCACTTATTTTAGACTTCGTCCTCGAAGTCTGCTGCTCGTTCCTGGAAAAGCTCTGGGTAATGCTCCATCATCTCATCCACCGGCTCCCAAGTCCATTCCGAGCCCTTCCGGTGCTGCCATTGCACCTTTACCAGCTCGACCCTCTTGTTCCTCAGATCCTTCAACTTCCGGTCGAGAATCGCTACAGGCCGCTTGATGTAATTCAGGCTGTCATCGACTTGAATATCCTCTAATGGTACCACTGCCGAATCGTCCACCAAACATTTCCGTAACTGGGAGACGTGAAAAGTGCTATGAATCTGACTGAGTTCGGCTGACAGATCCAACCTATATGCCACCTTGCCCACCCGGGCTATAACCCTGAACGGTCCAATATACTTGGGACCCAGCTTGCCCCGCTTCCTGAATCGGATGACGCCCTTCCATGGCGACACCTTCAGGAGAACCATATCCCCGACCTGAAACTCCAGGTCCGATCGGCGCTTGTCGGCATAACTTTTCTGCCGACTCTGAGCAGTCTGAAGTCTGCTCCGAACTTGCTGAATCCTCTCTGTCGTCTTGAGCACCACTTCGGTGCTCCCCATGACCCTCTGGCCAACCTCACCCAACATATCGGGGTTCTGCACTTCCTCCCGTATAACATCTCGAAGGGAGGACGGTCAATACTCGCATGATAGCTATTATTATACGAGAACTCCGCCAACGGAAGGTAGGTATCCCAGCTACCTCCGAAGTCTAAAACACACGCCCGCAGCATATCCTCTAGCGTCTGGATGGTCCGCTCGCTCTGACCATCCGTCTGCGGGTGAAAGGCGGTGCTAAAATGCAGACGAGTACCCAGCTCGTCATGAAACTTCTTCCAAAACCTGGAAGTGAACCGCACATCCCTGTCGGAAATCACTAAAACTGGCACTCCGTGCCGAGCTACCACCTCTCGGATATAGATGTCAGCCAACTTTTTGGCCGAAATGCTCTCCTGGATCGGTATGAAATGAGCACTCTTGGTCAACCGATCCATGATTACCCAAATCGAATCCACTCCCTGTGCAATCTTGGGAAGCTTGGTAATGAAATCCATGGTAATATCTTCCCATTTCCACAAGGGAATATTTAACGGCTGCATCTTGCCGTGTGGCCTCTGGTGCTCGGCCTTGACCTTCCTGCAGGTCAAGCACCGCTCCACATACCATGCTACGTCCCGCTTCATGCAGGGCCACCAATAATCAGGACGAAGATCTCTATACATCTTCGTCGCTCCGGGATGGATAGAAAATCTGGATTTGTGTGCCTCTATCCATCAGGATCTGGCGCACGCCTCCATGATAAGGGACCCACACCCTACGGTGAAGAGTCAATAACCCTCGGCTATCATAGTCGAAGGAGGAAACCTGGCCCACTATACGCTCGCTCTTCCGATGTTCCTCCTTCATTGCCTCCTGTTGAGCCTCCCGAATCTGCTCCAACAGTGGAGTTACCACTGTCATCCTCAGACAGATGTCCCTGATTGGCGCTGCCTTGCGGCTAAGCGCATCGGCCACGACATTGGCCTTCCCCGGGTGGTAGAGGATCTCGCAATCATAATCCTTCACCACATCCAACCACCGACACTGCCTCATGTTCAGGTTCGGCTGATCCATGAGGTACCTCAAACTCTTGTGGTCCGTGTAAATGGTACAATGAACACCATAGAGGTAATGACGCCAAATCTTGAGGGCAAAAACAACAGCCCCCAGCTCCAAATCATGCGTCGGGTAATTCGCCTCGTGAGGCTTCAGCTGCCTCGAAGCGTATGCAATAACATGCCCTCTCTGCATTAGTACCGCGCCCAAACCTGAGATGGACGCATCACAATATACCACAAAATCCTCCATGCCCTCTGGCAGGGCTAAGATTGGCGCCTCGCACAATCTCTGTCTCAATGTATCGAATGCGGCCGGCTGCTCAGGCCCCCAGCGAAAGACCACGACTTTCCTCGTCAGCCTAGTCAGGGGCACGGCTATCTTGGAGAAGTCCTGAATGAATCTCCGATAGTAGCCTGCTAATCCCAGAAAGCTCCGAATCTCAGATGGAGACCTCGGAACTTCCCACCTCATCACGGCCTCAACCTTGGCCGGGTCCACTGATATCCCGTTCTGGTTGACAAGGTGCCCGAGAAACTGCACCTCGCGCAACCAGAACTCACACTTGGAGAACTTAACATACAAGCTCTCCCTTCTCAAAGTCTCCAGAACCTCTCGCAGATGCTCCTCATGCTGCTCTCGCGTCTTGGAGTAAACCAAGATATCATCAATAAACACTATCACAGACCGGTCTAACATCGGTCTACACACGCGGTTCATGAGGTCCATGAACGTGGCAGGAGCATTGGTGAGCCCGAAAGGCATCACCACAAACTCATAGTGGCCATAGTGCGTCCGGAACGCAGTATTCTGTACATCCTCCTCTCTGACCCTCATCTGATGATACCCTGATCGCAAATCAATCTTGGAGAACCAAGATGCTCCCTGTAGCTGGTCAAAAAGGTCATCAATCCTCGGGAGTGGGTAACGGTTCTTCACCGTTACCTTATTCAGCTCCCTATAATCTATACACATCCGATGCGACCCGTCCTTCTTCTTCACAAATAGAATCGCGGCTCCCCAGGGTGAACTGCTCGGTCTAATGAAACCCTTGTCTAACAGCTCCTGCAGCTGTGTAGACAACTCCTGCATCTCAGGAGGAGCCAACCGATACGGTGCCTTGGCTATCGGAGCCGCACCAGGGACTAGTTCAATCCTGAACTCTACCTGCCTCTCCGGAGGTATCCCAGACAACTCCTCGGGGAATACGTCCGCAAACTCTCGTACCACGGGCACATCGCTCACCGTTGCCTTACCCATATCCCGGGTATCCATCACATAGGAAACAAATCATGCGCAACCCTGCTGAAGGTAACGCCTAGCTCTCGCTGCTGAACATAAAGTTGGTCCTTGTTGTGGCCTCTCGCCCTGAATCACCAGCTCTCCCCCACTTGGGGTCCTGATCCGCACCAACTGCTGCGCACAGTCAATCACTGCCCCATTGGGGCTTAGCCAATCCATACCGATAATAACCTTGTTTCCCCGCAAAGGTATGGGAACCAGATCTACCAGATAACGCTCCTCAAACAGTCGCAGGACGCAATCTCGGTAGAGCTCTGATGCTCGCACTGACCGGTCGTCCGCAATCTCGACCTCTAGAGGGCAATCCAACGTGCCCGACGACTCAGGAAACTTTTTGCTAAGCGCAAGAGAGACAAACGATCGGGTAGCACCCGAATCAAACAATACCTGAACTGGGATACCGTTCACATGGAACGATCCTAAACAGAGCATATACATAACATATCAAGATCACAGCGCCATAACATAAAAGCATAAGAAAGGAATCATACCCGTCACTACATCAGATGCAGCGCGTGCCTCCTCGGATGTCAACTGAAATGCTCGGCTCCGCACCACTGGAGCCTCTGTCTTGGCCTTCCGGGCATCTGCAACCCGCGCTGTCGCTGAAACCGGCGCCACTGCTGGCGCTGCTGTCAATCTCGGGCAGTTGGCCTTTTTGTGGCCCCTCTGATTGCAATGGAAGAAAATCAGGTCTGTCATCTGTACTGTGGGGGCGGGCGTAGTACAATCCCTGCCAAAGTGCCCCGTCTTGCCACACTTGTAGCAGCCTGACGATCCCGCTCTACAAGCTCCCTCATGCGGCCTGCCGTACTTCCTGCAGCGGCTCTGGCCCGGTTGGCCCTTCGACCTAACGTCGGATCCCTTGGGTTTCTTCCCCGAAACCCCTGTAACCTGCTCAGACTCAGCTTTCCTCTTCCTCACATGCTCCAAATCGAGCTCCCTCTCCCACGCCCTAGCAATCATGGACTCCAGGGTCGGGCAGGCAGAGTAGCTGACATGCTCCCGAATATCAGCCCTCAACATATCATGGTAGCGGGTCTTCCGCATCTCCTCATCCCCCGCATACTGGGGTACCAACAATGCTCTCTCCCAGAACTTGGCGGTGATCTCCGCCACAGTCTCCGTAGTCTGCCTCATATCTAAAAACTCTCTGGCTAGCTGCTGAAGCTCTACAGCCGGCGCAAACTCAGCTCTGAATCTGGTCACAAAATCTGACCACGTCATAGCCTCGACGGTTGGGGCTCCCAATGAGTCACCAATCGACTCCCACCAGTCTCTAGCTCTATCCCTCAAACATCCCGCATCAAAGCGGACCTTCGACCCTTCCGGGCATAAGCTCGTCAACTGTGCAGACTCAATGTCTGCGATCCATCTCCTGGCAGCGATGGGGTCTTTCACCCCGTGATAATCCGGCGCACCACTCCCACGGAAGTCCTTAAAGGACAGTGTGCGCGTACTCGTCTGGCTAGATGCCATATCACTCCTGAATGCCCGGAGGCGATCCTCCATCAGCTCAACAATCCCTTCCTTGATCGACTCGAAAATGACCGGGGTCGACTCAAGAATGCCTCTCGTGATCTCAGACGCGATGAACCCGCGCAGCCCGTTATCAACCTGCTCGGATTTTGCACCCGAGCCTGATCCTGATCCTAATCCAGAACCTCCTGCTCCATGTCGCGTGGTCACCATACTGAAAAATACACGCATAAATGTCAGGGTCATACATACTCTCGAGAGGTCTAACACACTCTCCAAGTTTCCCGGTTCTGTCTCAACCTTCCTTGATTCGAGTTCGGATCCTCTGCTTCCAGTAGTACGGGCCCATACTACCTTCCACATCTATCCGTACTTTCCTGAAGGACTGTCTCGACTTCACCAGGTCCCTTAACCATTATCCCTTTCCATCTAGTCTCATCCCAGTCTTTCCTGGGGCACTCTCTGACCTACTCTCCGCCATCAGCTGCACTAGGAGTACCTACTTCCCTTCCCTAACTAGCTTGCGAGTACTGTTAAATATCCGCTCACTAGTTAGTTAAAGTTAGCCAGGACCCCTTAAGCACAAAGCAAGCATCATTCGTGCATCGAGTAACCGCATCAGGCATAACCTAATCAGGTTATCCTACTGCTGACTAAACAGGCCTAGCATACAGCTGTTGGATTAATATCTAAGTCCATAACTATAATTGGTAAGACTTGACCCGACCCGGCATGGTCCATTTGGGTTGCATGGCATCATGCATTTGGATAGACTATAATGAGAGAAATAACACTTAAGGTTGGTTAATATATTATAAGTTTTAATATATTAATAAGGTTATTTAATTAGTATTGATCAAGAATTAATTTGGAATTAATTAAGTGATCAAAAGGAGACTAATTAAATATATGGGTTGATTGTGTAAATCATTCATTCTTATATATGTGGGCTTGTGATCCAAGATTCCTTATGTTGGACTAAGTCCATGGGGTGACCCATGGATACTCCATGGAGGTTAAAATCCATGGAGCATAAGGAATGGGTAAAGTTATGAGTTACATGGTGTAACCCTAATAGCCACCATATAAAAGAATCCCATGGCTCAAGAAATCGTACACTAATGTGTGAATATGAGGGCTAGACGATTTCAAGGAGTGTTCCATTTCTCTCAAGTCATTCCATGTGCATTTGGTGTTGTGTGAACCATTTGAGGTGTCACACTTGGGGCACTAGGCACTCAAGCTTCATGGAGACAAGCTACATCAAACAAAGGTATGTATTCTATCCATTTGATTACCCAAGTATCAAGTATTGTATGCTAGATAGGGTAATACCTTGGAAAGTTCATAATTGCATGTATAATAGAGAAAACATAGATCCAAGGTATTTAGGGTTGCATGTACACTTAGGAGTGTTAGAATGTGCAAAACCCATCAGTGGTATCAGAGCCAAGGCTTGTTTTCTTGTTATACTTGCAAAATTAGCTGAAAAATCGAATTGTATTAGTTTAAAAGTTATGCTAATTACTTGAAAAAATTGATGTGAATTATCTTTGTTCATATGAGTTTATTAGATTAATAGAAAAGTTAATTGATTATGTGTTTTCAATCCATTTTAATCTAAGAGTTGATTCTAAAATGTGTTTTTGTAACTTGTCCTCAAGTTATATGAAAAGTCACATTTAAGTTTCATAAAACTCATAAAAAGTTGGCAATGGTTACAAAAATGAAGAGTCTTGTCCTCATTAAATGGTTTTATGACTCCATAACTTGTCCTCAAGTTATGGAGGTTCAAGAGTCACTTCATTAAATGATAAAATGTGTAACCTTAATTAGTTCCATAAGTTACAAAAATAAAGAAAAGTTACATTCTTTTATTAGTTTAAAGTCTTCCATAACTTGTCCTCAAGTTATGGAACTTGAAGAGTTTTTTTTAATTAAAACTACTTTAAACACATAAGTTATGGAATTAATTAGTTTTGAATATTTTGAAAACTTGCCCTCAAGTTTTGGAATTTGTAAAGTTTTCCCCATGAATACTTTAATTCCAAGTTAGCCCTTAGAATTTTAAAAGTTAAAATTCAACCCTTATACTTTATAGTATTATAAGTTAATAATAAATATATGTATAAGAGCAAGTCAGTCTTACCGTTAGTAGGCCTCATTCATGAAGCCGGTCTATAAGGGGGGTATAAGGTTACTGCCTATAAAATGGCAGTTTAATGGGTGTCCACTCTCACCCACCGCTTCCTTGACTGGTGGAGGGTCGTTAGCCGAACGGGTAGGACAAGGACTATAATTCTCCCTTCATTAAAAGTATTAATGATAAATACTAAGTAACTAAACACTTATAAATTCCCAATCTTAGTTACTTAGGAAAATGTGAATAAGGTGCTAATCCATGAAAGTACACTTTGCACTTTGTTTAAGTCGGTTAGTGGAGCGTGTGTGGTTAACCGGCACACTAACTCGTATTTAACAAGGTAGGCAAAGGGTAACTTAATGTTTATCATAGTATCGATGGAGCGTGTGTGGTTAACCGGCACATCGATTGAGGGGTAAACACTTAAGGGTACCAAGTAATTTGCATGGTTACTTCACACCTTGTTTTGTGATCCTCGGCATCCCAGTCACAAAACCTGAAGGGCACACTCGAGATTGAAACATGCCTTTGAAAAGTTCAATGAATCTCAAAAGAATCTAGGAGTTTCAAAACCAATTAAAACCTAATAATACATTTCGTTTATCTTGGTGGAAATTGGTGAATCGTCATTCACCTACCTTCAAATATTCTATAGCTTGGATTACGGCATCCCTCTTCCAAGTTATAAAATATTGTGTTGGGTCCTAGCCTTAATATATCATATTGGGTGTTATATTAAGGACTTAAATCAACTTTACGTGAATTTCTTCCATTGTTGATGTCTGGTTTAGACAACAATGATCTTCCCAAACCAAGCTTTCCTAATGAATATGACTTCCCGAGTTTGGCTCATGGAAGTCAAACTTCTCTTCCTCCACCTCCTCAAATTATTCTCCCTAACCCACAAGTTCTTGAAAAGTTTAAGGTCACTCAAGCCCTATTGGCAAGCAAAGGTCTATGTGTGATCACATCTTGGAGATGTAGTCACATATTGACAAGCCGGGAGAGTTGGGTGTCAAAGTCTTGAGAAAGTTGGTGGCTCAACTACTTTCTAAGTCACATAGTGAGTTCCTTTGGGACTCCTATGAAACAGACTATGACAAGACCCTTAATGATCTTATCTATTTGCTAAGATCAACTTCCTAAAACTTTATGGACATTGACAATGATGACATTGGATATCCAGTAAAGCTCTCTCTTCCCAATGGAAAGGGATCGGCCATAGTCAACTCGGTTGACCAAATGGTAAAGAGAGAGGCTAAGTCTTAGATAGTCCCATTATCAAGGGTCCATTGCCAAAGGAAGGGGCATTGGTTGCGAAGCTGCCAAATTTACCTAAGGATGTTAAAGTCAATAAGTTTGACTCTACTTCAGGTAAAGTCCATTGTCTAACTCTATTAAGTTCCTACTTGGAGATTCTTATTACATGATGTGACTGGGTCACATGTTGATGTTTGAAGAATCAAAGAAAAGTGAAGAAACTTAAAGAAAGAATATGCTGAATCTGATCGCGTAGATGGATTTCTATCGCATAGTTTGAAGATCGGATTCTTGAGCTACTTCTTAGGAGTTATGATATATTGCTTAGGAATAGATAACAACAAAGTTTTCATGTGCTTTTGCACTGTAAGGATAGTTTTTTCCGCAAAGTTTTTAAAATAAAAGGAAAATTTTTGATTTTATTTATTTTAAAATATCCTTACAATGGCATTTGTGAAAATCTTTGTTGCTTATAAGATTCCATTAAGAGCAAGAGTGAAAATATGAATTTGATTCTTTCATTTGTGGTAGTGTCCAAATTTACCAAATAAGGAAAGATTCTCATCACCCAAGTTTCAGTTGGATAGAAACTTGGAATCATGCAAGTTGTATAGTATGATGAATGAGAATTTTCAACTTTGGAAAATTAAGACTAGTTCCTTGTTCACATGTATATGTGAGTCAAGTGAAGGACTGAGGGATCGAGTACACATTCTTGTGCACTGATCAAGTCCACCATAAAAGATCGATAAGACTATTCGTCATGATTTACTAAGGCTTAGTAAATATGATTATACTTACAAGCTTAAGTATAATTCTGAGACATTGGAAAAGTTTCAATGTATGACAGAACGAATGAGAAGAATCAAATTAGGCAGAAGGATAAAAGTTTCTCAAATCTGAAAAGATGGGAGAGTACTTTAGTATCATGTTTTAAGATCATCTTAATGATTTTGAGACCTTATCACAATTCATCCTCTAAGTGCATTCTGATAGTTAAGAAGAGGAGTTATGAATTGTTGAAGTGGTTAAATCAAGAAGATGATTCATACATCGTTCCAAAAACAATTCTTAGAGTTATACTCTAAGATTGTAACTTGAGTGACATGTCTTAAAAGATGTTTAAAAACACTTGTCAAATGTAAGAGTAAAAGTTTTCTACTCTTGTACATTTGAAATTGGTAATTTGTGATGTTTTGGATAAAACAAAGATCAACTAAGGCCAATTGTGTTAAGTGTCTGTCTTGATTAGAATCCACACTATCTCTTGAATATTTGGCAAGAAAGTATTATAGGTCAAGGAGACAGTGGGAGTCTAAAAGATCCTGAAAGGGTTTCAAGAAGTAATCAAGAATAAAAACATGTATTTCATCACTAGCACACAACTAGAGGTTTATAACCTATCGTGTTGACATTTCTGTGCCCATTCTAGTTAAGTTGGCTATATATTTGATTTCTACATGTTCTCAATTGTTTGCATAGCTACTTGGAAGCAATGGCAGACCCTTGAGCTGCCAGGTGGCAAGAAGTTAAGATTGCACAAGTTCAATCCATATGAGCTAGGATTTGTCACTAACCTTGTCTTGTGACCATGGTTTTGACGATTCACATGGATAAGAACACATACACCATAAAATCTAAGGGTCATAAGGTTTCTCTCCGATTCATGAAAATGATGGTGAGGAAACACTTCCACCAAGTAGATTTGAAGCAGATGGAAAAAGGTCTAAACAATTGAGACTATGATTACGACATCCCTTTTCATAGTTCTGAAATTGTTTAGACACACATTCATGCTATCTAAGGAAAGGTGTATGATTTTGATAAAGTTTTATCAAAGCATCTCGTATCAGAAATCTGAACTTTGGTAAGAAAGTCAATAAAGTATTGATTTCTAGTAGTCCAGCTGATTTCTAAGTACATGTCAAAGCTAGTGGGAGCATAAGTGTTATGCTAATAATCATCATGTTAGTGGGAGCATGATAATTATTGTTAGTGTTGCAAGTTAGCAATGTTAATTATAGAAAGCAAAAGTTTCAATTCGTGAGGCTGCAGGGATTGAAAAAGTTGTTTTGCTATAATTAAGGGAGAGGATATACTTCATTTCAGTTCTAAAGGCTTAGATTGAGACCTTAATCATCTTTAGTCAAGAATATATATATGAATTTCATGTTGGATTGGTTCAACTTAAGGAAATTCTATATATTGCGTTCTCAAAATTCGATTATGATTACGGCATCCCTCTTCATAGTCAAATTTTGAAAACATGGCAAATAAAAATTTATTATGGCAAAAGACTGGTCTAGAACCATGTCTTTATGTGAAACATCATGAATCGTGTCCCATTTACTTTGGGTACAAGATCGATTGCATGTGCTATAATATTTGTCATTTCTAAATTTTTCCAAATGCCCAGAGGCATTAAGAAGGGAAAAGGTCTAGAATTGGATATGACTAAAATGATTAAGCAATTGTCGAGGACAATCTGAGGTTTACCAAAGATTGGTTGCTCAGGGACAGTTGGAAGTATAGTGCTAATTTTGGAAGGACCATATTGACATATTCTGAAAAGAGGCATCTCTTATTCAGAAGTGATAGTCAAAATGAGAATATGGAGTTGTCTCCATAGGTGGAAGTTATCTGTGTAAGATTAGAAAACTTAATGCAAGAAGCATGTCCAAAGCAATGTACTTTGAATATGAGACTTAGTTTCCATGGAGTTGATCTCCATTGGAATACCTTATAATGACTGTTGACAAGTCTTTGTGACTTTGTACATATTCATTACAGGAGGGTCAGTGCATATAAGTTTAAAATCTAAACAGATTTCGATAAATGATAGGAATTTGAAATTCTCACATTTTTCGATAAGGATTTGGGAGTGTGAAATTAGAATCATTGAAATTATGTTCAATTGGTTTATTTCACAAAGTAAGGATCATAGACAAACATAGAGTGCATACTTGGTGTATGGCAAAGCTATTGTTTAAGAAAAACATAGTGTACATGCTTGGAGCATGGGACAACTAGTATTTTTAATTCAAGTATAAAGTTGATAAAACCGAAACAATGAATAATGAGTAATCAGTATGGTGATAAATAAAAGTGTTTATTTATATTCATAGGGTTTGATACCATATTTGATTCATTTATTCTTGTGTTTCACTTTGCATGTTTTGACTTCCAGAATAACTAAGTCGCTCTTCCTGAATGATTAAGGTATTCAAACCATCCACAGTCGGTCATATGTTGGAAGTAGATATGAATCAAGACTGTCATGGGTTGGTTTGTAGAGGTCGTTGGTGGACAAAGTGGTGCTACAACACTCATGAGTGCTCATAAGTTCTGAGTATTGGATTCAACCCACGCTTATTTGAATCACTTCATGGATTTTATCACGAGTGATCATGAGACGATAATATCTTATATTCTTAAAACCTAGAGATATGAGTTGTTACTATGAGTTGGTTATACATTGATTGCACGAAAACACATTTGGTAACTCGATGTTATAAAACGTGCCTTTGTGTATGATTCAACAAGTAGTAGAACAAGCCATATGAGTCGAAGTTTATCCATTCCTTTTACCTTCGGGATAAAAGCGATATCTGTGGGCCCCTCGATGATTTAGCGATGACACATGTGAGTTCTTGGCCAAGCCAGGACTGATTTGATTTGTTCAATCAGTCAATCATCATAAATCGAAAATTGGGAAACAACAAATGGACAGAGAGAATGATTGATAATCCATGTCTCAGTCCATATGATATCTAGAATGGAGGAATATATGATCCCTTATCTAATGGACAAGTTCATCGACAAGGTCAGAGTTCGACAGAAGCTTTTGAGAGCTACGATTGCTGATCGGTTCCTGAAGTCATACGCAATAATAGTTTTAGACTTATCCAAGTGGGAGACTGTTGGATTAATGTCTAAGTCCATAACTATAAGTGGTAAGACTTGACCCGACCCGGCATGGTCCATTTGGGTTGCATGGCATCATGCATTTGGATAGACTATAATGAGAGAAATAACACTTAAGGTTGGTTAATATATTATAAGTTCTAATATATTAATAAGGTTATTTAATTAGTATTGATCAAGAATTAATTTGGAATTAATTAAGTGATCAAAAGGAGACTAATTAAATATATGGGTTGATTGTGTAAATCATTCATTCTTATATATGTGGGCTTGTGATCCAAGATTCCTTATGTTGGACTAAGTCCATGGGGTGACCCATGGATACTCCATGGAGGTTAAAATCCATGGAGCATAAGGAATGGGTAAAGTTATGAGTTACATGGTGTAACCCTAGCCACCATATAAAAGAATCCCATGGCTCAAGAAATCGTACACTAATGTGTGAATATGAGGGCTAGACGATTTCAAGGAGTGTTCCATTTCTCTCAAGTCATTCCATGTGCATTTGGTGTTGTGTGAACCATTTGAGGTGTCACACTTGGGGCACTAGGCACTCAAGCTTCATGGAGACAAGCTACATCAAACAAAGGTATGTATTCTATCCATTTGATTACCCAAGTATCAAGTATTGTATGCTAGATAGGGTAATACCTTGGAAAGTTCATAATTGCATGTATAATAGAGAAAACATAGATCCAAGGTATTTAGGGTTGCATGTACACTTAGGAGTGTTAGAATGCGCAAAACCCATCAGTGGTATCAGAGCCAAGGCTTGTTTTCTTGTTATACTTGCAAAATTAGTTGAAAAATCGAATTGTATTAGTTTAAAAGTTATGCTAATTACTTGAAAAAATTGATGTGAATTATCTTTGTTCATATGAGTTTATTAAATTAATAGAAAAGTTAATTAGATTAATAGAAAAAATTGATGTGAATTATCTTTGTTCATATGAATTATCTTTGAAAAAATTGATGTGAATTATATTTGTTCATATCAGTGGCACCCGCCGCCGTCTGCCACCATACACCACCACCAGCACCAAGATGGTTCTCTCCATCTATGGAGGACCATCTCAGATCTTCTAGCTGATCTAACTTGACCGTCAGAGTCCGCTCCCGGGGCACAGTCCCTGGGGCGGCTCTAACGACTTTGCACTGTGATATCCAGATCTCCGCCACAGCAGAAGACCAGAAGACTCGCCGGAGGTCGATGTCGCATCATATAACAATGTGTCTGAAATCATAATGTCAAAGTAAAATCAATCAGAGTACAATCCCAGAAAACTTCATGTGGAAATCATGTGTGTGTGTGTGATGTGCTGCTACACTGCCGACTCCTTCCCCTTAGACGAATAGGTACCTGAAACCAAAACTAAAACTGTAAGCACAAAGCTTAGTGAGTTCCCCCATCATACCACATACCATACAGACATATCGCATTCATACTGCCGGGCAATTATGGGGTGCCCGACCTACCCAGTACGGCTATTCTGGGGTGCCGACCTACCCTTGTCAAGCCATTCTGGGGTGCTGACCTACCCATGTCAAGCCATTCTGGGGTGCTGACCTACCCTTCGGTCCTAACAATCGAACCTCGGGGACTATTCCACCCCTACTGCTACTATCACATATATCATAACGTAAACATACTGTCAGACGTTTCTGGGGTGTCCGACCTACCCTTCGGTCCTAGCAACCGAACTTGGGGACTATTCCCTCCCTACTACCACTATCACATATAACATATCATGCCAGCATATAATCATATCATCACATACTGTCAGACATATCTGGGGTGTCTGACCTACCTTCCGGTCCTAACAACCGGACTCTACTACTGTCACATATACATATCATGCTAGCATATAACATATCAGGTAGTAGCAAACCTAGATCCGAAGCCTCAACCCCCAACCATGCTTGCAATCATGGTTGGTTACCAAGAATGGCTTATAAAAGCCCTAAATCTCCCCAAAAAGGGGTCAAACGAATAAGCAAGCAAGGTACAGACTTTATACCTTTCAAACACTGCAAATGATGCACCAAACTCGAATCCTTCAGTCTCCTCTTGATCCTTCTATGCTCTTCCTTCTTCCTTGTGATAAAAAACCCACAAAATCACTCAAAAGCCTTAGATCTTGCACCAAAACACTTAGGGTTTGCTATGGAGGGTTTCTGGGAGCATAAAGGGGCGATGGAGGCTGTATAAGGTTGTTTAAATAGGGTGCAAAACCTCAGATTAGGGTTTTGTCCAGACAGAGCCTACTCGTCAAGTCCAGGACCCGACTCGACGAGTCCCATACTTAAATCCCGCGTCTCATCCCGCTTCTACTCGGCGAGTTGGGCCTTCAACTCGCCGAGTCCCAGGCCAAAAATGCAAAATTACTTAAATAAATACATACCAGGAACCAGGTGCTACAGAATTAGATGAAGAAGTTTACATGAAAGAACCAGAAGGTTTTGTTATGCCCGCTAAAGAGCATATGATATGTAAACTGGTAAAATCTTTGTACGGCTTGACACAAGGACCCAAACAATGGCATCAAAAGTTTGATGAGCTTATTTTGTCTACTAGTTTTAAATTAAACCAATGTGACAAATGTGTTTACAGTAGATTCAATGATGCTACTGGTGCCGGAGTGATTACTTGCTTATATATAGATCATATGCTGATTTTTGGTACTAACCAAGAACAAGTAGATGAAATAAAGAAATTGTTTTCATCTATGTTTTCCATAAAAATTTTGGGAGAGGCGAATTTCATTCTTGGTATAAGAATTAAGAGGGTGAACAAAGGTTTACTGATGACTCAAAGTCACTATGTTGAGAAAATTCTCAAACACTTTAATTCCAGTGATTGTTCTCTTGTGAGTACTCCCATGGATTCAAGTGTGAAATTAATGCCTAACAATGGCATTCCTATTTCACAATTAGAATACCCTAAGGCTAGTGGTAGCTTGATGTATGTAATGACAAGTACCAGGCCTGATATTGCTTATGTAGTAGGAAAGTTGAGTAGGTACACTAGCAATCCTAGTGCTCAACATTGGCAAGCGGTCAATAAAGTGTTTAAGTATCTCAAGGGAACCCTGAATTATGGATTGAGTTACTTGGGAAGTCCTTCAGTCTTAGAAGGTCATTCAGATGCAAGTTGGATAACCAACATAGATGACCATTACTCAACAACTGGTTGGGTATTCTTTCTTGGGGGAGGTGTCATTTCTTGGGCTTCCAAGAAGCAATCTTACATTACAAACTCGACAATGGAATCTGAATTTGTTACGTTCGTTGTTGCTGGTAAAGAAGCAGAATGGCTAAGGAATTTAGTCTATGAGATTCCTTTGTGGTCAAAGTCGATAGCACCTATATCTATCCTTTGTGATAATGTAACCACTTTGACTAAAGATTACAGTTTGGTTTATAATGGCAAGTATAGACACTTAGGTGTTATACATAGTATGATTAGAGAACTAATCATGAATGGTGTGATTTTGGTAGAGTTTGTGAAATCGCAACAAAATTTGGCAGATCACTTTACTAAAGGTCTGACAAGAGACTTAGTGCACAAGTCTGATATAGGGATGAGATTAAAGTCCATTTAATTTTGTAATGATGAGACACCCAATTCCCTTCTAATATGACATTAGGAGTTGAATTCAATGTGGAAAACTCACACTTATAGATTGGAACACATGAAGTATACATCCTAGGTATGTGGTCAGTTCTGCAAGTTAGCCAGGTTGAAGTTTAACTTCTTAATAATTCCTTTGATAAAATGTATATGCAGATACATGAAGTAAAGGAACTACCTACGTGATTGTGAAGTGTAGCCGCATTTCAAGAGGTTGGGGACTTGGCTTTGATACGATCATGAGCGGATTAGGACACACAGTTGTATAATAGTGTCAAGTTGTATTTCGCTAGAATGTTCAATAAACTAGTATATATTTTACTTTCAGGTATTCAGTTAGGTTGAAGGGTTCAATTCTTAGAACACCCTGATTCTCGAGTATTTGAATTGTTTGATACTAAAATGGGAATTCAACCGTTTTAACATTTTCATTTATGTACTGGTTTGGTTTGTTTAGATAACTTTATGTTAGTTCATGGGTTATACTAAAATGGGGGAGGATTTTTGGTGATTTTAGTGTCACCAGACATTTTATATAATTGGAACTAACATGTGAGCTAAGGGGCTTATCATTTGTACGCTATATTATACGTTTAGAGAATGTGGAGTGCATGCATATATAAGATCGAATTATAAGTCGGTATGTCAGAAATACAGGGGTCAAGGTGGTCGCGCTCCTAGCAGGGTCCAAGGGGCAAAGCCTCTAGCGGTGGTGACCATTGATTATGCTATTAAATTCGAATTAGTTATATAATGGAAAATTAATAAATCTTATCAATTTTGGTAACCATTGATTATGTCATTAAATTCATGATTCTCCTAACTAATTTAGAAGACGGAAACCCTAATCTCTCTACTATAAATATGAGTCCTTAATTGAGTCGTGAGATACCCTTCTCAGCTCTTCTTCTTCTTCTTGAACCTTCTGACAATTTGACTTATGTTTATGTGTCTAAATACACAAGTATCATTTTGGATCATCCTAGCATGAATTTTCTGTAATCCAGACATAAGGTGAAAATATCAGTTCGAAAACTAAACTTACATGATCCAAAAAAAAATCCGGTTTTCCACCATCACTCTACTCAAATATCCTCCAATATCATGTTTGATTATTGAAGTTAGTCAAATTTAAGCATTTGGTCATGAAAATTCGAATACGGATAAAGTAGCTACTAAACCCACGTTTTTTGTTTGGTTCCACCGTTTAGAAGCTACTATGTCCACATCACGGCATTCATGTGGGTTTTTTTCACTTTTAACCTTTTCACATTATTATTTTATTAGTTATTTATTAATTATTAATTATTAATATTATTAATAAGTAATATATTATTTTCAATAAATCTTCTCTCATCTTCCAAAATCGAAGATCAAGACCTCATCTGGTTTTGATCTTGGGGGAAGAGATGAAGACGATTAGATGAACAAGAAGTATGGAACGTTTTTCAGTTTAATATGCAACCTTTTTCGATGAGATGTCTAGCGAATATGCATCACGCAAGTAAGGTGAGATGAATCTACAACCAACAAAAAAAAAATGTTCAATTATAAATCTAAATGGGAAATTGAGTAATCTAACTATTTTTTCGGGTTTTTTTTTTAAATATATTATTTTTTTTTGCAAAATAACCACATATTCCGAAACGGGTCGTTCCAAAACGAATTCCGGTTTATTTTTCAGGTGGCCTAGCCCATTTCATAGGATCTGAAATGCCTATTCTGCAGGACCCATATATGTTTCGGATTGTGATTTTGAATTTCAAAATCCGGAATATAATTCACTCCGGAAAGGCGTATTCCGATTCCGACGTTCCGACTTGACAACCATCTTTGACATGGAAGACGAGCAGTACAACCCCGTTATTTTACGGTTGTGTTCTTTGTTTTCTACTGTTACTTACTGTTCCGGATGTAGTTGACCACCTCCGGAATGAACTGAAAACGTTCTAAAGTTTAAATTAAAGATGTCATTGTTGTAGGACCTATTGAAAAGTAGTTTAGATGTGTATTGTTGATTTACATCGAAATGTTGTGTTCCGGATCTTAAAATGTCATTCCGGAAGGCTCCAGAACGCAAAGAACCATTCTGAAACACGATGAACGCGTCCGGAACATCAAGAACAAGTCTGGAACCTGGTCCGGAATATTTGATCATTTCCATTTTAGAATGAAGTGCTAACACCTTTTTTTATTTGTGCAGCATGACATGATTGTTGATGCATCAGTTACACTCTCGTGTAAACCCAAAATCGGCGAGGAAATCCATGCAGCATTCAGAAACAGACCCGATGCGAGACTATGTTCCGGAATACATGTTTCGGGAGGTGGTTAGACATTCCTAATGTAGATGAGTATCCTTTGCTTCTACATTACGTCTTTTCCCACGAAGTTGTCACCGACCCCCGAAGCCAAGCAGATGAAATGGTTTTTAAGATTGGGGGTTACGAGCTGTCTTTTGGGAAGAAAGAATTTTGTCTCGTCACCGGCTTCCAGTTTGGTGATTATTTTCCTGCTTCTGCATCCGGCGCCGCCTTTTGCTCACGTGCCTTTCCTATGGTCCCGACGAATGTCTCGGTCAAATTACACCATGTTACGGATGTGTTTAAACAATCACTTAATGAGTTATCAGACAAGGATGTAGTCCGTGTATGTCTTCTATACCTCTTAGAGAAGGGTTTTAATGGACGTTTGGCTAAACAGCCTGTTACAAAAGAGTATTTCTCTTTGCTATCCAACCTTGATGAATTCAACATGTATAATGTCGTCTATTTTATAATTACTTATCGTTACTAATATTGTTTAGAAATTTAATTGTTAACTAATTTTTTTATTTTATGTGGCAGATATCCATGGGGGAGGATAATTTGGGATCAATTGTACAAACAACTTTTTACTGTATTCAATAAGGTTGATAAGCTTATACATCCAGACGAACCGAAAGAGAACGAACCTCAAAAGTTGACCTACACCGTACATAAGGTTTTATACGCTTTTAAGGTAAGTATATAATGAAAATTTTATTATTTATTTTCGTTTGCTAACATTCTGACTATTTTTTATTTATTTGTTTGCTAACATTCAGATATGGATTCTTGAGACTTTTTCGGTGAGCAGTTTATTTGGTACCCGACAACAGAATGTGATCCCTCGGGCTGTAGCATGGTCAAAATTGAGGGTGTTACAAAAGACTCACCGCAACCAGTTTTTACAAATAGACGACATATGGTTACTTTATTATTTAAAAATTTATTTATTTTATAATTTACGTTTATTTATAATTTTATAATTTTGTTAGCAGTGTAATAGACTCGTACCGAAGTTGTAGCCAACGGAAGATGAGATGCGTGCTGAATGGTGGATTTTTAACTCGGCGTAGATTGATCGCCCTGATTTTCCCAACACTGAAGTTCACAGGGCACCTTCCCTAACACCATCACCCAAAAACTCCCCTACCCATGAGCATCGAGAAAAGAAGGCACAAATATATGATCCATTTCACCCGCCATCACCACCAGCGTCGGACGCTGACCCATCAATTGACAAGGAACAAATTATTAGTGACCTGCAAAACGAGGTCGGTCAATTGAAAAATGTGGTCCGTCAATGTCGCGAGCAGTTGCGGTCTCAGGAGCAGCGTTTAGCAGAGCATGAGCCTACTTTAGTCATGGTTCTAAAACTTATCAATAAGACTCCCGGAGACAATGTTGGTACCTCGAAGGGGATGCAAGTATATTTTTAATTATTTCATCGTTTATGGTCATTATGTTTTTGCATCGTTTACAAGTATACACTATTAAACCGTACAAGGATATTACAGTGACAATGAATTATGGGAGCATAATTATATCTTAAGCACCCTCGAAAAGCCGATGAATGTCGAGCCTGAACAGCCACTGAATGTCGGCCCTGAGCAGTCGTCTCCGGTTATTCACCCGTCGGATGTAATATAGATTCTGCGGGATGAATACAAAACACAATCACCAGCACCTCTTAGGCGTTCTAAACGCCAAAAAGTTATGTCGATATGGTATAAGTCGCCATGGATACAAATGAAGAGGAAAGGTGTTACACGACAACAACCAGCACCGTTGGACAATCTCTTAGATCCTACCGTACACACTGTTTATAAAGAACGGATAGATCGTTGTTGTTTGGTCACAATTATTTGACTGGTTTTGCTACGCTTGAGTTTTGGATACAGTTATATGCGGATATTCATGGAGGATGGTTGTCATGTGATGTAAGTAATATAATTATTTTCTATTACATAATACGCTTCTAATAACAATACTTACTTTACTGCAAAAAAATTAATTGGCAGCACATCATGATGTGGATCTCATTGCAGCTAGAGCGTAGAGCGGATGATGCTCGGTGGATGGTTGTGTCGTCAGCTTTCAACACTGATACATATGACTGAAGTGACATGACTGACGGATCCGTTTACCCAGCTTGGACAGAGTGTGATACGGTATAATTTTGTTTGGATTACATTACCTGAGTATTTACGTACTAATTTATTATTTCTAATCTTTATTGTAGCTTTACATCCCAATCAACATACCACAAGCTCATTGGTTTTTGGGTGCTTTGGATTTGAAGACATTGCAAATGACTATATACGATAACCATTGGAAGGGCGGCTACTGTTTGAAAAATGAGGATTGGTTTATAGGTCTGAGAGTATGTATCCACAAACTGCTAGTGGGAGTCAACTATTGGGGTACCGAACCAACTGATTCAATCCCACTTAAGAGCTCCAAGGTGACCCTCGAAAAGGCCCAAGACGTACCACAACAAATAGACAACAGAGGGGATTGTGGAGTGTTTTTGTGTTCGTTCCTGTAGACGTTGATCACCGGGAAATCGATTTCTATAGAGGGTAAAATCACCGGTCCATGGGCTATGCGTTATAGAAAACGACTCGCAAAAATATTTTTGGGTACAAGGACAAAGATTATTTGAACATTGTATTTACAATATGACCTAGAGACACATCATTTATTTACTTTACATATTTATTAGTTGTTTTTTCATTTTAATTGGATTTTATATTTTATAAAAAAAATATATATATATTTTATGAAAGCAAAACTTATACATTTTATGAAAGGAAAACTTACATGCAAAAGAAAATAAAATAAAATAAAATAAAATAAAAATCTATTCCGGAACCATGGTCCGGAATCGTACTCCGGAATCCGGAGACCTCTCCGGAACAATTTGGTTACTTTACCAAAAAAAAATCACAATAAAAATAAAAAAAATTGTTGTCTTATTTGTCAAAATGATCGTGTATAAAGGTTAGATCATTCAATTTCCCAATCTAAATTCTACTCTTTTGGCTTCATACAATGAAGTTCTAATTCTTATTATCGTGTTCGATTGATGGTCTTTTTAGTAACGACCCTTTTGGCTTTTCATACAATGGAGTTCTAATTCTTATTATCGTGTTCGATTGATGTTCTTTTTAGTAACGAGTTATTATTAATTCAATTCATCAACTTAGCTGAATCTTGGGTGCTTGAAATGGCTTTATCTACAATGTGTCTGTGTGTATACTTTATCAACCATTGAATTTTGTTTTTCGTTTTGTTGTAACCAAACGAGATATCAGCCTATTCAATTTTGTTGAGATGTATTTAGTTTTGCAAGTTTCAACTAGCCACTTCCAAATAAAAAATAATTTTATTTTATTTTTTATTTTTTTGAATGGGCAAATCTAAACAATTGCTAAACTAATTTCAGATATGTCCATAATTGGACTTGAACCCTTGACCTTAAAGAATGAAAACAATTGATACCGTTGGGCTAGAAAGCCTTTGATATTTGTTTTGTTGGTGTAAATTGTGAAAAGCTCTCCTAAACTACACAAGGATCATGGTGCTTCAAACTCTCCTAAACTACACGTGGATCATGTTGGTCCTTTTGTACTTAACAAGGATAGAACAATTTCATTTTTGTGGATCTCACTTTATGAGAGATGAAATGCTTAATAGATAAACACCAAGACCAACACCAATGCCGGTTAACCCAAATCCGATAAGATTATTAATGTGGTATAGAGGTAAGATATAAGAACTTGTACCAACACCCAAGGATACATAAATTGTTTTCATAGATATACTACGACCTATAGAACACAAGCTAGTACCATTACATAAAGCATAAAGTAGATTATAACATAATAACTTAAAAAGATCCTAGAAATAAAGCTAAAGCTTAAGAGGGGACAAGGGTAAAAATATAAATATTATATGGAAAGCATGTACAAACATCAAAAAGGAAACTAGCACATGCACAACTCTTGTACTACCCAACTATCATGATTTTAAGTCACAAAGACTCATCTATCATGATTTTAATCCTAACTAACTTAAATAAAAACAAACACACAATAAAAACAAACACACGGTTGGTAGTGTACTTATCGATTAGCAGTTTAGTGAAGGTAAATAAGGTATCGAACACACTAAACGGTAAATAACTAAAATTACTACTAATATTATCTAATTTAAAAAATGAATTAAAGAAGGGTATTTCTCTGGTTTTACAAGACTAGAAACTTAAGCAATTACTTAAAGACTTAGCAAATAACAATTAACAACTAAAAAAAGAACAAAAGTCAACTAGATTCGATAATATTAAAGAGACTTTCGTTTAGATTCGATTCACTTATTCATATGGTTGATTTCGTGGCAAGTGTAATGGATTAATATATCATCAATTACCGATTTCTAAGGTGATTAGGTTCATGTTCACTATTAGTAATCCTTTAGCAAACAAATCAATTCAAGAAGTGATAGTGATTAAACTAAAGATTTTACTAGTGTTCAGTTCGAATAAGCAAGACTTGTAATAGTAGTTAATTAAATTGGTTGGTTCAATTAACTTATATATGGTTGGTCATCATATATAGCTTACACATTAATTTACTTATTCTCTAGTTAACCCTAGGTTATGTTCACAATACTAGGCTTACAACTTTGATGGTCACAAAATCATAAGAGGTTAGCAATCAAGAAAGATGTTCATACAATCTCATTAACTTATTAATCAACAGAAAATAATTTTCATTAACACAAAAGGTTCTTTTAACAAACTTAGCATGATAAATAATCAATTAAACATAATCCAAAGCCACTAAATCAAACCATAATCATAATATCTATCACAACTAGAAATTTCATGTCCAAAAACCAAGCCAAAGGAGTCCAATATATGTAATAGTTATAGCTACATTACTATTATGATGTGTGTAATGTAATTTGTGGGAATTATACTATCCCAAACTCTCATGAGAAATACAACCACATATGATCTTAGATTTACTTCAACATAATTGGCACACAAACAATAAAACCAACATATTAGAGTTTCCTATGCATTAAGACCAAGAACACTTCCCTAGGAAGCTTCCATGGCCGTAAACACCTTTAAGGAATCAAGCTTTGGCCGTAAACTACTCTTAGTGGACCACTTTGGCCGTAAACCACCCAAATCCACCAAGTCTTGACCGTGAACACCATTTGAGGAAGAAAACATGACCATGAACACCATCCTAGGCAACCATTTGGTCGTAAACTCCATGGTGGACCTCATTTAGACCGTAAACCACCTTTGGTGGACCTCCTTTAGACCGTGAACTTTAGTTTAAGGTCCATTTAGACCGTGAACTTTAGTTTAAGGTCCATTTAGACCGTGAACTCCTTTCCAATTCAAGGGTGTTTACGGATTGTGAGCTGTAATTGGCTAATTGTTGAATCATAAAAGTGACCCTCTTGAACTTCAGCTACCGCAACCATTTCTGCTACCGCAACGGTTCAGCACCCGCAGTCATCTTGTTCATCAGCAACCGCAACTGCAACAAGAGTCAATCTTCCGCAGTCAATTTAGCTAGATTACTTTACTTGTCTTTATTGTAATACACTCTATGGACCAGTATGCCTTGCATGGCTACTCATAGAGATGTAATCTAGTGTTCTTCATGAGTCTCTATAAATAAGAGCTCATTCTCTTGTATTCAATACGGATAACTTATGCATTCTATCTGAATACACATTTCTGAAGTTATCTTTTCTATCTCTCCATTACTCATCTCTTTCTACTTACCAGAATTCATCTGAATATAATCTCTCTTCGGAGCAAGTCTTCTGTGACTTAATCACTAAGTTTGATCTTCCTTATTAACTTGGTTTGAATGCATTCCTCGTTATGAATCAACTTAAGTGTATACTTGATATAACAATTGTTGTCATTTCTATTTCTTTACTTTTCCGCAACTAACTCTCTAACTATCTAACTATAACTTATTTATATTATTGTTGAGCTTTTAGATCCTTTGAGATTAACTATTCCGCAATCTACTTGTTCTAACATTTGTTCAAGTGTGTCTCTAAGTTTTTCTCTCAACACTAATTCCAATGCAAATCCCAGTAACTTATGAATTAACCTCTAGTAATAGACATTACCCATCAGTAATCAAAGCAAACATCCTATCAACTTCTCATTCCCATATGAAGGTGCGTAAACCCCTATTTCCAATTCACAAACTCATTTTCATTCACTGAGAACTCCGTAAACACTCTCAAGAATTCAACCAAGAACTCCAGAAGTTATTTTCTTCACCATTCCTTTTGATTTCTTGTAAGTAATTGAGCCTAACTTGATACTTCATATGTTAGTTGTTAAGACTCTTCTTAATCACACATAACTTCATGTGTTAACAACATTAGGATATCAAAATCTCCAAGGGATTCATCCAACACATCATGTGTTCTAGGCTCCAATTTCTCACCTCATCTCTCCAACCACACTTTCACCTAACCAAGGTGAGATTCATACCCCTATTTTTGAGTTTTCTTAGTTTTGGGGGAGAATACAAGTCATAGTCTTGCTTAAATCTTGATATATCGCTTGTTATGCATGGATGCTATATTATGTGTGCTTAAGGTTATGAAACTCCATATGATTAGCCCAAAAACTCGAGATTTTGGTTAAGTCTCAAGAGTTTGGACTATATTTTCCCACATTGTGTTGTTATAAACAAAAACTATCATCTATATGTGATGATATATGGCCTAGACTGCTCTAGCGCGCCAGCTTGGCCTGACGCGCTCCTGCCAGCCCTGCCTGGCGTTCCCTTGCTGGGGACTCCCTTGCCAGTCCTGCTGGGGACTCTCTGCCGTCCCAGCCAGGTGCTCCCTCGCCTGGCACTCCTTTATCATCCCTTCCTGGTGCGCGCCCGCCAGCCCCGCCCGGCGCCTCCGGGCGGCCTTGCCCAACTCCTTGTTGGTTGGGCCTGAATTGGGCTGGCCCAAGGCCTGACCTAATTCCCCTTGACCTAATTGTCCACTATAAATAGAATAGTGCCCCTTCCATGAAGGGGGACCTTTCCCCTAGGGTTCTTACCCCATGGCTCAGCCGCCACACTATACTCCGGCCGGGTGGCTCAGCTGCCACCCGCCGCCGTCAACCACCATACACCACCACTAGCACCAAGATGGTTCCCTCCAGCTATGGAGAACCATCTCAGATCTTCTAGCTGATCTAACTTGACCGTCGGAGTCCGCTCCCGGGGCACAGTCCCTGGGACGGCTCTAACGACTTTGCACTGTGATATCCAGATATCCGCCGCAGCAGAAGACCAGAAGTCTCGCCGGAGGTCGATGTCGCATCAATATGAAATATGATTCATAAAATTTTATGTCAAGAACCACAAGAAGTTGCTTCAAGAAATTGTTTAAACAAAGTTGTTGGACATAATACTTTGAAGATGTTAAATTATGAAAATATTAATATCTTGGGCCATTTTCGGCCAAATATATATACAAGGATCATTTTTGGAACATGGGATAAATTTGAGTAATTATTGAACATTTCGATTTAAAATGGACAAAAAATGGAATTATTTGATAAATAAGGGCCATTTTGAATATTTTCTTAAATATGAGTCTAAAATGAGCATTTTAGAAGAAATTGACCACTTTCAACAATTCTCGTATTTTTGGATCACTCATGACACTAATGTGGGTCTTATTTGACAATTTACGAAACAAAAACGAAATATCTAGTCAACGAGTACAACTATTGTTATTTATTAAATAAATAACGGATTTCAACTATTTGCGTAAGTATTGGTTAGTATTCTAGTCAGACGCATCTTCACCGTACCTATATAATAGTGTACGTTTAAAGTCCTGTAAGAGTTATAACCAGAGTCTCCTAGAGGAAGAGCGGGAATTTGTGTATAGATCTATACGGGGTTGACATCCTGCGCCTTCGCTGTTCGCTGCAGCTAGACCGGCTAGTCTAGGGTGACAAATGTCTTCAAAAAAACCGACGCCTGAAGAACGTCTAGACAGGCACTCCGTCATATTAGTATGGTTATAACGACTCACTTAGAATATAACAAAATATATTTACGCGGAACACACCTTTGTTTAAAATCAACTATTGTTTGGATACCTCAAACGAAATTTTACCACACAAGTCTTAAGGTTTTAAGGCTACTATTTTGTACATCAGAAAATATAGGGTTTTCTGGAGAAACGATTTTATACAAATTCGAAACATAATAAACTAAAACACACATGCAACTATACTCGATTGGGAACAAGACTTACAACTATTTTGACAAGAAAATATTGGATTTTCTGGGTTTCTAAACTATCACACAATTTCTATACAAAAATGCTTATGAACTCACCAACATATTTTATGTTGAAGCTTTTCAAACGACTTGTATTCTTAGGAAATCAGTAAGCAGGTTTATGGAACGCGGACTCAGGATTATATTGATGTAGTTTGAAATTTACTTACTAATGTCTCTTTTGTGTAATTTGAGAACAAATACATGATGTAAAAAAAACAATGTAAGTTTGTTATATTATGTATGATGTTTGGATTTGCTATGTTTCTTGTATATTCAATTGTTATGATACTGCACATTGACGTCACCCGCCCCCAGACGTTTCCGCCGTCTGGTCCGGGGGTGTGACAAGATCCTCTACTCTAAACGAAAGTAGGGTGTTTAGCCCATGACTTCAGCAGAAAAAATCATAAAAACGAAATTCATCAATGCAAACATGATGTAAACAAAGGAATTAAGTAAGTTACTAATGATTTTTGCCTTAGATATCTTCAATTCAAAGCTTCTAGTCGAATTCTGAAATCCACAGCTCCTAGGGATGTCTCTGGCCTCCAAAAGTCGCTAAAAACTCCAAGCATTCGTTAAGGTTTCGAACAGAAACGATCCTTAAATAGATTCTGAAAATCTGTGCAACACGTCGTGTTCATGGACTTAACACGCCGTGTTGATCATTAAAAACGTGTGTGCGGCAAGGCACTATTTTATCGGGATTTTCCATATCCACATGCTGTGTTTAAGGACAACACGTCGTGTTCTTCTTCAGTTTCATCTTCTTTCTTCAAAATCCAAGATCCAAGCTTCCAATTGCCAATTCCGCTTCCTTTTCCTTATGAGCATGTCTTTGTTGCTCAAAATAAAATTTTAAACTGATTAAGTACCTTTTGTTCAATATTTGAGACAAAAACAACATAAAGTATTAATAGAATGCATGAATTATATGATTAAATATGCACATATCAAAATACCTCACACTTGACTTTTGCTTGCCCCCAAGCAAAACTGAATTTTAGCATACTAATACCACATAAGACAATCCAAATTGAACCCGACCATTATTCGAAGACCACAACTCATGCACTTGTGTCTAATTTTTCCTAAGGACCCCCTAACCCTAAATACTCACAATCTTCATAAACACTCGCACACTTCTTTTGAGCAACGCTCATTTTATGCATCCCTCCAAATCCATCCGCAGAAAACTTTCTTAATCTCAAGGTAGATTTGGTTAAACCCCCAAGCATACATATGGAAAAATAACCTAGAAAATAAAATTACAAATAAAATAAAATTACAAATAAAATAAAATAACAACTTTTGCTTTGAATCTTTGATACTTTGTAGCTCTTCTTCATGTCTTCATAACTTGTAGATTCTTTCAAACATTTCAACACTTTTTTTTCACACGCACCTTTTTCACTCAAATCTAAAAACCTTGAAAAACATATGCTTACACAAGGGGATTTAACTTCAACCTTTATTGATTAAAGGCATTAATTTTAGTGAGCAATGACTACTTAAGCTTTCCTGGATACATTTCAAGTACACAATGTTAAACATATTGCGACCCTCAAACTAAGCAAGGTTGTGTTTTTGTTCCATGATTTCACTAGAATAAAGGACACCACAAATGCATTATAATGTATATTGGCTCAACTAAACATTTAGGTCCTTAAAGAATCATCAAACACAATACTAGCATGTAATCCTAATTGCTTTTACTATAATTTTCTAAATTAACCTAGCAATTTTTTTATGTTTAATTTTTTTTTTTAAAATTATACCTAGGATTTTAATGTAACTAATGTAACCAACCCCCTACCCAGGGCCGGTCCGTTGATTTTCAATACCCGGGGCGAAATAAAAATTTTATGCCCTTATACATGTACTGTACAATGGACAAAACGTATACATAAAAAATGTATATAAACAAAAAAGCAATAACTTTAAAATCAAACAAAACCTTGTGTCTTGTTTTATCAATATCAAACTTGATAATTAGTGCATGGGGTTTCTAAAAAATTCAAATGAGTTAGTGTTCTAAAGAACAATATGTTGCTATTTTATGATCTCAACCGAAGAAAAAGAGACTAACAACAAACTTCTGCCTTGCAATTTTTTTAGGATTATAATATAACAACTTATGCCTTGTTTTATATATAACTAATTAATCCACCAAAATCAAACAAAGTTGTTTTTAAAATAAAACAATCCTGCATAGAATTCAGACTACACCAAAGCAAACATTGACAACAAATACAAGCAACCAGGATCCCAAGCACTGCCCCTGTAACCACATGTGATGGGGTGTGCCAAACAAGTACTTCAACTTTCTTTTATTAATGGGATTCCCGTGAAACAAGTCCTCTACAATCAGATTCAGATTCAAAAAGAATTTTTATCTTCACATCACATAAACAATAACACAAAAAATTAGAAAGAATGTTTAGACAGCAAATATTGAACAGTGAACACAAACAAATTTCAAAATTAAACTAACTAAAATCTTATTTCTGAAACAACAATATCCGGCACAAACACAAACAGAGGAGAAATCTGATTTGATTTCTAAAAGACTGAAACAGAAATATGATTTCTGAAATAGAAAACTTAGAATGAACTCTTTGGGACTTTAACTATTTTTTCCTGTAATGAATTAGAGAATAAATCAGATCATCAGATGAATAGTAAATCAAGCAGATTTCTGAAACAAACCTAAATAAACACAAGTTTCGATTGAACTCACCTAAATCTGATTTCTTAAATAACCAACAAGAAATAAATCACACCCAAATCAGTGAACTACTAAATCAGAAATTCAGAATCGCCTTTTGCTGTATCAAATTAGAGAAAACCGGACCAGATTAGAGAAATTGTTGCTTTTTCGGACTAAGTGTCGACTGATAATGATTAAATTGAGATTTGAGAGCCATATAATATCGATTATCTACCGGAAGGAAACAAAAGAGAAATATGCTCTTACTTTTTATTTATGAGGGACGTATTCTAGGCATGTGCGACGTTTGGTTCGAGGCATGTGCGACGTTTGGTTTCTCTATGAGTAGCAGATTCATGATTGCTAGGAATTGGCGCGTCCTCCCCAACATTCTTTCTCACGACGTCAGTAAACAGATCATCACCATGGGCTAAGTTTTTGGGCCATTGTCATATATACTATACATATAACTAGCTGGACAATTTTGATGCCCTCAATAATTTGCTGCCCTGGGCCTGAGCCCAAGTCGCCCATGTATGGGGGTCGGGCCTGCCCCTACCCCACACTGATTTCATGCAATGTCCCCATTGCATGCTATGCATAATAAAATAACATGTAAAAAGGGAGAAAAGGAACGGACTCCCTTGGGATAGAAGTGGCGATGTTGATATTCTTCTCTTTAGCTCCTTCTTCAGCTGACTTTGGCATGGGAACAGCTCATCCATGCCTTGGGTGTCATACGTCTCGTGTGGTTGACATCTTGTAATGTACTAGAAAAACCTTATCGGAACGCCTAGAAATGGTTATTGATACGTGTTTACTTATGAACATTGAAGAACATGACCAATTTTCGAGTTTTTTTAAAAAACATTATTTTATGAACATTACAAATTTTTGGATATTTGTTCATGATTTTAATACATGTTCATATTTGTTTATATTTAATCATAACATTCATACATGTTCATTTATGAACATTTCAGAATGAATTTCCCAGTGTTCATCTACGAATATTGATGATTAACATTCATCTATAAATATTAATTGTAATTTGAATTTTCTGAACTTCAAGGCTTGATTTTTTGTTCATTCATGTAATTAGAACATGTATTCCTATTTTATTGGGATTAATTATAAATACATTCTAATATTTAAGAACATCATTAATAAACTACTATTTCCTTTTAAAATAAAATAGTTATTTGACCACCATACCCTTTTGGTCCTAAATTGATATAATGGTGAAAATGGTGTTTCTATGGTTCTATAAATAAAATTGATTCTATGTTGAACCCACCCAATATATATATATATATATATATATATATATATATATATATATATATATATATATATATATATATATATATATCAAAATAATGTTTTTCGGTCTCGAAAAGTACTTATCAACTCTAATATAGCTAAACTTTAGGAAAAAGTATATTTTTGTTCAGCTATTACAAACCTGAGCTCACCAACTTTTTAGTTGGCACTTCTTCAAAATGCATGTATTCTCAGGTGGTTAGATTGTTATAAGATATACTACAAGGATGATCATGGGATTGCAGTCGTCTTTTATATATTTAATATTTCTCTTGTTGCCTATCTGTTAAGGCTCGTTTTGTACCTTTCATTTTCTGGTACCCTTGACTAGGGAATATTGTAACCTACTTATTTAAATGAATAAAAATATCTATTTAATACCTTATTGTTGTATGTTAAATATAAGCTTAATATTGTGATCCATGATGTCGTCTCACCGCCCGGTGTTTCCGCGGCCAACTTGGGGTGTGACAATCTCCAAAAGATTTTTCTCAAAGCAGTACTGCATTTTCAACTGCACAAGGAAGTCTTCTCATGAAATATTAATGGCTTCTCCCTTGGGAATAGTATCAATCAACAACTTCCACCAACCTAACAATCCAATCTTTAGCTGTCAGACTGCAAGGACGGTCTTCTGTTTGTTGCTGCAGTTGCAACTCTCAAATACCATCTCCATCTTGGAGATCCAGTCCATGACTTCCACCGGTGTTGGGCTTCCAGAAAGACTTGGTGATTTCGATGCCATACAGTCTTTTCACTTGCATCAATTCCTATCATTCCCTCATTCTGGTTGGTTTCTTCTAACCACTTGTGGCTCAGCTTAACTAACAGTTCGAATATAGTTTCCTTCCAATGATTGTTCCTCATTCAATTCAGGTTGCACAATAGGTGCAGTGGGTTCATCCTTATTATACAGTAGTAATTGTCTCATCTCCTCCCTTTATTTGGCTAACATAGCCCGAATCATTGCTTGGACTACTGCCATCGTGACAGGTTCAGCTACTGGTACGACTTCAGGTGCACGCTCGATCACACGAGTTACAGGCTGTCCATTTCCATTTCCCAATCCACTACGTATTTTCACCATGACGATCTGTACACCAAAGCAAGTGTTCATTATACCAAGAGGCGAGTTTATTAAGGAATGTTTTATTTATGTTTATACGCATCAATTCTCCTTATCGCTCCGAAAAGTTATATGCCAGTTCTGATACATTAGTTATATGTTTAGAATCTTGAACACATAAATTTTCCAAATCAAGGTCAGAAATAGACCTTAGATCTACTCAGGTAATAGAAATTTAGATAGGAACCCTAAGGCATGTTATAATATAAATCATTTAGCACATAACGGTAAATTATGCATCTTATACCAAAGTAATCTAGTGTTTGTGTCAATTCAGGTATACTACCTAAAATAAAATACACACACATCTCACGATCATCTCTTAACATTTTAAGTTTAAGTCTAGAAATCCTTATAATTCGTACTTCGCTTAAACTAATGCTCTGATACCAACTGTGACATCCCCATTTTCACGATCAATTTAAAACTTTTTATTTATGCTTATTTAATTCAGAGTATAGATTTAATTGTGAATTTGTTCCCAAAGCATAATATATTTCCAAAGAAACATTTTTCATTAATATATAAAACCTTGAGATGTCATCATTCGATACAGACAACATAAGCATAAATAATTCATTACAGGCCTTATAAAATTTATTCATACCAATGGCCTACAACTCCTCAAATCTCTCATCATCCATGTGATTTCATCTAACATAGAAATCAAGAAATGTAGATAATAGGCACACATAGCATTTTAATCATTTAGATACTTTATATCTATGTGTAAGTTGAAAGTAATTGTACACTCACTTGTTAAAAGTGGATGACTGGTGATTTAGGTAGCACTCCGCATATCACCTTAGCTTTTTCTTTGATGTAACCTAGGTACAAATATCACTAAGTCTTATTCTTATATTCCTTGTGACTAATGATTGTCTAGATTCCTCAATAATCACAATGTATACTGATCTATAGCTGATACGGAGCAACCATGTAACATCATATCGGAGGTAGCGTCCGTTTATTATTCAAAGTATACTGTTTGGAAATCCCACTTTAAACACCTCACTATATCAAGCCTAGACATCGTCCCTGTAAGTAGATCAATAAATATTTTAACATGGAATCACTAATAAATCTTATTTATAGATTCATAATAACGACTATGAATATAAATATAAGTTACACTAGAATTAAGATAAGTGCAGCTTAACTTACAGAGATTTTCTAGCGAAAAGTTGGAAATTGCACTGCCAGAACTCCAACCCGAGAGCTTCTAATTACCAAGCTCTCAGAGACCTCTGAGCTAGCCAAAATACTATAAATGCTAGAAAATTTCGAACCAAAGAATTGGAATTCCAGGCAAAGAGTTTGGCAAATTAAAAACGTATTTTCCACACAAAGACCCGTAGGTTCTATATATATATATATATATATATATATATATATATATATATATATATATATATATATATATATATATATATATATATATATATAAGTATGGTACATACAAAGATAAGCCCCAACAGATAAATCTTATTTATACAACATTTGAATATTTGACTAATATGTTCCTATCTAATCGTCTTCTGTTTACATTCCCCTTAAATCACAACCATTTCAAGGTTTAGATTGTATTTTAATCTTTCCAACATGTTTCGAGTGGCTGGCTTACTAAACCCATCAGCTACTTGATCTCCAGAAGAAATGAACATGACATCCAGTGCACCCATAGCTACCTTCTCTCGGACAAAATGAAAATCAATCTCTATGTGCTTGGTCCGTGCATGAAACACTGGATTGGTTGTCAAATATGTCGCGCCTTAATATCACCCCACAACACCGGTGCTCTTGGCTGATGAACTCCCAATTCTTTAAGTAGTGATTGTATCCAAGTTGCTTCAGCTGTTCCGTTTTCCAAAGCTTTGTACTTGGCCTCTGTGCTAGATCGTGATACAGTTGGCTATTTACGAGAGCTCCACGAGATCAAGTTTGGACCTTAAAATATAACATACCCTCCGGTTGACCTGTTATTATCTAAGCATCCTGCCCAGTCTGCATCCGTGAACACACTTAATAACGTGGAGTTTGATTGTCTAATTCTTAACCTGTTAGATACAGTCCCTTTAACATATCTCAAAATGCTTTTGACTGCTTCCCAGTGTAGATAAGTGGGTTTAGAAAGGTATTGACATACCTTGTTTACTGCAAACGAGATGTCAGGTCGAGTTAGCGTGATATACTGTAAACCCCCAACCATGCTTCTATATTTGAACGCATCTTCTTCAGCAAGTGGTCTTCCATAGTTACTAGCTAGTTTTTCCGTGACAGATATAGGGGTTGATACTGTTTTACAATTCTCCATGTGGGCACGATATAGTTAATCAGCGGCATACTTGTGTTGAAGCAATGTGATTCCCCCTGAATTGTGAATTACTTCAATCCCTAGAAAATAATTCAAACGACCGAGATCTTTAAGTAGAAAATAGGAAGACAACGCGCAGACAAGCTTATCTACCACCTGTTTCGATGAACCGGCAATGATTATATCGTCGACATAGACCAACATGTACATAACAACTCCACCATGATTGAAGAGAAATAGAGAAGTATCAGCCTTGGAGGATTGAAAACCAAGGTGATGTAGTTTTTCACTGAGACCGGAGAACTAGACACGAGGCGATTGTTTAAGACCGTAGATCGCCTTTTGAAGCTTACACACATAACCAGGTCTGTTGGAATCTTCAAAACCAGGGGTTGACTCATGTATATGTCTTCAAGTAGAAGACCATGAAGAAACACATTGTTGATGTCGACTTGGCGCAAATTCCACTTGCGAGAAACAGCCAAAGAGAGAATAAGTCTTACCGTTGCTGGTTTTAAAACGGGACTAAACGTTTCTTGATAATCAATACCATATCGCTGAGTGAAGCCACGAGCAACCAAACGTGATTTGTGCTTGTCAATGGAACCGTCTGGATTTTGTTTAACTTTAAAAATCCATTTACATCCAACTATATTGACTCCAGAAGGTTTGGGAACAAGAACCGATGTTTTATTTGCATGTAGAGCATCATATTCTGTTTTCATTGCTTCGTACCAAGCTGGATCAGACAGAGCTCGCTTATGAGAAGTGGGAGTAGTGAAAAATGCTCTCCTGTTAGGATTATATAGAATAGTGCCATCATTATACTGTTTAGGAAACACTTTTCCCAGTTGACCACGAGTAACAGCACCTGAAGGAACAGTTGTTGGAATCGAAACATTAGCCGAAGCTGCTGGTGATGATTGCGCAGTGGAAATTGGTTCAGGTGAGGTTGCTGGTGAGGTTGTTGGTGTTTCTGGTGGTGTCGGGGCATCTTGTATCACATTTGGTTGAGTTGTAACGATGTTTTCATTGGTTTGAGAGCCTTGGATCGATGGTAATGGAGTTGTAGCTGCATTGTAGTTATTAGTGGACAACATAGATAAATCATGATTAGTCATATGATCATTTAAAACAGTCGGTTCAAGGAAACGACACAACACTTGAGTTTGGAAGATAAACATATGTATTAGATGAATCAACAAATGGAAAAAATGATTCATCGAAAACAACATCACGAGAGATGTAGATGCGACCTACGCTTCTATCCAAAAATTTGTAGCCTTTGTGCATTGAGCTGTAACCAAGAAACAAGAAAAGTTTTGATCTAAATTCAAGTTTTCGCGTGTTATATTTACGTAAACTCGGCCAACATGCACACCCAAAGTTCCGAAGAAATGAGTAGTCAGGAGTGATTTTGAGCAATCGGGTAATGGGTGCAAGATTTTTTGTGACACGACTGGGTAGTCGATTTATCAAATAACAGGCAGTCAATAATGCTTCATCCCAAAAACGCAAGGGAAAAGAAGAGTGAGCTAGGAGAGCCAAACCTGTTTCGACGACATGTCAATGTTTTCTCTCGGCTATACCATTTTGCTGACACGTGTGTGGGCAGGACACACGATGCGAGATACCTATTGTGACATCCCCAATTTCACGGCCAGAAAAAACCGGTTTAATTTATGCTTTTAAAATAATTTCAGAGTAATCATTTGATTAAAAGTGTTGCGGAATTTGTTCCCAGAAAAACATGATAAATATGTTATCAAATCATTTCTGAAGAAATGTATTTTATTCACTTAAACCATTGGGATGTCATTGTCAATACAAAAACATAAGCATAAACAAAACTTACATTCATTCACACTAGTGATCTACTTCTCTTTAAATCTCTCAGTGTAAAGCAACTTCGTATCGATACCTGTGATACAATTAAACTGAGTGGGTCAGGCTTGGGAGCCCGGTGAGCATATAGGTTTTTCAACCCACAATAAATAATAAACTTATTAAGTTCTCAATCAACAATAAATTTATTAATTTCATCAACCAAAATAACCCTAATTACCCATTCCCATTATCCTCACTTTACGTCCCTAAAACAACAGTCACAAGGGACCTAGCCTAAGGATTTACACAAGGGGTGACAGCATTGCTTTCCTCAGCAATTTATGTCAAACAAGACATCCTAACATAAAACAACCAACAAGGTGACAACATTGCTTCCCTCTGCAATATATGTCAAATAAGACAAACATCGGGGTGACAACATTGCTTTCCTTCAGCAATTTATGTCAAATAGGCACGAAGTCACATCGTCGCCATGTGCTAAGTCCATAGCTCTTATTTATCGACAGTATTTCCCACGGGCGTCCCCCCCCCCCCCCCCCCGCAATACATGTCAATGAGTTTTCCATGTGCTAAGCCCATAGCTCTTATTCATCGACGGTATTTCCCACGGGATTCCCCCCCCCCCCCCCCCCGCAATACATGTCAATGGGTTTTCCATGTGCTAAGTCCATAGCTCTTATTCATCGACGGTATTTCCCATGGGAGTTCCCCCCCGCAATTCATGTCAATGGGTTTTCCATGTGCTAAGTCCATAGCTCTTATTCATCGACGGTATTTCCCACGGGAGTTCCCCCCGCAATACATGTCAATGGGTTTTCCATGTGCTAAGTCCATAGCTCTTATTCATCGACGGTATTTCCCACGGGAGTTCCCTCGCAATACATGTCAATGGGTTTTTAGAGTACAGCTGATGAACATATAGTTCATCCACTTACAGGTTGCAAGCCTGATAGTGTTCCACAGACCATCTAGAATAGTCCATGGTTGTCATCCATACTCTGCTGAATGACGGGGGCCAAGGTTTGGGTAAGGGCTTTTCTCATATTGCACCACTCACGCCAACGTTTGGGTAAGGCTTTTCTCATATTTCACCACTCACTCTCAACTCATGATCTATATCACTGATCATCTCATCTATCCAACTCACCTTTCATCACACACCCACTATTTAACTCATGATCTATATCACTGACTAATCAAGCTCGTCCGATCACTTCATAAAAGAAACAAAGACTCCAAAGCTCTTCAAAATAAAAGTATAGGGAAAATACTAATAAAGTACTTCCCGTACGCTCCCGTACCCCGATACGTAATAGTGTCAAAAAGAAGAACTAACGGATGAACACATAGTTCAAAAACACCTAATGAACATATAATTCGAGAACACCTTATGAACATATAGTTCAAACATACCTACCGATTCCAAGTCTGTTAACGTTCCACTGGACTATCTAAAATAGTATGTGGCCGTTGTCTATACTTTGCTAGATGACTAGATCATCTTAAACATCGATATCTCTCATCACTTTTATTTCATCACACATCATCTAATTTATCTACCCATGTTTTACCCAACATATTTGTAGATAAAAATACATGCACAGTTTAAAACTTGTATAAAACATCTATTCAACAGTCACCTTAATTAAACAATTAATATAATTACACATAGCACGTATTTTAAAAAAAAAATACTTCATATATATGTGTAAGGTGAAAGTGACTATACACTCACATGATTTAACGATAACCGGGCAGCACTTCGTTGCCTAAAACGATCGTTTCTAATAAAATCGGGAGTTTTATTGAGAAACCGGGCTCTGCGAGGGTCGGGCTTCGAAACCGAAAAGAAATTTCTCGGGCTTCTCGGGCACTCCGGGACATGTTCCGGGCGTTGGAAATGATCTCGGGACATTGGGGGAAGTCAAAATAGTTAAAATATTGAAAAATGGGCCAAAATTGCCAATTTTCAAACTTTAGCCGGGAGGGTTCGCACCCTCCTATTTATAGTGTCCGAAGCTGCTGATCCAAGGGCTGAGAAGGAGACACGCGGCAGCAGATCCGAAGAAGGCAGCACCTGCTAGCACGTGGGCTGCGCATGCGAGGGCCTCGCTGGAGGCTTCTGATTGGACCGAAGTCCGGGTCCGAGGTGGGTGGCTCGTGGCTCCTGCGAAGGCTCAGACACGAGGAAAGGGGGCACGCGTTGGATTTTCAATGGACCGCTTCGGATGACTCAGCGGTTTCGGACACGTGGCTCGCATGACTCACCGATTTCGGACACGTGGCACTCATACAGCGAAGGTGACATGGCCTATGCGAAATTTCTCGGATTTTGAAATAATTTCTTGATTTTCGCGCCAATACTTGTAAAATCCATAACTTTCGCATACGAGCTCCGTTATTGACGTTCTTTATATGCACGCTTAGGTAAAATTATGCTCTACAACTTTCTTTTAGACTTCGTCGTCTAATTTTGACTTTAATTTTTATATTATTATTTTTAACAGACCGGGACAGGAAATCCGTTAAAAATTCATAACTTCTTCATCCGACGTCCGTTTTCGTCTGTCTTTTTACCGTTGTACTACTATTTACGAGACCTTCGATTCTCGTTTAGGTCGTGTCGGCTAAAAATCACTCGATCTAAAATTCGATTTTTTTAGCTGTCTACTGCTAAGCTGAAACTTAGAAAAATCATAACTTCCTCATACGAAGTCAGATTTGGTCGTTCTTTTTATACATACTCTCGGTTTAACGAACACTACGACTTTCGTTTAGATCACCAAGGCTAAAAAGTAGTTTATCAAAAACTCACTTTTTACGACATTCGGCACCGTGCCGGTTTTGTCGCGAAACTTCGACAAGTCATAACTTATTCGTTATAACTCGGATTTCGGTATTCTTTATATATCCGTAATCCTTGTCACGCCCACTACTAGTTTCTTAATAGATATCGGCTTTATCTAATATTTATTTTTGACGCTCATTTTTTTTTATATAATTAAACTCTAATAATTAAGCATAAAACACATAATTCACATAATTTCTTTTCATTTCTTCTAAATGAGTTACAAAGGTTAACCTAAACCATTATGTCAATATTAATGCCTAGCCTGGAAACACGGGCGTTACAACTCTCTCCCCCTTACAATGATTCCGTCCCCGGAATCACACATCAACAAACAAATACGGGTAGCGACTCATCATGTCACTCTCCGTTTCCCAGGTGAGATTTGGCCCATTCGTATGTTTCCAACGCACAAACACTAAATCAACCATTTTGTGTCACACATTTTTAGTCTTACGGTCAACGATTGTCTCAGGTTCTTCAATCAACCTCTTGTTTTCATCCAACCTTAATTCAGAAATAGGAATTATTCGGGCACATCTCCCGTAAACTTCCTCAAATAATACATATGAAAGGTATTATGAATACCCTCTAGTTCTTCCGGTAATTCTAGCTTGTAAGCTTGATTCTCGATCCTCTGAAGAACTTTAAATGGTCCAATAAACCTTGGACTCAACTTTCCCCTTCTACCAAATCTTATAAGTCCCTTCCACGGCGAGACTTTAAGTAAAACCGAATCTCCAACTTCGAATGATATCGGTTGTCTTTTCTTGTCAGCATAGCTCTTTTGAGCAGCTAACCTCCTTTACCTAATCACTTTCAACTTTTCAGCAGTCTGATGGACTATTTCAAGTCCCATAAACTGCTTTTCCCCAGCTTCCAGCCAACATGACGGCGTTCGACACTTTTCTCCATACAAAGCGTGATAAGGTGTCATCTAGATGTTCGAGTGGAAACTATCATTATAGGTAAATTCTACTAGAGGTAAGTGTTTACCCCAGTTACCTTCGAATTCCAGGGTACATGCTCTCAGCATATCCTCCAATGTTTAAATTGTTCGTTCGCTCTTACCATCGGTTTGTGGATGGTAAGCTGTATTCAAACACAACTTGGTACCCAATTCCGCTTATAGACTCCTCCAAAACCTTGAGGTAAAACGGCTGTCACGATCGGATACAATTGTTAACGAAACACCGTGAAGCCTCACAATTTCCTTCACGTAAGAATTCGCAAGTTTATCCATAGACCATTTCTTGTTGGCTACTATGAAATGCGCACTCTTAGTGAAGCGATCAATGACCACCCAAATCATGGCGTGACCGTTCCTTGTTCTGGGCAGTTTAGTCACAAAATCCATAGTAATATCTTCCCATTTACCCATAGGTACAGTTAAAGGTTCTAAACTCCCATACGGTTTCTGATGTTGTGCCTTAACCCTAGCACATGTTACACACTCGGCCACATACTTTAGCAACATCGAGCTTCATCGTCGGCTACCAGTAATAGGGTTTTAGATCCCTATACATTATTGTACTGCCGGGATGAATCGAGTACATGGTCTTGTGAGCTTCTTCCATCAAAAGACCTCTTACTCCTCCCGTCTTAGGTACCCAAATCCTACCTTTGAATACCTTCAGTCCTTGACTGTTTGTATCAAACACCAACGTTTTATCCCAAACGTTCTTCCTTTCGGTCATTTTTCTCTAAAGCTTCCTCTTGAGCTTTCTTTATACTTTCCACAATTGTCAAGACAACTTCAATTCTTAACGCTCTTGGCCTTTTCTTTTCAAGATTTACCTTCCGACTGATAGCATCAGCAACAACATTTGCTTTACCAGGGTGGTAAAGTATCTCACAGTCGTAGTCCTTGAGTAACTCTAGCCAGCGTCGTTGCCTCATGTTCAATTCCTTCTGATTAAAGAGATATTGAAGACTCTTATGATCAGTGAAAAGTTTGCATTTAGTACCATAAAGATAGTGCATCCCTATCTTTAAGGTGAATACTACCACTGCCAATTCCAGATCATGAGTGGGGTAGTTCTTTTCATGCTCCTTCAATTGCCTTAATGCATACGCTATCACTTTATCCCTTTGGGTCAGAACACAACCTAACCCAACTTCTTTAACAACGAGCGCGATACTTCTATTGATCTCTTTGATCATCCTTTACTTCAATTCGGCTTAAGTCCACTACTACATCGAACTTGGTTCTCTGAACCACGTAACAAACTCATCGTAGTCGGACTCAATTTGATATGACCACTAGGGTCAGAATAACAATCATCTTCTTAGTCATTACCGAAACGATGGTAATGACAGACTAGAATAAGACGGAATCAATTACTAGTTCATTGGTAACCTTGTGACTTTCCCTAATCCAAGTGTGAGTCTTGTGTTTCCAGTAGTATAGATCTCTACTACAATTCACACCTACTCATACTCGTCCCAAGTACTGCCTCGCAGTCCCCAAGTCCTAAAATCACAAAACAATTTAACACATTTGAATGTGTGCAATTAATCATAAAATGTTTCTAGACTCTACTAGGACTTCTTCCATGCGTATCTTCAATCGTCAATTCTACTTCAACTTGGTTGGTGATGGAAATTCCAGACGATGGGACAACTTCAAAAATTACACCAATCATTCCATCATCCTGCCAATCGAAGGTGTACTTCAGACGTACCGTACCCCTCTAAACGTTCCGTTATTTTATTAGACATATTCTAAAGGCAAGATACCACTCTTATGATATCTTCTGATAGATATCATTCACTATCATAAGCTTTTCATTTCCTCCATCTACTCAATTCTCTACGAGTCTTCACCATAATGTTTTGTACACCCAAACAGACGTTCGGTGTACCGGCGAGAACTTAAGATAGGAAAGCTTTATTTACGATAAACGTATAAATCTCCTTATCACTTCGAAACGTTTACATGTTAGTTCTAATCTCGTAATCATACGCTTAGAATCCTACACACATAAGGTTTCCAGATCCGGTCGGCAACAGACCATAGATCCGAACAAATAATAGCATATAAGGCATCCTTATAGCTATAACATAAAATATTTAACACATGAAACATTTTAGGCATCTTTCCTAAAATAAACTTGTGCTCGTGTCTAAAATATAGCAGACACTCATCTCACAATCATCGCTTAGCATTCTAATTTTAAGTCTAGAAATCCTATAAATTCCTAGTTCGCTTAAACTAATGCTCTTATACAACTGTGACATCCCCAATTTCACGCCCAGAAAAGACCGGTTTAATTTATGCTTTTAAAATAATTTCAGAGTAATCATTTGATTAAAAGTGTTGCGGAATTTGTTCCCAGAAAAACATGATAAATATGTTATCAAATCATTTCCGAAGAAATGTATTTTATTCACTTAAAACATTGGGATGTCATTGTCAATACAAAAACATAAGCATAAACAAAACTTACATTCAATTCACACTAATGATCTACTTCTCTTTAAATCTCTCAGTGTAAAGCAACTTCGTATCGATACCTGTGATACAATTAAACTGAGTGGGTCAGGCTTGGGAGCCTGGTGAGCATATAGGGTTTTCAACCCACAATAAATAATAAACTTATTAAGTTCTCAATCAACAATAAATTTATTAATTTCATCAACCAAAATAACCCTAATTACGCATTCCCATTATCCTCACTTTACGTCCCTAAAACAACAGTCATAAGGGACCTAGCCTAAGGATTTTCACAAGGGGTGACAACATTGCTTTCCTCAGCAATTTATGTCAAACAAGACATCCTAACATAAAACAACCAACAAGGTGACAACATTGCTTCCCTCTGTAATATATACAAACATCAGGGTGACAACATTGCTTTCCTTCAGCAATTTATGTCAAATAGGCACGAAGTCACATCGTCGCCATGTGCTAAGTCCATAGCTCTTATTTATCGATAGTATTTCCCACGGGAGTCCCCCCCCCCCCCCCCCCGTAATACATGTCAATGGGTTTTCCATGTGCTAAGTCCATAGCTCCTATTCATCGACGGTATTTCCCACGGGAGTTCCCCCCTGCAATACATGTCAATGGGTTTTCCATGTGCTAAGTCCATAGCTCTTATTCATCGACGGTATTTCCCACGGGAGTTCCCCCCGCAATACATGTCAATGGGTTTTCCATGTGCTAAGTCCATAACTCTTATTCATCGACGGTATTTCCCACGGGAGTTCCCCCTCGCAATACATGTCAATGGGTTTTTAGAGTACAGCTGATGAACATATAGTTCATCCACTTACAGGTTGCAAGCCTGCTAGTGTTCCACAGACCGTCTAGAATAGTCCATGGTTGTCATCCATACTCTGCTGAATGACGGGGGCCAACTTTTGGGTAAGGGCTTTTCTCATATTGCATCACTCACGCCAACGTTTGGGTAAGGCTTTTCTCATATTTCACCACTCACTCTCAACTCATGATCTATATCACTGATCATCTCATCTATCCAACTCACCTTTCATCACACACCCACTATTTAACTCATGATCTATATCACTGACTAATGAAGCTCGTCCGATCACTTCATAAAAGAAACAAAGACTCCAAAGCTCTTCAAAATAAAAGTATAGGGAAAATACTAATAAAGTACTTCCCGTACGCTCCCGTACCCCGACACGTAATAGTGTCAAAAAGAAGAACTAACGGATGAACACATAGTTCAAAAACACCTAATGAACATATAATTCGAGAACACCTTATGAACATATAGTTCAAACATACCTACCGATTCCAAGTCTGTTAACGTTCCACTGGACTATCTAAAATAGTATGTGGTCGTTGTCTATACTCCGCTAGATGACTAGATCATCTTAAACATCAATATCTCTCATCACTTTTATTTCATCACACATCATCTAATTTATCTACCCATGTTTTACCCAACATATTTGTAGATAAAAATACATACACAGTTTAAAACTTGTATAAAACATCTATTCAACAGTCACCTTAATTAAACAATTAATATAATTACACATAGCACGTATTTTAAAGAAAATACTTCATATATATGTGTAAGGTGAAAGTGACTATACACTCACATATTTTAACGATAACCGGGCAGCACTTCGTTGCCTAAAACGATCGTTTCTAATAAAACCGGGAGTTTTATTGAGAAACCGGGCTCTGTGATGGTTGGGCTTCGAAACCGAAAAAAATAAATTTCCCGGGCTTCTCGGGCACTCCGGGACGTGTTCCGGGCGTTGGAAATGATCTCGGGGCATTGGGGGAAGTCAAAATAGCTAAAATATTGAAAAAGGGGCCAAAATTGCCAATTTTCCAACTTTAGCCGGGAGGGTTCGCACCCTCCTATTTATAGTGTCCGAAGCTGCTGATCCAAGGGCTGAGAAGGAGACACGCGACAGCAGATCCGAAGAAGGCAGCACCTACTCGCACGTGGGTTGCGCATGCGAGGGCCTCGTTGGAGGCTTCTGATTGGACCGAAGTCCGGGTCCGAGGTGGGTGTCTCGTGGCTCCTGCGAAGGCTCGGACACGAGGAAAGGGGGCACGCGTCGGATTTTCAGTGGACCACTTCGGATGACTCGGCGGTTTCGGACACGTGGCTCGCATGACTCACCGATTTCGGACACGTGGCACTCATACAGCGAAGGTGACGTGGCCTATGCGAAATTTCTCGGATTTTGAAATAATTTCTCGATTTTCGCGCCAAAACTTCTAAAATCCATAACTTTCGCATACGAGCTCCGTTTTTACGTTCTTTATATGCACGCGTAGGTAAAATTACGCTCTACAACTTTCGTTTAGACTTCGTCGGCTAATTTTGACTTTAATTTTTATATTATTATTTTTAACAGACCGGGATAGGAAATCCGTTAAAAATTCATAACTTCTTCATCCGACGTCCGTTTTCGTTTGTCTTTTTACCGTTGTACTACTATTTACGAGACCTTCGATTCTCGTTTAGGTCGTGTCGGCTAAAAATCACTCGATCTAAAATTCGAGTTTTTAGCTGTCTACTGCTAAGCTGAAACTTAGAAAAATCATAACTTCCTCATACGAAGTCAGATTTGGGCGTTCTGATGTAAATCCATAAAGACTACAAAGTCTTTATGGATTAGGTCTTTTTTTAAGAGACCATGCTCCAATCAATCATTCCTTTTGGGTTCTAATGTAAATCCATAAAGACTACAAAGTCCAAAATCTAAAACTACTCCAATTACAAGTGTTGAGTTGAAGGATCTTCCAAAAGACCCAACAGATAGACCAAAGATTACAACTTATAATCCAAATCAAAAAGATGAAATAAGAAGGACATATTTTCTTCAAGGACCTTCTCAACCAAGGGGTCATACATTTCTATTAAATAAAATAGATAACGAAGAAATACGTTTTGTTGTTGATTGGTTTGATGAGTTTGATTGGTTAGAGTATATCATAAAAGAGAACAAAGCATATTGTTTATTTTTCTATGTGTGTGCAGACATGATAGGACAAAAAAGAGGGAGAGATACATTTGTTACACAAGGTTTTAATACTTGGAATATATATAAAAAATGGGTGGTATTGATAGTTTTCACAACAAAGCAAAATAACAGTGTAGCTTTTTACCGTTTTCATGGCCATGATGAGTCGAGTGGCTATCTTAATAGTGGGCTTTTCATTAAGGTATTATCTTTCATTGGAGAGCATAATGAAGCCATTTTCAATGCTACTTTAGAAAATTCTCTCAAAATAATCAAATGACGTGCCCAATAACTCAAAAACAAATTGTTGAAAGTTTTTCAAAAGAGATAAATTTGAGTATTTGTAATGAAATTGGTAAAGATGTGTTTGCTTTATTGGTTGATGAATCTAGTGATGTATCGAAAAAGGAAAAAATAGTTATAGTTTTGAGATATGCCAATAGCCGAATTATGAAGGAAAGATTCATTGGAATTGTACACGTGAATGATACGTCTTCTTTGACTCTTAAAGAGGCCATAAGTTGAGTATGGCTCAAGTAATTGAAACTTTTGTGCTTATTATTTATTTTAATTTAATATTATTTTCTTTATGTCTTATATCATAGTTTTTTTTAAAGGTAAGAGGACAAGGTTACGATGGGGAAAGCAATATGTGAGGTGCATTCAACGGTCTAAAACCTTTGATATTACAAGATAATGATTCAACATATTATGTACATTGCTTCACACAGTATCTTTAGTTAGTGATTATGGGTGTAGCAAAGAACCATGACGGTGTTGAAGACTTCTTTGATCAAATTTCTTTGGTGGTTACTGTGGTATCTGGTTCATGTAAAATAAAAGACATGCTACGAGAGAGTTACAGAATAAGGGTGCAAAAAGCAATTGGTAATGATGAACTTGAAACTGAAAGAGGGTTAAATCAAGAGACTTTTATTATTTAATCGAGAGATACAATATGGGGTTCGCATTATAAAACAATTACAAGTTTTGATGAATTTATTTTCGGGGGTTCTTGAGATTCTTGCTTATGTTGAAGAGGAGGGATCCACTTTAAATAACTGAAATCAAGCATATGATATCATAAGATATTTCAAGAAACTTTATATAGTTTTTTATTTTGGGTTATTGCCATAAAATCCCTCATTTTTAAACAAAATGTGAGCTTATGTCTGAAGTCCAAATTTGTGTTCATAAATGCCTTGCATCTGGGTATGTTTTATCATTTAGGTATTTTTATAAGGTTATGAACAAGTAGTTGGTCACTTGGTCAACTTCTTAACACAAACATCAGCTACATAGCAACCCCTATCACCATCTCCGACACCACTACCACCACCATCGGCAGGCGTCGTCTCCGACGCTCACCATTCCATCCCATCTCTAATACCATCTTTAACACCCTCTCCACCTGTACCGCCATCCCTTTGGACGAAACCCTAGCTGCCTCCATCGGACGCAACTTTGTTCTTCTCTTTCCCTACTGCATCGGAAGAAACTACATTATGATTATGTTGAAGGAAGGCGATTCTGACGACGATAGAGCTCTAAATTAAATGGAGTTTTATGTTGTTTGATTTCCAGATGTGTTGTGGTCGTTGAGAGGATGGTGTATGTGTGTGTGACAATTTTATGTTTTATGTGTGTGTCGATTTCTGCAAATATGTGTTTTTCGTGTCAATTTCCTGGTGGTGGTGGTTTCTGTCGATTTCCTAGTGGTGGTGGTGGTTTGTGTGTGTGTGTGTGTTTGTGTCGATTTCCTGATGGTGGCGGTTTATGTGTGTTTGTGTAGATTTCCCAATGGTGATGGTGTGGTTTGTATGTGTTTGTGTCAAATTCCATGTGGACTGTGGTGGTCGACATGGTAGTAGCAAAGAGTGGTGTTTTGATTTCAAGACATGGTAGTTTGTGGCAGTGGTTGTGGTGGTGAATGGTGGTGGTTGTGGTGGCAGAGGCTGGAGGTAGTGGTGATGTGTCTATTTGGTTGCCTAATAACCATGTCATGTCAACCCCTCATGCTAAATCATCGCCAACATGGCATTCTATGTTAATGTAACAACATAGTTGGCGTCCCAGCTGGCTTGGTGACCGACTAAGAGAGTGCAAAACCTGATAAAATGTTAAAATAAAAAATTAGGCAAATGTGAGGCATTAATGAACATAAAAACGGACTTAGGATACAACCACACATTTCATGTAAATATGAATGATTTTATAGCAATAACCCTTTTATTTATATTTGATGTATGAAGTTTTACATCTCACAGTCGTACTGACAAACCATCTTCAAAAAAGGATCAAGACAATTTAGAAGTGACTTCTTTAGTTAGAGGGATAATGGATGCATTGAAATCTTTGAGAGATGGGATTTGATAAAACTTTGTCGAATGTATTTTCTTTTTGTCAAAAACATATTATTGATATTAAGGATATGCCCAAAATTATGTGACTCCGAGAAACCGTAGGACCAAAGTTACTAATCAATTTCATTTTGAAGCTGAAATTTTCAAAACGGTTATGGATAGGAAAATTATAAAATTTGGGACAAATTTAGTGAAATAAGCACCCAATTACTAGAATACATGGGGGATTTAAGTCATTGTGATTCATTTGCTAAATTTGACAAAACAAAATTGTTGAAGTTAAGTGAGTTGTAGAAACATGATTTTGATGATTCGGAGAGGATGCAACTTGATAGTGAACTTGAGATATATTATCATTTTTTGCATAAAGATGATCGGTTCAGTAGTTTGAAAGGAATTGTTGACCTTTCTCGTTTGATGGTGGAAACGGAAAAACAATGTTCTTATATTATGATTTATATGTTATTAAAGTTGGCTTTATTTTTATTCGTCGTGACCGCAACAGTGAAAATATGTTTTTCTTCGATGAAGCTCTTGAAAACGGACTTAAGTAATAAAATGGGTGATAACTTTATGAACGATACATTGATTTGTAATGTTGATAAAGAAGCTCTTATGAAACATAAAGATCAAAGATGTAATGAATCGCTTTCAAAAATGTGTAAACGTAGACGTCAAATTTAAAATGTAAGTTCTAAAACTACTAGTTTGTTATATTTAATGCACTTGTAATTTTAAATTCCTTTTTGTTATTATATTTGATCGGAAGAAAAAATTTGATGCAACTACTGCAAAATATTTATGTGTCTGGCATGATCAGAGAGTATTATTGGGTTCGAACTCATGATAAGGATAACTGATTCATTTGATGAGATAATGCTGTGGATATCGAAACTACATTTCAGTCTCATAGTACTTGTAAACGCTTATTATTAGAGTATATTTCTTTTGTCGCAAAAAATGTGATGTGCAGTTTAATCAAAATAAATGGTTATAGATCAGATATTATATAATAGTTCTTGATGAAAACATCATACATTTGTTTTGTATCTTCGACCTTTTTCATCTATCTTAGTTGCTTTTAAAAAATTTCTTCAAGATTTATTAGGGTCACATGGGTTTTCGTATCCTCGATCGATTCGTATGTCTAATATTCAGGCGACCTTTCTTGTCGTTTCTTTCACGATCGGACTCCCTTAAGTGATGTATTGAAATTGTTCATGCGTCAAGTCTTTTAGCTTAATTATCATAAATAGAAATTTTCAGTCATATCCAAATACCTACGGATATGATGCATTTAACATTTTCAATGTCTACAAACCTATAATATACATTTGAATCTAATGTTTGGTGGGTTTGTAGTCCAAAAAAGCGGGCAACTGGATAATGTATCATCCGAAATGACCAAACAAATACAAAAACATCAATCACAAAAGGACAAGGAAAACATATTAAAAGTCTCTTGGTTTTGGGGTCCATATCCCATTTTCACTTTCTCATACGGTATCATTGTATAAGATTTAATGAAAAAAAAAACTTGATAAAAAATATCCAAATAAAGATTTATTGTGTTATTCATATAATAGGGGATAATGATTTAAAAGGGTAATATATTATTTGATGTGTACACATTTAGTCACTGACTTATTTTTTTTGTCCATATTTACCCCTTCAACTTGTTAAACTGTACACATTTAGTCCTTATGACCGGCTACTCCAGGTTAACCGGTAAAAATGACTTAATAGGGTAATATATTTCTCACTTTGTACACATTTAGCCCTTAATATTTTTGTACACATTTAGTCCTTAATATTTTTTTTGTTGCAAAATAAGTCATTTTTGTTTTTATACTCATTCAGTACTTATGAATAATTTCTTTAGGTTTTTCTCGCGACATCTTACGTGGGATAGCCATATGGTGGTGGGATAGGTTGAGGTGGTCTTGCTATATGTTGTAGGCCAAGATACCTGGTGCGGGCCGGCTGTAAGTCGTAGGCACGGAGGCTCGGGAAGAGCGGTTGGGTTAAGGCGGCATGCCGACAAACCCTGGGTATTTCAGTCCAATGACTGATTGGACTGCTTGTATGTTGGCATTCCAGTCCGATGACTGATTAGGCCAAGGTATTCCAATATGATGAGTGTGGGTCCGTTATGCATGATAATACGTTTGTTGTATCGGGTATTTTGGGGGAAACTCACCAAACTTTGTGCTTACCCAGTTGTTTATGTTTTCAGGTTCTATCGTTGATCGTGGGAAGGCGAAGGCATGACTGTATACACTCGTCAATAGTATTGAGGATTTCGCGTTTCTTATATTACTCTGATTTTCGATAAATGTATTTTGGAATAAAAGTTTTTTCTTAATAATGGATTTATAATTAGGGACTTTTGTCTTATTTTAAAATGAATTTTTTTTTTGTGAAAATGAGACGTTGCACATAAACATCAACAACCACACACACTTCATCAATGATTGTCCCACATTCATAAGTACTGAATGAGTATAAAAACAAAAATGACTTATTTGAACAAAAAAATATTAAGGACTAAATGTGTACAAAAATATTATGGACTAAATGTGTACAAAATGAGAAATATATTACCCTATTAAGTCATTTTTCCCGGCTAACCTGGAGTAACCGGTCATAAGGACTGAATGTGTACAGTTTAACAAGTTGAAGAGGTAAATGTTGACGAAAAAAAAATTCAGTAACCAAATATGTATAAATCGAAAAATATATTACCCTTTTAAGTCATTATCACTTATAATAGAGTTGTGTTTTTAATGGATGTACGGTAACACCATACCATGTAGATGCTTTGTGTAGTGATGGCTGTCACAAGAGAAACAAGTCGTTGCATGATAAAATGTATAACAATGAAACCAACTTACAACATTAGCTCTTCCACTTTTTTCTTACATATTCAAAATTTATCTTTTACTATCGTTTGAATTTTATATATATATATATATATATATATATATATATATATATATATATATATATATATATATATGCCGCAAAACCTTCCCGCGTACCGACACGACGGAGGAATATAATATTCATATGTAGATAATTATATTCATATATGAATAAGTATATACATATTCTCAAAGTGATTATATATATATATATATATATATATATATATATATATATATATATATATATATATATATATATATATATATTATGTTCCGTCGTGCCGATATGTCCTTCCGTCGCGTCGATACGCGGGAAAGTTTTACGACAAAAAAAATATATAGCACAGATTTATTCTCGATTTCATAATTGTTCTCATTTGAACATTATCATATATATATATATATATATATATATATATATATATATATATATATATATATATATATATATATATATATATATATATATATATATATATATCATTAATTTTGACTAAATAAAAGATTTTACTAATAAAAATAAATAAACAGATCATTGGACGTATAGGAAAAAAAATATTGTATCTTTTTTATTATAGACAAATTGCTATGTTTTAGTTTCTCTTCTAATTTTAATTATATAAATTTGATTTTGAAGTTATAAATATTTCTAACAATTTTTTTATTAAAAATGAAAGGAAGTAAAGTATGACAATTTCTTTGATTAAGGGAAGTGAAAGATAGTGAATGAAAAATAACATTACGTTTAAGTTGTAGCAATTATTTATTAAAAATGAAAGGAAGTGAAGTATGTCAATTTCTTTGATTAACGGGAATGAAAGAGAGTGAATGAAAAATAAAATGACGTTTAAAGGGCATAGTAAAAATGAGGGGAGTATGCCGAGTAAACCCTCGATCTTTGTCAAAATTCTAATGAAATCAAATATAATGTATAATACTATCTATAAAATAGGTAGCGGCACTCTTATTAAGCAAAATGAGAAAAATATAAGCAAAAAACACGTAAAAAAAAAAAAAAAAAAAAAAAAAAAAAAAACTTGAGAACAAAAATCATTTACAAAATGAATTAAGATAGTGTTGGTCGAAACTTGTTTTGAGGCTTGAGCTATCGTAAAAATAAAAAGAGAAAACATATCATAATATAATTTACATTATTACATATTAATTTTTACGTGTTTCTATATCATAATAAATCAACCTCATCAAATCATTATTTACGATAAGATTCCCAAAATGATGAAGGCTCGTTTGGTATGGAGGCATGAATTGACGACGACATCCGACGTGGGCAACAGTGTCGGCACCAACGCCCTACTATAGCTGCAAACTTCGGCGGCAATTTTGAGCAGCAAGTTTTTGTTGGTGAAAATGTTCGAAGCAGACATGGATTGTGTCTTTCTCTCTCTATTCTCTATATTATCAACATCATCCCAACTAGCCACAAAGTTCATAGGCATAATTTTGGAAAGCGTGTATTATGTCTATAGGAGCGAGGTCGGTGTTGATGTCTTCAGTTTTGGATTCGTTAGATATTTATTATCTTTATTTGTTCTTAATGTCGGTTCAAATTAAAAAGAAGTTAGAGTCCCTTTGATCTAATTTTTTTGGGGAAATGATAGTGGCAACTCTAAAATTCCTTGGAATCAAGTTTTGGTTTCGAAGGTTAAAGGTGGAATCAATATTAGCAGTTTAGATGCTTTGAACTACGTCTTATTACAAAAGTGGAGATGGAGATTTGGGAATGAATAAAGGGGCTATGGGTGAAGGTTATTTTGGAGATTCATAGCCTTTATGGGGTGGGGTTTGGTGAGGATCCTTGTTCATGGTCTTTAGGTTCGGATTGTTGGCTCTATAAATACTATGCATGAAAGGGGTATTTGTGACAACCCGAAACTTTTTCCGTTATCTTTACCCAGTTTCCGTTAATAAAATTGGGGTTTTTATAAAATTCCGTCAGATTTCTGTTTGAGAAAGACTTTACGTTTTAAATAAATAATATGTATTTTATACGAGTCGGAATGAACCAGAATCGCGAAAAACTCGAACCTTCACTCAAAAATCACCGAGTTCACGGTCAGGACGAGTTTACGACTGTAAACTCGTGTAGACCATAAACTCGTTTACGGTCAGGTGGATCCCCCTTTTTGACCGAGAACTCTACCCTATATATAGAGTATTTGGCCTTCATTTCACACTTTAAACACTTCAAAGGCTTTCTCTCTCTACTCTCTCTACCTTCATCGAATTTCCTTCAAGATCTTCAAGTTATCTTCAAGATCCTCAAGAACACGGTTGTGTTTTGGACCGAAAACACCTTCTTTGCCTTCAAAAATCGTAAGTATCGTCTTCCCCTTCATGAATCGAGTTAAAATCCTTCATTTTGGACTTAAGATCATCACTCTTTGCTTGAACAAAAGAGTTTACGGTCCTATGAATCTTCATAGACCGTAAACCCTTATAAAGGGTGTTCTTATAGCCTTTACCCTTCCTAAGGCTAAGCATGGTCCCTAGAATCTGATGCCTTTGAATGAAGCCCTTGAAAACCATCATTTGTGCAAGATTGATGAGTATACGGTTGAATCTCCTTAGACCGTACACCCTTCAATGACCGTATATTCATGAACCGTAAACCCATGAACCGTAAACCCATGAACCGTGAACTCCATGACCGTAAGGTCATTGGACCGTAAACACTAAGACCGGAAACACATAAGACCGTGAACACTTGGACCATGAACTCCAATTGTCATACCTCTTTGACCGTAAACTCTATAGGGTGGCCATATACCCTAGTTATGCAATCATATGTGATTGTATCCTATAAATCTTAGAGTTTCCTAGCCAATAAGGGTGTTACCCTTCTTATTTAGTCATCTATACACTAAATTCATACACATACATGTCTATATGTGTCTATTAGGATCATTGGGTGCTCAAGGTTACACCTGACACTCTGCACTCCTCTTCCAACCACACGTCAGAACCACTCACTACAGGTGAGTTCATACCCCTACATTTTCCGTGTTTTTAATGTTTTCAGGGGGGAATACAAGCCAAACTCAAAGTATTTTATTAAGTTTTAAACTTATTAATACAATCCAACGATTTCTACGTTTAATAACATATTCGGATATTTTATCCCTTTTTAATATGTTGAGCATAAGGGAAACTTTTATATTGGAAATCTAATTTCATAGCTTTCAGAAAGGTTTTTACAAAGCATTTTCATATCAATTCTATTAAACTATAATGGGTATAGTTTGGGATAACCCGCTAGGCAGTTTTCACCAAATCAGATTTGATGAATAAATATGTATAAACTATGGCAGATTTAGTTTATGTTATATATTTTCTCAGGAGCATAAAGTACTATTATTCGAGGTTAATTATTGTTTTATACTGTTTCTCGCTAGTAAACTAGATTATACAGAATTGTGAGGCTCTACTTCAATATTGTACCCTTTAGTGTACGGAACTAAATCCTATCATAGTATAACCAGAGTCTCCTGGAGGGAGAGTGTGAGATTTGTGAATAGATCTATTCGGGACTAACAATCCCACACCAGAACTGCTAGCTACAGTTAGGCAGGCATGCTTGTGGTGGACAAATGTCATTTAGCTTAAACGCCTGAAGAACGTTATAAAGGTCTCTAGGTCATATCAAGTATGGTTATACGACTCGCAAATAAGTATAAACTAACTTTGGGTTACGGACTCTACCCTTCATTTGTTTTATTTTTAGTAATAAAACTACCTTCATATATACACTGATAGTAATCAGGGATTTCTAAACTTACATCTCTACCTCTAGGACGGATAACTTGTTTTTAGGGAAAATATGGGATTTTCCCAGGATAACACTGGCATTTCTAAAACTGATGATTTATCTTCTACTAATAGATACTCTTACAACACTGCTTTTCATAAGAAAATATAGGATTTTCTTGAGGAACACTTTTCAAAAAGGATCAAAGAAACATTTTCCACAAAAACTAAATGCTTATGAACTCACCAGCTTTATGCTGATATTCTTTCAAAACTGCTTGTATTCTCAGGAAATCAGTAGACAGGTACCTGCTGGATTTTGAGAAGCTGGAGCAATAAGAGTCTTATGTTATTATTTTACATACTTTTGATGTACCTAAAACAATATTTCAAACTGATGTAAACATTTTACTTATATATGTATCCACTGTATTGGTTGTGTTGCTATGTTTCCTATTATTCATTGGTTGTGATGCTAAACATGACGTCCTCCGCCCCCGAACGTTTCCGCCGTTCCGGTTTGGGGGTGTGACAGATTGGTATCAGAGCCCTTGTTTATAGCGAACTAAGTATATCGAACCTTACATGGTATATAACTATAAAAACTAAGGGGCCTAAGTGCTCTAAACTAAAAGTATATTTTCGAAATATAAAGTATTTTGTAACAAGTATACTAGTATGCATACATAACAGAACCAGAGTCATAGATAGAACGAAACAAAAGTATTTGGATGTTGGGACACTGCGGTTAAACCTGGGCAGTTATGTAATCATGTCTAGGGTCAATATAGCCTGATCAACTATATTCATTCGAGACATGACCAACATGTGCTTGGGAGTGACTTTGGTGTTACAGCAAGCCTAAAACTTACCAAGAACAAAAGCATCCGACATAAAATACTATAGGAGTATTTTAGCTAGAGCCAAATTCAGTATACAGATTCACTCCAAGTGTTGATACCACTTTCTTCTTAATCGATAACTTACTTGCGTTAGTAACCTTTCTGTGCTTATCGCTCGGTAGTATACTTTTATTATCAGGATGCGATATATCTTGTTTTATATACCTCGACGACTTACCATCCTCTTCTTCCTGATTGTTTCTAGAACAAGATGCCTCCCCGACCAAGACCCATCAGAAGAAACGACGACACTCCACCACCACCACCACCACCATCCCCTCAGTTCGACCCCGTCATGTTCCAGGCAGCAGTTACCGCCGTTGTAACCGCAGCAATGGCACAAGTGAACTCTGGTGGGGCTGGAGGTGGAACCGACCCCCAGCGGAAAGACGGAAGTCAGGGGCATCAAAAGGAGTGTTCCTACAAGGACTTCATGACCGCAAAACCCAAGCCCTTCGACGGAAATGGAGGTGTTATCGCTCTAACTCGATGGTTCGAGAAGATTGAATCCATCTTCGAAATTTGCGCCTGTTCCGAAGCCAACAAGGTGAAGTTCGCCGCCTGCACCTTCACCGACAGAGCCTTGACCTGGTGGAATGGTCGAGTCAAAACCCTAACCCTGCCAGTGGCTAATGCCATGGGTTGGGAAAGACTGAAGGAGCTCATGCTTGCGGAATACTGCCCGAGGGGCGAAGTGCAGAAGTTGGAACACGAACTCTGGAACTTGAAGATGAAGGGTTCCGACATCGCTGTCTACACCGCTAGGTTCTGTGATCTGGCTCTCCTCTGTCCGGGAATGGTCACCCCGGAAAGCAAGAAAATCAAGAGGTACATCTGGGGACTGACACAACCAACCAAAGGAAATGTCTTGGCTGCTAGACCGGCCACGTTTGAGAGCGCCAAGGATCTGGCACAGACTCTGATCGATCATGGGATTGATTTGGATGAGGCATCAGCGGTCGCCGAGCCACAAAAGGAGAGTGGCGAGAAGAAGAAGAAATTTTGGAACAAACGAAAGGGCCAGTCTCCTCAGGAACCCTCCAAGAAGCAACAAACAGTGGCAGTCCACGCTGCTACTACTCCTACTGCTGCTCCCACTGCTGTTCCAACCATCCAAGCTCCTACCGGTGGTTATTCAGGGAAACTACCTCTGTGCAACAAGTGTACCTTTCATCATCACGGACCTTGCCGTGATTTGAATTGCAACAACTGTGGAAGGAAGGGACACACGACCCGATACTGCAGGGCACCAGCCCAACCAACTAATCCGACTCCTGGTGCGGGTGCCAGCCAAGCCTGCTATGGATGTGGGGAAGTTGGGCATTTCAAAAGAAACTGCCCCAAGGCGACAACGTGTGACAATACAGGAAGAGTGCTGGCGATGGGCCAGGAGGAAGCAGTCGCTGATCCTACTATTGTTACGGGTACGTTCCTCCTTGACAACTATTATGCATGCATTCTTTTCGATTCTGGTGCGGAAAGGAGTTTTGTTAGTCATACATTCAAACATCTTCTCAAACATAAATCCCAACCTCTAACCGAAACATTCACTGTCGATATGGCTAACGGAAAGAAAGAGAGCACTAACGATATATTCATAGGCTGTACTCTTACTCTAGACGGTCATTCTTTTTCCATCAACCTTATGCATGTATCCATTAAGAGTTTCGATGAGCTGATCAGCAACGGATTTATAAGACCGAGTTCCTCACCTTGGGGAGCCCTGATTTTATTCGTAAAGAAGAAAGATGGATCCTTTCGGATGTGCATCGACTACCGAGAGCTGAACAAGCTTACCATCAAGAACCGTTATCCCCTACCCAGAATCGACGACCTCTTCGATCAACTTCAGGGAGCCAGTTACTTTTCGAAGATAGACCTAAGATCAGGGTATCATCAGTTGCGGGTTCATGAGAATGATGTGCCCAAGACAGCATTCCGAACTCGCTATGGACACTACGAGTTTGTAGTAATGCCCTTTGGTCTAACCAACGCACCGACAGTATTCATGGACCTGATGAATCGGGTGTGCCGCCCTTTCCTAGACAAGTTCGTGATCATGTTCATTGACGACATACTTGTTTATTCGCGGAGCGAAGATGATCATAAACAACACTTGAGGCAGGTACTCGAAACACTGAGGGCGGAGAAACTATATGCAAAATTCTCAAAGTGTGACTTCTGGATCAGGAAGGTAACTTTCCTCGGTCACGTGGTTAGCGAGGCAAGCATACATGTGGACCCTTCCAAAATCAAAGTGATCGAGAATTGGTCGGCACCAAAGACACCCACAGAAATCCGGCAATTCTTGGGTCTCACAGGCTATTATCGCAGGTTCATCTAGAACTTCTCCAGAATCGCTAAGCCTTTAACTACCCTGACACAGAATGGTGTAACCTTTAGTTGGGGAGTCAAGCAAGACACTGCGTTTGAAACATTGAAGCAGGCCCTATGCAGTGCACCTATCTTGTCCCTGCCCGAAGGGACGGAAGACTTCGTTGTCTACTGTGACGCATCCAATCAGGGCCTAGGCTGTGTGCTCATGCAACGAGGAAAGGTTATCGCCTATGCTTCGAGGCAGTTGAAAACACACGAAGTCAATTACACAACTCACGATCTAGAATTGGGAGCAATGGTCTTCGCGTTAAAGATCTGGAGACACTACCTCTACGGAACCAAGTGCACCATTTTCACCGACCATAAGAGCTTGCAACATATCTTTGATCAGAAAGAGTTAAACATGAGACAGCGGCGATGGGTAGAGCTACTCAGTGACTACGAGTGTGAAATTCGCTACCATCCCCGCAAGGCCAATGTGGTAGCAGATGCCCTCAGCCGCAAGGAGTATTCAGGTCGTAGAGTGAAGGCATTGACTATGACCATCCATTCCCGATTACCCACACAAATCTGAGAGGCTCAGCTGGAAGCCTTAAAACCAGAGAACACGTTGGATGAAGCCTTAAGAGGAATGGAAAAGAACTTAGAGGTCAAGGGAGACGGAGTTTACTATTTCATGGACCGTATCTGGACCCCGAAGTATGGTGGTTATAGAGAAGTTGTCATGAACGAAGCTCACAAGACGAGATACTCCGTGCACCCAGGTTCAGATAAAATGCATCTGGATCTCAAACAACTCTATTGGTGGCCGAACATGAAAGCAGAAATTGCTACCTTCGTGGGCAAGTGCCTGACTTGTGCCAAGGTAAAAGTAGAATATCAAAGGCCCTCAGGTTTGCTTCAGCAGCCGGAAATACCTGAGTGGAAGTGGGAAATGATCACCATGGATTTTATCACCAAGTTACCCAGATCTCCGAGTGGGCACGACGCCATCTAGGTGATTGTCGATCGGTTGACTAAATCCGCCCACTTCCTGCCAATCAAAGAAAATTTCAAGATGGAGAGAGTCACGCGGATCTACATTCGAGAAATAGTTCGCCTTCATGGGGTACCTGTATCCATTATCTCCGACCGAGATAGCAGGTTCACCTCGAGATTTTGGCAATCGCTACAGAAGGCTCTTGGAACTAAGTTGGATATGAGCACGGCTTATCATCCTCAGACAGATGGACAGAGTGAGAGAACAATTCAGACATTGGAAGATATGTTGAGAGCCTGCGTCATCGACTTCGGCACATCATGGGACACTCATCTTCCTTTGGTTGAATTTTCCTACAACAACAGCTACCATACCAGCATCAAGGTTGCGCCATTTGAAGCCCTCTATGGCCGTAAGTGCAGATCCCCTCTGTGTTGGGCTGAAGTGGGTGACACGCAGCTAGACAAGGGTCAAGTCCCTGACAACACTCTCACTGGTCCCGAGATCATCCGAGAGATGACTGAAAAGATCATACAAATCCGAGAACGATTGAAGGCCTCACGAGATAGACAAAAGAGTTACGCCGATAAACGACGAAAACCCTTGGAGTTCCAGGTTGGAGACCGTGTCCTGCTAAAGGTCTCACCCTGGAAGGGCATGATACGCTTTGGAAATCGTGGAAAGCTAAATCCAAGATACATAGGACCCTTCGAGATCCTCGCTAGGATCGGTCCCGTAGCCTACAAACTTCGTCTACCCCGAGAACTTAACAACATTCATCCTGTCTTCCACGTTTCAAATCTTAAGAAATGCTTATCCGACGAAACCCTTGTGGTCCCTCTCGATGAGATTGAGATAAATGAGAACCTTAACTTTGTGGAAGAACCGGTCGAAATCATGGATTGAGAAATCAAACGAACGAAACAAAGTCGCATCCCGATAGTGAAGGTTCGCTGGAATGCCAAGCGGGGACCTGAATTCACTGGGGAGCGCGAAGATCAGATGAAACAGAAGTATCTGCATCTCTTTCCTAATTCATGATTTGTATTCTATGTTCGAATTTCGGGACGAAATTCCCTCTAACGGGGGGATGATGTGACAACCCGAAACTTTTCCCGTTATCCTTACCCAGTTTCCGTTAATAAAATTTGGGTTTTTATTAAATTCCGTCAAATTTCTTATTTTGAGAAAGACTTTACGTTTTAAATAAATAATATGTATTTTATACGAGTCGGAATGAACCAGAATCGCGAAAAACTCGAACCTTCACTCAAAAATCACCGAGTTCACGGTCAGGACGAGTTTACGACCGTAAACTCATGTAGACCGTAAACTCGTTTACGGTCAGGTGGACCCCCCTTTTTGACCGAAAACTCTACCCTATATATAGAGTATTTGGCCTTCATTTCACACTTTAAACACTTCAAAGGCTTTCTCTCTCTACTCTCTCTACCTTCATCGAATTTCCTCCAAGATCTTTAAGTTATCTTCAAGATCCTCAAGAACACGGTTGTGTTTTGGACCGAAAACACCTTCTTTGCCTTCAAAAATCGTAAGTATCGTCTTCCCCTTCATGAATCGAGTTAAAATCCTTCATTTTGGACTTAAGATCATTACTCTTTGCTTGAACAAAAGAGTTTACGGTCCTATGAATCTTCATAGACCGTAAACCCTTATAAAGGGTGTTCTTATAGCCTTTACCATTCCTAAGGCTAAGCATGGTCCCTAGAATCTGATGCCTTTGAATGAAGCCCTTGAAAACCATCATTTGTGCAAGATTGATGAGTTTACGGTTGAATCTCCTTAGACCGTACACCCTTCAATGACCGTATATTCATGGGCCGTAAACCCATGAACCGTAAACCCATGAACCGTAAACCAATGAACCGTGAACTCCATGACCGTAAGGTCATTGGACCGTAAACACATAAGACCGTGAACACTTGGACCGTGAACTCCAATGGTCATACCTCTTTGACCGTAAACTCTATAGGGTGGCCATATACCCTAGTTATGCAATCATATGTGATTGTATCCCATAAATCTTAGAGTTTCCTAGCCAATAAGGGTGTTACCCTTCTTATTTAGTCATCTATACACTAAATTCATACACATACATGTCTATATGTGTCTATTAGGATCATTGTGTGCTCAAGGTTACACCTGACACTCTGCACTCCTCTTCCAACCACACGTCAGAACCACTCACTACAGGTGAGTTCATACCCCTACATTTTCCGTGTTTTTAATGTTTTCAGGGGGGAATACAAGCCAAACGCAAAGTATTTTATTAAGTTTTAAACTTATTAATACAATCTAACGATTTCTACGTTTAATAACATATTCGGATATTTTATCCCTTTTTAATATGTTGAGCATAAGGGAAACTTTTATATTGGAAATCTAATTTCATAGCTTTCAGAAAGGTTTTTACAAAGCATTTTCATATCAATTCTATTAAACTATAATGGGTATAGTTTGGGATAACCCGCTAGGCAGTTTTCACCAAATCAGATTTCATGAATAAATATGTATAAACTATGGCAGATTTAGTTTATGTTATATATTTTCTCAGGAGCATAAAGTACTATTATTCAAGGTTAATTATTGTTTTATACTGTTTCTCGCTAGTAAACTAGATTATACAGAATTGTGAGGCTCTACTTCAATATTGTACCCTTTAGTGTACGGAACTAAATCCTATCATAGTATAATCAGAGTCTCCTGGAGGGAGAGCGTGAGATTTGTGAATAGATCTATTCGGGACTGACAATCCCACACCAGAACTGCTAGCTACAGTTAGGCAGGCATGCCTGTGGTGGACAAATGTCATTTAGCTTAAACGCCTGAAGAACGTTATAAAGGTCTCTAGGTCATATCAAGTATGGTTATACGACTCGCAAATAAGTATAAACTAACTTTGGTTTACGGACTCTACCCTTCATTTGTTTTATTTTTAGTAATAAAACTACCTTCATATATACACTGATAGTAATCAGGGATTTCTAAACTTACATCTCTACCTCTAGGACGGATAACTTGTTTTTAGGGAAAATATGAGATTTTCCCAGGATAACACTGGCATTTCTAAAACTCATGATTTATCTTCTACTAATAGATACTCTTACAACATTGCTTTTCATAAGAAAATATAGGATTTTATTGAGGAACACTTTTCAAAAAGGATCAAAGAAACATTTTCCACAAAAACTAAATGCTTATGAACTCACCAGCTTTATGCTGATATTCTTTCAAAACTGCTTGTATTCTCAGGAAATCAGTAGACAGGTACCTGCTGGATTTTGAGAAGCTGGAGCAATAAGAGTCTTATGTTATTATTTTACATACTTTTTGATGTACCTAAAACAAGATTTCAAACTGATGTAAACATTTTACTTATATATGTATCCACTATATTGGTTGTGTTGCTATGTTTCCTATTATTCATTGGTTGTGATGATAAACATGACGTCTTACGCCCCCGAACGTTTCCGTCGTTCCGGTTTGGAGGTGTGACGGTGTTATTTTCCATTCGTGTCGTAAAAGGAAGGTTAATGTAACTGTTGGATTAGTGTCTAAGTCCATAACTATTTTGGTATGTACTTGACCCGATTGTGAGCATGGTCCTTTTGGGTTGCCTTCACACGGGTGATTAGACAGGATGACAGTTGAGGAGAGAGGTTGATTAGGGCATAAATATGATTTATTTATTATATTATATGAATAATATATTAATTTGGAATCATATTATTAATTAGTATTTAATCAGAAATTAATTAGGAATTAATTTTGGGATTAAAGGAATTAATTAAAAGTACAGGGGCTGTTTTGTAATTATTTGATAGTTGAGACTTTGGGCTATTGGATCACCTTTATTAAGGCTTGAACGAAAATCCTAGAAGGATCTAGGAGTTTTCGTCCAAGGGCTTAAGGAAAGGAGTCCATGGACTTGCTTAGGCCCTAAGCTAAGGGATTAGGGTTTCCACCTTGAAACCCTAGCTAGCCTCAAGTATAAATAGCACCCTAAGGCACTAGAATTCAATCAAGCCTTGGGAAACCCTAAAAGGGACGAATTTTAGGGCAAGATACCCTTCTCTCCTCTCTCCCATATTCATCCTCTCACCTAGTGTGTTTGTGAGCCATTAGAGGTACTACACTTGTGGTACTTGCTTTCAAGAGCTAAGGAAATTCAAGGAACTAGTTGTTATTGCTATATAACAACAAAAGGTATGTATTCTATTCTCCTATGTAGATTTCGAAAATTAGAGGAGAATTCCAGGTTTCTTTTTGTGTTCATAAAGTTGTATGTCTAATAGTGAAAACATAGATCCAATTCGGGTTGCATGCACACATAGGATTGTTTGTATAAAACCCAACAGTGGTATCAGAGCCATTGGTTTTTGTTTTCAATTAGATTCTATACAAAAGTATGAATTTGACATATTAGGGTTTATAGCCAATAAACCCTAAAGGCATGATTTTCGAAATTAGGGTTCATAAACCCTAAATTTCGAAATTTGGTTAGGGTTTCCCAAAATCCTTTCCGTAGCCTCCAAGATTTCGAATTCTAGGGTTATCTAACCCCAGGATTTCGAAATTGGCCTCCTCCCCAAGATTAGATCCTATTTTTTAGGGATTTGGATAATGCCATATCTTGTAATTATCTTTTAAGTGTTTAAATTTGGTAATTAAAGACTTTGAATTATCCCATCCCATAATTTCGAATTTTAGGGGATTTAAGGGATTAGGTTAAATTAATTGTTTAATTTAATAGATATCCTCCAAGATTTAATAATTCAAATTAATTGTTTAATTTTGGATAATTATTAAATCAAATTTTAATATTTAAGATTAAAAGGTTTTAATTTTTCGAAAATTTTTTAAACCTAATTGTTTTGAAAAGTTCAAAACTTGCCCTCAAGTTTTGGAATTTAAAAGTTGATTAAAAGTTTAATTTTGAAATGTTAAATTCTAAAACCCTCGTATTTTGAAAAAGTTCAAATTACACCCTTATGGTTTTGTTAAGTTAATTAAAAGAGAAAGTTAATAAAACCACCTAGTATTTTAAAAGTGTAAAATACACCCTATACTATATATATATATATATATATATATGACATTAAGAGTCTAATATTATATATGTATAAGTAAACAGTCAGTCTTACCGTTAGTAGGCCTCATTCACGAAGCTGGTCTATAAGGGGTGTTTAAGGAAATTGCCTATAAAATGGCGATTGAATGGGTATCCACTCTTACCCACCGCACTCTTGACTAGTGGAGGGTCGTTAGCCGAACGGGTAGGATAGGACGAAACCTTCCATTATAAGTATAATGAAGTACAAAGTAACTACATGCTTTTACAAATTCCCAAATTCTAGTTACTTTAGGGCAAAATGTGAATTTGTATGCTAATCCATGGAATTACACTTCGTACCCTTGTCAAACGTTAGTGGAGCGTGTGTGGTTAACCGGCACACTAATTTGGGATTGACATTGGTGGCGAAGGGTGGCTCGATGTTTATCATAGATCAATGGAGCGTGTGTGGATAACCGGCACATTGATTAGGTGATAGTAGCAATTGGGTGCACCACGTGAGTCGTATGGTTATTCACACCTTGTTTGTGATCCTCGGCATCCCAGTCACAAATAGAAGGGCATAATCGAGATTAAACATGCCATTGAAAAGTTCAATGAATCTCAAAGATCTAGGAGTTTCAATTCATTTAAAACTTAAATTTCTTTTTCGTTTTTCATGGTGGGAATTGGTAAATCGTCATTTACCTACCTTCAAATATTCTGCAACTAGATTACGGCATCCTTCTTCTAGGTTGTAGAATGTTGTGTTGGATCCTAGCCTTGATGTTTCATTTGGGTGTTACATCAAGAATTCTTATCAACTAACTTGAATTTTCTCCCGTTTTGTAGATGTCTAAATCTTACAATGGTCTTCCCAAGTCCCTTGGAACAAGCTTTCCAAATGAAGATGACGTTCCACGATACGATCAAGGAAATGAGAGTCATGCTTCACTTCCTCCACCTCCTCCAATTATTCTCCCTAACCCACAAGTTCAAAGGCTTGAAAAGTTCAAGCTCACTCAAGCCCTATTGGCAAGTAAACACGAAGATGGGAAACCTGTGTGTGCACACATCTTAGTGATGAAGTCACACATTGATAGGTTAAGGATGATGGGTGTCGATATCTCAGAAATGTTTGCTGTTGACTGGGTTCTTCAGTCACTTCCTGAATCATATAGTGAGTTCGTTAGAGAGTACTATATGATGGACCATGACGTGACCCTCATTGATTTGACCTATTTGCTTATAGCTGCTGAATCAGAAATGATTTGGCGTGCTGATCGAGCAAATTTGTCTGGAAAATCAAACTCCCAAACTTCAATGGACATTGAAAATAGTGACATTGGAAATCTAGAAAAGGTAAATTCTGAGATAGTTCCTTGTGCCATTCCAAAAGAGTCCATCTGCTTCTACTGCCAAGAGAAGGGGCATTGGAGACGAAGCTGCCCTGTCTACCTGAGAGATCTAAGAGATGGGAGAGTCAAGACGTATGGCTCTACTTCAGGTAATATCCAATAACTAACTCTATAAGTTCCTATTCTTTGATTTTCAATACATGATGTGATAAGATTACATTTTGTAGGATCGAAGAAAAGAGAGGAAGCTTAAGGGAAGAAGTAAGCTGAATCTGATCGTGAAGAAATGGATTTCGATCGCATTGCTTGAAGATCAGATTTTTGAGCTACTACTTTAGAGTTAGAATAGATTGCTTAGAAATTGAAATAGCATAGTTTTCATTTGACTTGCATTGTAAGGACAAGTTTTTCCGCAATAAAATGAATTTTGATTTCGTCCTATTTATTTATCCTTGCAATGGCATATGTGAAAATGGATGTTTATGTATTTCTAATTTTAGCAATGTTGAATTGGATGTGATTCTTGATTATGTTATTTGTGAAATGTCGAGGATTTGCCAAATAAAGGAAGATTCTCATCACCCAAGTTTCAATTGGACAGAAACTTGGAATCATACAACTTTGTTGCGTGATGAATGAGAAACTTCATATTTTGGAAATTAGACTAATTCTTTGGCAAAGTGTCAAGAGAAGGACCAGGAGATCGAGTACACTAGGTTGTGCGTTGATCAAGTCCACCACAAGAGTGATAAAGATATTCGTCATGATTTACTAAAGGTTAGTAAATATGATTATACTTATAAGATTAAGTATAATTCTGAGTTGATTGAAAGAGTTTCAATCAATAGCAGAACGAATAAGAAGAATCAAGTAGGCAGAAAGATAAAAGTTTCTCTATTCTAAGAAGAAGGGAGAGTACCTTTTATTGTGTTTTATGATAAGTCTTAATGATTAAGAACCATATCTCAGTTGATCCTCTAAGTGAGTCTTAGTGCAATTGCATGTCTAAGAAGAGGAATCAAGAATTGTAGAAATGGTTAAATCAAGAAGTCAATCATACTTCGTTCCAATATCAAGTCTTAGAGTCAAGATTCTGACATGAGTGACAAGTCTTAAGTAGGTTTATAACACTCGACAAATGTGGAATTTGGAAAAGTTTTCTTATTCTTGCACATTTGAAATTGGTAAGTTGTGATGTCTTGGATAAGACAAAGACCAACCAGGACCAATTGTGTGAAGTGTTAAACTTGACAAAAGGCTACACTAACTCTTGAATATTTGTTTGTCAAGAAATGGTTCTTGACAAGAGAATCTTATATGTCAAGGAGTCAGTGGGAGTCTTAATGGTCTTGAAAAGTTTCAAGAACAAATCAAGAGTAAACCTAGTTGATCATCACTAGCACACGACTTGAGGTTTAAAGCCTATCGTGGATGGCATACTCTTTTTCTGTGCCATTCTAATTGAGTTAATTATGCGTGTGAGTTCTATGAGTTCTCATTTGAATGCATAAAGACAAAGCACCTTGATCAGTGGAAAGTACATTGATATGAAAGGGTGAGTTGCTTGGAAGACATGGTGGGCATTCATGTTACCATGAGGCAAGAAAATCAAGATTGAACAAGTTCAGTCAATATGGTTTTGGATTTGTCGCAAACTTTTGTTTTGACAAATTCACATGGATAGGAACACATACATCATAAAATCTAAGTGTCATAAGGTTTTCCTCCTTCATGAAAATGATTGTGAGGAAATGCTTTCACTAAGAGAGATTTTAAGAAGATAGCAATTGTGAAAATTGTATTCTCAAATTCGATTATGATTACGGCATCCCTTTTCATAGTTCGAATTGTGAGATTTGGCAATTGATCTGAACATTTGGGACTTAGTAACATAAATTCTGAATTGTTTAGACACACATGCGAGCTATCTAAGGCAAAGGTGTATGAGCTTAAAAAGCTTAGATAAAGGCTTATCAAAGCATTAGGTATTAGAAATATGAACTTAAGGAATTCAATAAGCATTGTTTTCTAGAAGTTCAATTGTTTTCTGAATACATGTCAAAGCTAGTGGGAGCATAAGTGTTATGCTGGTAAGAAAATAATCGTCATGTTAGTGGGAGCATGATTATTATGGTAAGTATTTCAAGTTAGCAATATTAATTATAGAAAACAAAGATTCATTTTGCAAAGTTGCAAGGGTTGAAAAATTGTTTTGCTATAATTAAGGGAGAGAATATTATACTTCGTTTCAAAATTCTAAAGCTTAGATCGAGAAATGTTAATAAATTTAGTCAAGGATACATAGTGCATTCTCAAAATTCGATTATGATTACGGCATCCCTCTTCATAGTTCGAATTGTGGGAACAGGGCACATAAAATATTATGGCAGAAGGATGATGAAGTATCATGTCTTTATGTGAGACATTATGCACCGTGTCCAATACGCTTCGGGTATAGGATCGATTGCATATGCTATAATATTTGACCATTCTAAAATTTTCCAAATGCCTAGGGCATTAAGAGGGAAAAGGGACTAGAACTGGTTTTGACTAAAATAATTAAACAACTATCAAAGGACGATCTGAGGTTCACTGAGGATTTGTCGCTTGTGAGTAGTTGGAAGTATAGTACTGGATGGACTATATTGACATTATTATGAATAGATAAGATTCTATTAAGAATAAGTTGTCATATGGCAAATATGGAAATGTTTCCATTAATGGGAGTTGGATATTAAGAAATATGTCTAGATTAGAAACTTTTATGCAAGAAGCATGTTCAAAGGAATGTACTTTGAATGTGAGACTTCACGTCTATGGAATTGTCTTGTAACAATTTCCGATAGAATACCTTGTAATTTCATTAGCCGGGTCTTGGTGACTTTTGTGCTATGACATTACGAAAGAATCATTGCATAAAATGTTAGAATCTGACATATTCTAAAAGTGGCAAGAATTTGGTATTCTTATACTAATAATAAGGATTGGGGATTGTGAAATGAGTTTCATTGGAAAAGTTTTCAATTGATCTATTTCACAAAGTATGGACCATAGGAAACCAAAGTGTGTATGCTTGGAGCATGGGACAATTGTGGTTATAATTCGAGTAATAAGTTGATTTTCTGAAACAGTAAGCAATGAATAATGAGTAATCAGTATGGTGTTTAAATAAAAGTGTTTTTATTTACGCTCAAAAGTTTTGGGACCATATAGGATTAATATTATTATTGCGTTTCATTTTTCATGTTTTGACTTCCAGAATAACTAGGTTATTCGAACCTCCACAGTCGGTCATACGTTGGAAGTAGGTATGAAGGAAGACTGTCATGAATCTGTCTGTAGATTGTCTAAAGTGTTTAGACATAGCACAAGTTTAATGCAGAGTTCATGAGTGCTTTGATAAGATTAAAGTATTAGATTAAACCCACGCTCACTTGAATCACTTCATGGTTTTATCACGAGTGATTGGTGAGACGATAACATTGTATATTCTTGAAACCGAGACGTGTGAGTTGTTATTTGCTGGTCGGTCGCACATTGATGATAAATAAACACACCAGTAACTTGGTGTTATAAAACTTATTGTTGTGTGTGATTCGATTAGTAGGTGCAAGCAAGCATTTGAGTCAAAGTTTATCCATTCCTTTTACCCAAGGTGGGATAAAAGCGATATAAGTGGGCCCCTCGATGATTTAGTGATGACAAAGGAAAGTGCTCGGCCGGGCCAGGACTGATTTGATTTGTTCAATTAGTCAGTCGTCATAAATCGGAAATCGGGAAACGACACATAGACTGAGAGAATGATTTCAATCCATGTCTCATGTCTATACGATATCTTGTAGAATGGAGGAATATATGATCCCTTATCTAAAGGACACGCGTATCTGATAAGATCAGAGTTGACAGCGGCTTTTGGAAGCTACGATTGCTGATCAGGTTCTGAAGTCATACGCAGAATAGTTATTAGACTTATCCAAGTGGGAGACTGTTGGATTAGTGTCTAAGTCCATAACTATTTTGGTATGTACTTGACCCGATTGTGAGCATGGTCCTTTTGGGTTGCCTTCACACGGGTGATTAGACAGGATGACAGTTGAGGAGAGAGGTTGATTAGGGCATAAATATGATTTATTTATTATATTATATGAATAATATATTAATTTGGAATCATATTATTAATTAGTATTTAATCAGAAATTAATTAGGAATTAATTTTGGGATTAAAGGAATTAATTAAAAGTACAGGGGCTGTTTTGTAATTATTTGATAGTTGAGACTTTGGGCTATTGGATCACCTTTATTAAGGCTTGAACGAAAATCCTAGAAGGATCTAGGAGTTTTCGTCCAAGGGCTTAAGGAAAGGAGTCCATGGACTTGCTTAGGCCCTAAGCTAAGGGATTAGGGTTTCCACCTTGAAACCCTAGCTAGCCTCAAGTATAAATAGCACCCTAAGGCACTAGAATTCAATCAAGCCTTGGGAAACCCTAAAAGGGACGAATTTTAGGGCAAGATACCCTTCTCTCCTCTCTCCCATATTCATCCTCTCACCTAGTGTGTTTGTGAGCCATTAGAGGTACTACACTTGTGGTACTTGCTTTCAAGAGCTAAGGAAATTCAAGGAACTAGTTGTTATTGCTATATAACAACAAAAGGTATGTATTCTATTCTCCTATGTAGATTTCGAAAATTAGAGGAGAATTCCAGGTTTCTTTTTGTGTTCATAAAGTTGTATGTCTAATAGTGAAAACATAGATCCAATTCGGGTTGCATGCACACATAGGATTGTTTGTATAAAACCCAACAGTAACGTCCCAAAAATAGAAGTAAAAATTTTCATTTTTAAACAATTAAGTCATGCATCCATATATTCGAAAACCAACAAAGTAAAAATATATTTTTCAAACATCAGAGTAAATCAAAAGTAATCAGTGCGGAAAAAGCCATCAGGGGATGCGGTGAAGTCAAGCCAGCCCCTTCCAGCCCCTTCCCCTAAAATGTTATAGGCTGCCCCCCATGGTCTTACGTCCAACTACAATGGGTTACCCCCATGGTCTTTCATACAAATTCCACGGGCTGCCCCGGAGTCTTCCATGCAAGTATCACAAAGACAACTCGCACTCTACACAGTATAGCGAGAAGACTCACCTGTCTCACGAAATCAACTAAACCACAGCTCGCTGCTACACAACAGATGCTACCACACTCCTATCAAAACATACAAGGTCCAACCTTAGCCTACATACTAAATCCAACAATCTTGACCAAAAGTCAACCCAGGTCAACAGGTCAACGATTAAAGTCAAAGTCAACAACCAACAATATCAACCATTGAACCTCACGTCGTGACCATCCCTTGGTCACGTCGTGAGAACACACTCAATCAGATTCCAACTCATCTCGCTCTAACTCAGCCAACTCGGTCACAGACAACCCACTCAACAAGCTGTTGGATTAATGTCTAAGTCCATAACTATATTTGGTATGTACTTGACCCGACCCGGCATGGTCCATTTGGGTTGCATTTCACCGGCACAATTTATATTTATAGTCTTTTGAGAATAGTATATTTATGATTTATATTAATATATTATAGTTCTAATATATGAATATGGAATCATATTATTTAATTAGTATTGATCAAGAATTAATTTAGAATTAATTAAGTGATCAAAAAGAACTAATTAAATATGGACTCTTATATATATGGAATGGGTCAAGTTCATTTAGGTTGGGCTAAGCTTTCATGGATGGTCCATGGAGATTTTAACCCATGGATCCTATGTAAATGAAAGGTCATGGGTATTAGGGTTTACATGGATGTAACCCTAATCCTCCATAATATATAAAGGGGTCCTTGGCTCACAAAATTGGCACAAGTGTGTGAAAATAAGAGTGGGCCGATTTTAGTGTGCATACATATTCTCTCAAGTTCTTCCAAGGTGTTTTGGTGATTTGTGATTCCATTTGAGGCTTCCACACTATTGGGGCTAAGCTCTTAAAGCTTGAAGACATCAAGCTACATCAAAAGGTATGTCATCTAACTAGAACTTTGTAGTATAGGTGCTTCATAATATGCTAGTTAGGATGAAACCTTGGAATAGTTAATATTTGCATGTATAATAGAGAAAACATAGATCCAAGGTTTATAGGGTTGCATGTACACCATAGGAGTGTTAGAATGCTCAAAACCCAACACAAGCATCACGACGTGAACCCTCCTTGGTCACATCATGAGAACAACCGGACAAGATAATCGTGGAAACTTCAATCGTCACGTCGTGACATCCTTAATGTCATGTCGTGACCACAGTCCGAGGCAACAACTTAATGGTTTGAGTCCTTAATACATTAAGTCTTCAACTCCCTTTTTCCATAAAGCTTTAAGTGACGTCATGTTGGATTAGGTTTCTAAGCCCATAATTATAATTGGTATAAACTTGAATTGATAGTAGCACAATCATTTTGGGTTGCCCTCAAACCTAGCAATTGGACAGGATGATTTTCGGAGAGAGATGTTGATTTATTATTTCATTAATAAATTGAAATAAATAATTTATTAATATATTATCAGAATAATATATTAATTAAAATAGTAATATTTAATTAATAATTAATCATAAATTAATTGGAATTAATTTTGGGATTAATGGAATTAATTAAAAGTGCACGGTTTAAAGTGCAATTGTTCAATAGTTGAACAAAAGGCTCCAGAACCTTCCACCAAGAGGGTGGACAGTTTCTAGCGGATAATCTAGGGTTTCAAGATTACCCCATGTGGATAAATATGGAGTTGGATAATTACCAAGTTGAAATATTATTATTATATCCAGATTAGGGTGATCCAGGACTTCCTTATACCACTATATAAAGGACCCTAACCCTAGCATTTTCGACCACTCATTCTCTTAGAGAGATACTCGAAATTCTAAACCTTCCCTCTCCTCTCTCCATAATCTCATTCTTGCTAGTTTGGGTGTCAACCACTAGAGGCACGATATTTGTGGTGCTTTCTTCCAAAGCTTTTACAAGACAAGGATAACTGTTATTTGCTATAATAACAATAAGGTATGTAATCCTAAACCATTTCTTGTGTTTTTAGAAAATTACCTAGGGTTTCTAGGGTTCTTATTTTGATGTTCTTAGTTATAGGTTCAATAGTGAAAACATAGATCTAGTTTTAGGTTGCATGTACACTTGTAGTTTTAAGTTTGTTTTTGTTATGCCTAAAACTCATCAGTGGTATCATAGCGTTTGGTTTGTTTTCAATTGAATTTTTTATAATTGTTAAATTTGATGAAATTAGGGTTTATGGAAATTAAACCCTAAAAGGTTTAAATTTCGAAATTACGGTTAGGGTTTTGAAATCCTAACCCTCCTCCCCACGTTTCGAAATTAGGGTTAGGGTTTTGAACCCTAACCTTCCTCCCCAAGAAATTTCAAAAATTGATAGGTTGTTACATTTTTTAAAATTTTGGTAATTATCATTTTACTTGCCTAAAAATAGATAATTAAAATTGCATAAATCTTATACCCTATATTTTTGAAATTTTAGAGGGTAAAGATTAGGATTAAATTATTTGATTAATTTAATTAGATAATCCTTATTCGATTTAATATATTTAATTAAATGTTAATTAATATATAAATATTAAATCATCTGGTTTATTTATAAATTAAATTCGTTATTTAATTTTCAAAATTTAATTATAAACTTGGTATTTTGAAAAGTTTTAAAATACACCTTATACTATTTGTAAAATTAAAGGTTTAATAATTATTATATGTATAAAACTAAGTCAGTCGAACCGTTACTACGCCTCATTCACGAAGCTAGTCTATAAGGGGGTATAAGGAAACTGCCTATAAAATGGTAGTTGAATGAGTGTTCACACTCACCCACCGCTTCCTTGATTAGTGGATGGTCGTTAGCCGAACGGGTTTGATAGGACAATTAATTCTCATTAACAAGAATAATGAATTAAAATTAACTAAACCCTTTTATAAAGAGTCTCAATCTTAGTTACTTTAGAAAAAATATGAATTTGTATGTTAACCCATGAAATTGCACATTCCACTTTATAAGTCGTTAGTGGAACATTTGTGGTTAATTGGCACACTAATAGGGACTAATAAAGAGTTGTAATGGGTATCTCATAAATTATCATTGTTGATGGAGCGTGTGTCATTTACCAACACATCAATTGAGATGATAAATGACAATGAGGTTACCAAGCACATTTTCATGGTAATCCACATCTTGTTTGTGATCCTCGGTATCCCAGTCACAAATAGAAGAGCATAATTTAAGATTAAAATGCCATTGAATAGTTTCAATGAATCTCAAAGGATCTAGGAATTTCACTTAACTTAATTTCTTTCAGATTTTGTTTTTCTATTGGTGGAATTGGTAAATCGTCATTTACCTACCTTTATAAAATTTACAATTAGATTACGCCATCCCTTTTCTAAGTTGTGAATTATATAGTTGGATCCTTAATATTTCATTTTTGGGTTGCTATATTAAGGATTATTCTTATCTAACTAAAACTACCTTCCTTTTACAGATGTCTACTCCAAATGATGCTTCTGGTTCCTCCTCCTCCAATCAAAACTTCTCCTTGTTGAACATCTGCTCAAAGGTGACATTGGATGACACCAATTACAACGACTGAATGCGAAACATCAAAATGGCCCTTCATTTCGAAGACAAGGAGTATGTCCTTGAGAAAGAACTAACTGAGATTGATGAAGAGAATTCCACTCCTAAAGAATTAGCCGCGTAGAAAAGGCGCTACAATGATGCAACAAAATTTTCTTGCATCATGGTCGCCACGATGACCCCTGAGTTGCAAAGATTCTATGAGGATTATTGGTTGTATGAGATGAATAAAGACCTTGTGGAGAAGTACCACAAGCAAGCTCGTCAAGAAAATACGAGGTGATAAAGTCCCTCATGGTGTGCAAAATGAAAGAAGGGGAATCTGTATGTGGCAACGTACATAGAATGCAACATTGCATGGAGCACCTTGTTAAGCTTAATCTGCATGTTGATGAGGAGTTGGCTATTGACATAGTCTTGAACTCCTTACCAAGTTGTTATGATCAGTTCATATTGACCTATCATCTGAACAACAGTGAGACCACCTTGGCTCATACAGATAGTTGAAGCATACAGATAGTTGAAGCAGGTAAGAAGGGAAAGAGTATTGCCTCCACTCCTGCTAGTGCTCCCGTCCTGGCCATTGGACAAGAAAAGGGTAAAAAGTGGAAAGGTCCTCCCAATAAAAATTGGAATGGAAAGTCTCATGCAGGGTCATCCAGTAGTGGCCCTAAAGGAAAGTCCAGTTCTGATCACCCACCCTCTTTTGATCCCAAAGAGGCTATCTGATTTTGCTGCAACGACAAGGGGCATTGGAAACGAAAATGCCCGAAGTATCTGCAAGATATCAAAGATGGCAAGGTGAAGCCAACTTCTGCAGGTATATACACTATTTTATTTAATAACTCATCGTCTTCTCGTTCTTGGGTCCTTGATACAGGATGTGGATTTCACATTTGTTCTGATTTGCAGGGGCTAAGAAGAAGTGGGGAAGTGGAGCACGGTAGAATGAACTTGATCATGGGGAATAGGCGATCTTCACCTGTTACCAAGATTGGAGTTTATAGTCTAGTGCTTAGTGATGGTGTTAGTTTAGATTAAATAAATTGTTGCTACTCGTCAGAAATGACATGAAAGATTATTTCTTTTCATGCATTGTTCATACAAGGTTTCAGATATTCTTTTAATGATTTGAATGGTTCAATTTCTGCTTATAAAAATGGTATTTTATTTTTGAAGCTTTAACTTGTGATGGTTTGTATGAAACTGTGATGTGTGTAGACAATTTAGGCAATAGTGTATTTCAAATTGATTTGTCTAATTGTATAGACAAAGCATGCTTATGGCATTGTCGTCTTGGACACATTAATAAGAAATGCATTGCCCAACTCCAAAAGGATGGAGTGTTTGAATCATTTGACCTAAGGTTAGATGATGCGTGCAAATCTTGTCTTTTGGGTAAGATGAAAAAGTCACCTTTCACTGGATCTTGTGAAAGAGGTGAAGGTTTGTTGGACCTCATACACACAGAGGTGCGTGGGCACTTCAGATCCACCACAATGGATGAAAATCTATTTTATGTGACATTTACTGATGATTATAGCAGATATGGTTATATCTACTTAATCAAGCATAAGTCAGAAACCTTTCAAAATTTCAAAGAGTTTAAACATGAACTCGAGGCAATTGGGCAGGAAGATAAAGATGCTCCGATCAGATAGAGGCGAGGAGTATCTTAGTATCAAGTTCCACGAATACCTCAAGAATGTGGAATATTTTTACAATTGACCCCTCCTAGGACAACACAACTTAATGGTGTGGCTGAGAGGCGCAATCGAACCTTGTTGGACATGGTTCGTTCCATGATGAGTCGAGCTTCTCTTTTAATTTCGTTTCGGGGTATGCCTTAGAGACTGCCACCCATATTCTTAATCTTATCCCAACTAAGAAGGTTGCCAAAACACCTCACGAGATGTGGAAAGGTAAGGTTCCCTCGTTAGCACATATCAAGGTTTGGGGTTGTCAAGCTTTCGTTAGACGAGAGACTCACGAAAAGCTTGAACCTCGAAGTGAGAGATGTATTTTCATCGGCTACCTATAGAAGTCCTTTGGATTTTTGTTCTATAGACCTAGTTAGAACGTGGTCTTTGTAGCACAAAGAAGAGTATTTCGCAAGAGAGAGCTTATATGAAAAGAGAACAGTGGGAATACCATTGACCTTAAAGAGATTCAAGAATCAAATGATGAAGGAACCTCTGAAGGCGCTAGGGTTCAACCAGAGGAAAAGATTCCAGTTGAACCAGTTGACAATTCATTACCTCTTAGGTGTTCCAGTAGAGTTAGAATGTCACCTGAGTTCTATGGTTTCCATATTACTACAGATGGTGATACGTTTATCAGTGATAGTACACTAGTAAATTTGGATGAACCGGCTAACTACAAGGAAGCAATGGCAGGCCCTGAGGCAGCCAAATGGAAAGAGGCAATGGAGAGTGAGTTCAAATCCATGTATGACATCCAATTTTGGAATTTGGTTGATCAACAACCTGGTCGGAAGACACTAGGTTACGGATGGATCTTCAAGAAGAAGACCGACATGGATGGTAATGTGCACACATTCAAAGCACGACTGGTTGCGAAGGGATTTACTCAAACCCCAAGGGTTGACTATGACGAGACCTTCTCACCAATGGCTAAGATAAAATCTATCAGGATCATGCTAGCCATAGTTGCCTTTAATGACTATGAAATTTGGCAGATAGATGTCAAAACCACTTTCCTTAATGGGAAGTTGGCTGAGGATGTTTACTTGAGTCAGCCAAAGGGTATTGTTGATGAAAAGTTTCCTAATAGAGTGTGCAAGCTTGAGAAATCCATCTATGGATTGAAAAAAAAGCTTCCCGCGGATGGAATCTTTGCTTCGACGAGAAGGTCAAAGAATTTGGCTTCTCTAGAAGTGAAGATGAGTCATGTGTATATGTCAAAGATAGTGGGAGTATAGTAACCTTCCTAGTATTGTATGTTGAGGACATACTTCTTATAGGAAATGGCATTCCAACTTTGCAAGAAGTTTAGTCTTAGCTTGGAAAGTGTTTCGCTATGAAGGACCTAGGTGAGGCTGCCTATATTCTGGGGATAAGAATTTTAAGAGACAAGAGTAAAAGACTAATTGGAGTTAGTCAAAGTACATACTTGGAAAAGGCGCTAAAATGTTTTAGTATGGAAAATTCCAAGAAAGGAGAACTGCCTATCCAGAGTAATACCAAACTAAGTAAAACGCAGAGTCCGAGTACCGATGCAGAGATAGAAGAAATGAGTAGGATTCCATACGTTTCCACCGTTGGATCTATCATGTATGCTATGACATGTACTCACCCTGATGTGTCCTTTTCTTTGAGCATGGTCTGTCGTTATTAGGGAAATCCAGGTAAAACGCATTGGATAGCAGTTAAAAATATTCTCAAGTGTCTGCGAAGGACTAAGGACTGGGTCCTAGTACTTGGTGGTAGTGATACATTGAGAGTAACTGGGTATAGTGACGCCAGCTTTCAAAAAGACATAGACAACTTTCGTTCTCAATCTGGCTGGGTGTTTACCTTAAATGGAAGAGCAGTTACTTTGAAAAGTTCCAAGCAAGAGATAGTGGTTGATTCTACCTGCGAATCAGAGTACATAGCGGCAAGCGAAGCATCAAAGGAGGCAATTTGGTTGAAGAGCTTCATCGGAGATCTTGGAGTTGTACCACCCATCAAGGAGCCAATGGAAATTTTCTGTGATAATGAATGAGCGGTTGCATTGACAAAGGAACCAAGAGATCATGGCAGGTCGAGACATATAGACAGAAAATACCATCTCATTAGACATAGAGTAGAAGAAGGTCACCTCGTGGTGAAGAGGGTATTATCTGAAGAAAATCCTGCAAATCCACTTACAAAGGGTCTGAGTAGGGATAAACACATTCAGCATGCCAGGAGCATTAGTCTGAAAGATGATATTAGTTTTAGTAGTTAGATAGTTATTTTGAAACTTCGAACAAAGTAAATGTAATTGACTTTTGGTGATTAAATAATAGAGAATTACTTATGATCTTGTTTACTACCTTTTGTCAATTGTTTATTCTTGTGTTTCAGTTTGCATGTTTTACTTCCCAAATAATTCGATTATTCAAAAGCTCCATAGTCGATCATACTTTTGGAAGTAAGTAGTGAATTAAGACTGTCATGAATTGAATTGTAGACTGTGTAAAGAGTTTTAGACATATCAATAGTATTGCTACAATGTTCATGAGTACTTAGAAATGGAGATTTAAGTATCGGATTAACCCATGCTCAGAGAATTAATTCATGGAATTTATCACGTGTAATTCCGAGACGATAATATCTTATAATATTAAAACGGAGATATATGAGTTGTGGTTTACAAATCAGTTGTGCATTGATAATACATAAACGCATTAGTAATTTAAAGTTATAAAACGTATTGTTGTGCATTATTTGATGAGTAAATGGTGTAAACATATAAGTCAAAGTTTAGTTGTTCCTTTTGCCCTAACAGGAAAAGCGATATCTTTGGGCCCATTGGTGATTTGGTGTTGACTTATAGTGTCGGGCCCGGCCAGGACTAAATTGATGTGTTCGATTAGAAGTTCTATGTCATTACGAATCAGAAATCGGGAAACAATGTATTGGAAAATGAGATTGATTTTGTTCCATGTCTCATGTCCAAATGATATCTTCCAGAATGGAGGATTATATGATTAATTATCTTAGGACATGTAACTGACTAGGTCAGAGTTCGACAACGGCTTTTGGAAGCTACAATTTGTTAATCGATTAAGAAGTTATATTGGCAATCATAGTTACAGACTTATCCAAGTGGGAGATTGTTGCATTGGGTGTCTAAGCCCATAACTACAATTGTTATAAACTTGAATTGATAGTAGCACAGTCCTTTTGGGTTGTCCTCAAACCTAGCAATTGGACATGATGATTTTCGGAGAGAGAGGTTGAATTATTATTTGATTAATAAATTAAAATAAATAATTTATTAATATTTTATGAGAATAATATATTAATTAGAAATAGTAATATTTAATTAATAATTATTCATAAATTAATTGGAATTAATTTTGGGATTAATGGAATTAATTAAAAGTGCAGGGTCTAAAGTGCAATTTTTCAATAGTTGAACAAAAGGCTCCAGAACCTTCCACCAAGAGGATGGACAGTTTTTAAGGGATAATCTAGGGTTTGTAGATTACCCCATGTGGATAAATATGGAGCTGGATAATTACAAATTTGAAATATTATTATTATATTCAGATTAGGATTATCCAGGGCTTTCTTATACAGCTATATAAAGGACCCTATCCCTAGCATTTTCGGCCACTCATTCTATTAGAGAGATAGCCGAAATTCTAAGCCTTCCCTATCCTCTCTCCATAATCTCCTTCTTGCTAGCTTGGGTGTGACCCACTAGAGGCACGATATTTGTGGTGTTTGCTTCTAAAGCTTCTACAAGATAAGGATAATTGTTATTTGCTATAATAACAATAAGGTATGTAATCCTAAACCCTTTCTTGTGTTTTTCAAAAATTACCTAGGGTTTCTAGGGTTCTTATTTTGATGTTCTTAGTTATAGGTTCAATAGTGAAAACATAGATCTTGTTTTAGGTTGCATGCACACTTAAAAGTTTTATGTTTATTTTTCTTATGCCTAAAACCCATTACTCCAGTGGTTCATAAAAATGACAACTTTATGGACATGCATTCTCCATGCATGTCCTCTGTCCAATCTAGGTCAAAAGCCAAGAAAATGACCCAAAACTCATGCAAGGGTCTAATCCACAACCAAATTCCATATCTGAACCATATAACACTTAAATGGCTTCAATGATCCATAAAGTTGCCAAATTTATGGAATCCCATCACTTCAAATTGCTCATACTTGAAGATAAAGGGACAAGGACTTATATCTAGCAACCTAGAAGCATAAATTTTGAATCTTGGACACTTACAAGGGTCCAGAAAGTGCACAAGAGGATGATGATGAGGTTTCCTTGCTGAATCAAGACACTAAAACTCCTTTTTCTTCTTCTTCAAGCTACCAAAAGCATCAAAATAAGCCAAGAACCACCAAGAGGGATTGGGGTTAGGGTTTAATTAGGTTTGAGGATGATAGAGGCTGATAATGAACCCTAAAATCGAGTTAAATGGGGTATAAATATGAAGGAAACCCTAAAAGATCATAGCCTTGGGCTGCAACCTTCCTCACGTCGTGACCACTGTCCAGATACGCATTCCCAACTTTAGCTTATCATGTTGTGACCACCCAATGGTCACGTCATGACACCCCGTTTTCCCCATAAACCAATCTTTTGACTCCTTAATGCCCTAAACAAAACCATTATGGAAAACGGGTGTTACAACTCTCCCCCACTTAAATTAGATTTTGTCCTCGAAATCATTCCTTACAAATTACACTATTGCCCCAGCCAACCTCGTCTGAAAATACTAAAGTCAAAATAGAACTTAGAAATCATTTCACATAGACTACCGTCTTCAAACACTGCTATCAAAACCTAATCTTGGCAGACATCACATGTCTGACGAGGCGAACCTTGACACACCGACGTTAAATAATAAAGAGTAACCACCACTACTCTGCCCGAAATCTGGAAACCCGATATCATGCCTGACTTTCGGATAGGAAGAACTATTACAACCACACATATAAAGGCTTCAATCTGCAACCCGAACCAAACGAATCCCTCCGACCCAGAATTATCACGCTGATAATTGGAAAACAGAATCCTTGAATATACATTGACGCCAATAACCTTGATCCTTAAAATAAGGATGACTCACATCACAAGTCTCAACCATTGGTGCCAAACCAATACATGACTCACGTCTTGATAACCAAAAATTTGTATATTCCATCTATCCGAGATCTCATGATTCCACATTGACATTTTAATAAAATGGGATGCAGAATCCTCACCCATTTGATGAGACTAACAATCTCACATATGGTCGCATAACGAGACTCCGCCCAAGAGTCTAATTGATAAGGGCTACCCTAGCCTATCTGCCACACAGATCCAACCCGCTGATCGTTGAACTTCCCTACTCCTTACTTGTTATAACACCCTAACCTTGCCACTCACTACCGGGGCCCCACCCTCATGAGTCATACACTTATTGATTCACGACACACTGTGACACCATTTACTCGACTTGAACATTAAAATCACAAAAAACCTTGATCTTGCCAACATTCCATCACTAACCTGGGGCCTCACCACCAACACCACATGCCTTGATCATAACCTAAAATGACTGAATGGTCCTCTCACCCAAGATAAGATAACCAATCGGGCCTCGACCACGGGTCTCACCCAAGATAGCATAACCAAACGGGCCTTGCCCACGGGTCTGGATCAGGTGTGAGACTGGTAGTCTCAGCGATGGTTGGTGGAAATTCTTTATATCGACGTATAGTGAGGGGTTGTCGTAATCAGAAAATTTTCGGGTAAAATGCAAGTGTAGGTCCTTGAATCTCGAGTTATGGGTTAAGTACCGAGTTGGTTCTTGGTGGGAACTCGCGTTGGGAATCGCGGGTGTTTATGTGTAAATTTTCATTTAAGTAGGGTATGAATTAAGTAATATGTATACCAAAGATATATGTTGGAGGGTTCAGGGTTAAAGGATGGTGTCAGTTTTAATGGCAGATCAGATTTGTGTGGTTGTGGGTTGGGTTGGTTCTATTTGTGTGTGTCACACAAGTAAGGGGTTTCAGAATTTTCAACAGCGATATGTTGGTTCGGGAATTTAAGAAAGCAATGTCTTGTTCAGCACTAGAAGGTTCATCTCTCAGTTTGTCTCCTGTTGTTCGGTATTCCTGGGAAATGGTTGTCATCAGGATGAACTTTCCCTCGACGGAATATTTTTCCCTTTGGCCAAGTCAAAGGTTGTTGGCAGCAGTGTTTGGTCTGTGAATCTGTTTTCTAGTGGGAACTTCCAGTATTCAGAAGTTAAGTAGTCGGTTTGGGGATAGGTAGAATGTAATTAGCAAGGGTACAGTATGCGCGGTCTGCCAGGGAGTCAGACCAATTCGAGACTTCAGGTTTTAGTATGAGTAGTCGTAATTATTTTGCATGGGATTGTTTGAGTCTAGGAAGGATACATTCATCTTCGGGTTGGAAAACCCTGCTAGGTTTGGTTTTGGTTGCCTTAGGAAGGTTGTGGTATGATCGGGGTTATGGCCGTGTTTCTCAGAATTTCTGGCATGTCGGGGATGGTAAGGACTAATTTCGATGACGAAATCTAATTTAAGTGGGGGAGAGTTGTAACACCCTGTTCCGAATTGTTTCCTATTTCGGGGTGGTGACCAAAGATCGGGAATTATCAGGCTTAGGACCATTGAGGAAATGAGATATGGACCTATTTGGATATGTGTGATGTAAATATAGATGTTTTGGGGGTTCAGTTTGTATTTTGGAGCCAATGGGTATTTTGGTAAATGTTCGCTCAGACTTTGATGGGAATTGGATTTCTATTCGGGAAATTTTTAGGTCGATTATGAGATGATAAAAGCGTAGAGCTTCTCGTTACCTTTTCATGGATATAAGGATCATCGGAATCGGATTTATAATGAAGAAGTTATGGCCTTTGGAAGAATTTAGGGTTTTGGGAAAAACCCTAGTACCCGGGGCGTACATGGGGAGTACGCAGGGGGTACTCATATAAGGACCCTTACACGAGGCGTACCTTGGCATACGTTGAACTTAGTCAGCAGTTGGATCGCGAAGCTTCCGCCTCGTACGTTGGGCGTACGAGGAGTTCAAGAAACCCTAATTTATTTGTGTTGTATCCTATATAAACACCTTAAGACCCTAGGGTGGCCTCTTTACCAACCCCCAAACCTCCTAAAACCCTAAATTGTCCCTTAAGCTTTCTTGGTTGTGTACTTAAGCCCTTGAGAGGATTTTAGTGGGTATTTTGCTCATTGTGAAGGAAGCTTTGAGATTAAAGGTGCCTTGCTTGGAAAGAAGGTCATAGATCCTTAATCATCTCACTTGTTGCAATCTCTTTGAGGTATCAAGTTCATACCTTGTCTTGTAGATGTTTAGATCTCCTCATAGTTTGTTTTGTTATACTTTTCATCCCATTTTGGGTTGATTGAAGAGTTAAGATGTTTTAAGCGCTTGTTCTTTTAAATCGAAGCTTGTGGTGGACTCCTTGAGCATAAAGGTCCAAGCTTTATGGGATTTTTGGTCACATACATGAATTAAGTCACTTGTTAAGTCCTCTTCAATCTTAAGAGCTTCATTTAGCCATGTATGAATGTAAAGTAAGCAACTTTACATGATAATCCAGCTCAAGGAAGTCAAATCTATGTTTTGGAGCTATGTCTTAAGGGATTAAGTGATGAAATCAAGTTTTGGGCTGAATGGGTGAGTACGTTGGGCGTACAAGCATGTTCGGGCCTCGAATTTCGGCTATTCTTTAGGCTTTGTGGCTTGGGGCTTTGTTGGGCCACCTAAATGCAAGAGTTTGGAGTAGAGAAAATTAGTGGGCCTTAGGGTAAGGCTGTAACGCCCGCAGATTCGGGGTAGTCAATTTAGAGACAATAAGCGTTAAAAATGACTTTTTGATAGAAGATTATTTAGAATAAATAAAATTCAACTAAGTAATAGTATATGTTACAAGGATTCCATATATATAAATAACGTTGAAATGTGACTTATAGCGAAGAAGTTATGACCCGTCGAAGTTTTGCGATTAAACCGGTATGGCTCCGCGTAGCGTAAAAAGTGAATTTTTGACGAAATACTTTTTAGACTTAGAAATCTCAACGAAAGTCATAGTAGACGTTAAACTGAGAGCGTGCATATAGATAACATCCATATATGACTTTGTTTGATGAAGTTATGAATTTTCTAAGATTTAGCGTAGCAGTACATAGCTCGGAAATTGAATTTTAGATCGACTGATTATTAGCCAACACAACCTAAATGAGAGTTGAAGATCTCGTTAATAGGAGCTCAACGATATAAAGACAGTCGAAAACGGACATCGGATGACAAAGTTATGAGTTTTTAACGGACTTTAACTATCTAAGCCTTTTAAAATATAACTCTAAAAATAAATTCAAAATTAGCCGACAGAGTCTAAATGAAAGTTATAGATCACGTCGTTACCTACGCGTAGAAATAAAGAACGTCAAAAACAGAGCTCGTATGTGAAAGTTACGGATTTTAGAAGATAATTAATTTTTGGATTAAACCTCGAAGTGTCACGTAGCAAGATTTGGGCTAATACTTCCTCCCCATGGCTTGGAACGGGATTGCGACACATGGCAAATTACGCCCAGCATAACTCTTATGTACGCCCAGTGTACTGATGTTTTACCCATTACGCCCAGTGTAATGTTGAGTACGCCCAGCGTACTTGGCACCTGGCAGCCTATAAATATAGCTCGTTTTTCACTCATTTCTCCACACATCTTCACCTATTTCTCTCTCAAACACCCCCAAACCCTCTATTCTTTCCCCTAGCACCTCCTAGGTGTTAGTAGCGAGTCCCGGAATGCCAGAAGGCCCCGAGAGGAAGAGCTTTCGGCTCAGAAGTTCTGCCGGCGCAGAGCCCAGTTCCTCGCTAAACCCCCCTTGTAAGTGAGTTATGCTTACCATACTTTAAGTATAACTTATGTTTAAGTTCATTATCGTTATTATGAACCTATAAACAAGATTTATCAGTGATTCCAAACACTATACTTCGTATACCAAACGGACCCTACCTCTGATATGATCCTAACTGGTTGTTCCTTACTTGATAGATCTTGAAGTAGACTTTGATTTAATGATGAAATCTAGACTAATAATTAGTCGCAATAAATAATAGACTAAGACTTAGTGATAATGATACTAGGTTTCGTCAAAGGAAATGACAATTGTTAGAAGCGAAGCGCTGCCCGAATTACGAGTCGTCACTTTAACAAGTGAGTGCATAGTTACTTTCATCTTACACATAGATATGAAGTATTTAATATTAATACATGATATATGTGCTTATTATATGTGTTCCTGATATCTACGCTAGATGAACAGTTTATACATGATTTACGTGATTTAAATGGTATATGTATTTTTATACCTATAAATATGTTGGGTAAAGATGGGTAGATGAATGATGAGAGATGAAAGATGACATAGATGATGAGAGGTGAAAGATGATGAGAAGCCTTGACTTTAAAAATGATCCAGTCATCTAGCAGAGTATAGATGTCGACCACATACTATTTTAGACAATCCAGTGGAACGCTAGCAGGCTCGCAGCTTGTAGGTGTTTGTGAACGACGTGTTCACCAGATGTACTCTAAAAACACTGACAGCTATGGACTTAGTGCCTTACAAATGATTATTCGCAGATGTGCCTAATAGATAACATCGGCAGCTATGGAATTAGTGCATGTTGGATAAACCCTGGCAGCGATGGACTTCGTGCATATTCCTTAGGAATAAATAAATGAAGAATATATAATTCTTAGGGTAGATCCTTAAGAATAAAGAAGATAATTGGGATGGGAAATTGGGTTAATTGTTTGATGATTAAACATAATAATTATATTATTGTAGGTTGAAAACCCTATCTACTCACTAGGTTTCACAACCTGACCCACTCAGTTTATTGTATCACAGGTGGATATATGAAAGATACATTTTGTTGACAGATTCAAGGAGTATCAGGCCACTAGTTTAATTATTGGAAGGCTTGTAATATTTCGTTATGCTTATGTTTGTGTATTGACGATGACATCCCAATGTTTTAATATAAATAAATATACATTTCTTCGGAAATGCTTTGATAACATCTTTATCATGTTTTCTAGGAACAAATTCCGCTATACTATTTTTCAAAAACGATACTCTGATTTTTAAATAAGCATAAACAAATAGGTCTTTTCTGGCCGAGAAAACGGGGATGTCACAGTTGGTATCAGAGCATTAGTTTAAGCGACCTAGGAGTAATGATTTATTTCTAGACTTAAACTTAGAATGCTAAGCGATGATTGTGAGATGAGTGTCTGCTATATTTAGGATGTATGTCTGAATAGACACGAGCACTAGCCTATTTAGGGGAGATATCTAAATTGCTTTGCTGTGCTAAATGATTTATGCTATAATATGCCTTATATGCTTTATGATGCTATCAGATCTATGGTCTATTGCCGACCGGATCTAGAAATTTTATGTGTTCAGATTTCTAAACGTTTCGGAGTGATAAGGAGATTTATACGTCCGTCGTAAATAAAGCTTTCCCTATCTTAATTCTCGTCGCATACACTGAACATCTGCTAGAGTGTATAGATCGAAATGGTGAGAACTCGCAGTGGATTAGGAAATGCTAATGGAAACCAATAGCCTGAAACACGAGTGATTGAGCGTGCACTAGAGGTAGCAGCTACACCCGAGCCAATCAAGATGGCAGGAGTCCAAGCAATGATTTGGGCGATGATGGCCGAACAAAGGGAGGAGATGAGACAAATGTTGCTTAATAGGGATGAACCTACTATACCAGTCGTGCAACCTGAACTGAATGAGGAACAGTCAGAAGAAGTAAATTATAGTAGAACTTTTAGTCAAATCGAACCACAAGTGGTTAGGAGAAATAACCAGGATGAAGGAATTGAAAGGAACGAATGCAAGTATAAAGACTTTACGACTTGCAAACCATCAACTTTTACTGAGATGGAGCTAGCTTTCATAACATGTGGTTGCAAGGGCAAGCTACAAACTACTTATGATGTGTGTCAGTTTAGGGGTGGGGTTGTTCGTTGGTGGAACAGTTTGGGAAAGATTATAAGCCCCAATGAGCCACTACAATTGAAATGGGCAGAATTCTTGGTACACTTTAAACGCAAGTTCTACTTAGCCATAAACATGCTTGAGTTGGAGAACCAGTTTAATACATTGAAAAAGGGCAACATGTCCATTGATGAGTATACTAATGCATTCACAGACAAGATGGAGTTTGCTTTGCGCGTCATCCCTGACGAGCTAACAAAAACCGATAAATATAAAAAGAGACTACCATGGGAGTACATTGTGCTAGTACGCCAGGCACCTACTCTTGAGGCTGTCATCTGGGCGGCTAAGTCTGTTGAAGAAATGATCAAAGGCAGAACCGCCAATAAGGTTGAAGTTGGCGAGAAGAGGAAGTTTGAGGGGTCTTCAAGATCTGAAAAGAAAAAAAGGTTCCCGAAGTATGACCCCAACAACAAGAGGTATGGGGATAGCAATGAAGAAAAGTGGTGTGACAAGTGCAGAAGGAAGCACATTGCGAGATGCTCTAAAGAGGTGACCTACTTCTAATGCGGGAAGATCGGTCACTATGTCAACGAATGCACGACCAAAAGAGAAGTCTACTTTAAGTGTGGTGAAGAAGGACACTTCAAGCAAGACTGCCTAAAGAGGGAAGGAGCTACAAAGCCAAACGTACCGCCAAAGCTACAGGCAGAAGCATTCCAAATGATCATTAATGAAGCAGGCGACGATGCAATGGATTAGGAGTAAGGGTCTATATATATGAAGATCGAGATATAAAGTATCCATATAGATAGTATCATGTGGTGTAGCCTATTATAAGAAGCCTAGTGTAGGGTGAACTTGAACATCTATTTAATCGTTTCAATAAATAATATAAACCTTGGTTATGTTATCTGATGTGTTAAGTTGCCATATGATTTTTCTTGTGTGGTGACTTTGAGAACTGCGAGACAATACTTGGGACGAGTATGATTAGGTGTGAAAGGTAGTAGAGGCCTATACTACTGGAAGCACATGAATCACACTTGGATCAGGGAAAGTCACAAGGTTACCAAGGCGCTAGTAATTGATTCTATTTTGTTCATGTTTGTCCTTACCATCGTTTCGGTAATGAATAAAAAAATGATTGTTATTCCGACTAACATAAGTATGTTACGTGGTTCAGAGAACAAAGTTTGATGTAGCATCTGACTTAAACTAGAATATTGAAGTGAAAGATAATCGAAGCGATCAATAGAAGCATCGCAATCGCAGTTAAGGTAAGAAGCTTGTAGTTAGAATTGCTACATGCTAAAATGTGATTATATCACATTATAACATGAAAGAAGGTATATTCCATTCTAGAATTTGACTCTAAAAGACCTGAGTTTAAGCGTTGCATCATACGATGAGAGGTCATTAGAACATGACACATCAGTCTGTTATGGTAATCGAAGTAAAGAACTTATCTTAAGTTAAGTCTGTTAAGAAAGGGCAAGAGTCTCCAATAAAGATCGAGTCCGTAACTCGAAGATTACGATTAAAAGTCCAACATAAGATAAAGAGCGGGTGCAAGATTGAGCACCGCCAGCAGTCAAGAGGTCCAAGAGTTAGATACTCATTTGAAAGGACATAAGAGTTACAGTTATTACCTAGGATGAAATAATAACGTATGGAGTCATTATACAAGCCCTGTTTTGTTGATGATTCCGGGACGTAATCATCCTAAGGGGGAGATAATTGTAACGCCCACAGATTCAGGCTAGTCAATTTAGAGACAATAAGTTGTAGAAACAATAAATATATGATCGATAGATTCTTAGTAAATAACGTGAACTAAATGACAAGAACAATCATCAAAATAGTGTCGAATGCTTTGATTATAATAACTCTAGAAGAGTTCAATAAGAACTTCTATGTAAGAGCTAACTAGGGCGACAAAACATTAACCCTAATTGATACATGCATTCAATATTTATAGGCTAGACGATAAGGATAAACACGAGAATGGACATGCCCATCTCAGAACAAATAAACCTATACAAAACATATTTGATACAATACTAATAAGCCCAACAATCTCCCCCTTTGTGTCAAATAATGAAGGAGAGTCTTCACTGTTGTTTCTTCTGAACTTTGAACAATCTCGGCATCAAATTCAGAAGTGTATTTCTGACGACTAGGTACCACTTGATCATATCAGAAAAGCATTTCTGATCAGCAACAGTGTTGGCTTTGCAAGCTTCAGTTAATCCCATGATGGAGTTCAGAGCAGCAGTTGAGTATAAGTGTTTGTCTAGCAAGAAGAACATACGCTTCTGAACCTTTTGACGATCCTTTCGTTGGTACACCAGACTCCAATTATCTTTCTGAATTTTACCCAACTTAAGCTTGTGCAGATCCTTCGGTTCCTCTTTAGGCTTCAGAACCGGCCTTTTCTGCAGAGCGGATGCTATTTCTACATCCATCTTTGCAATCTCATGAATGTAACAAATAAGCATCCTCTTCAAATGAGCAACAACTGGCTTGTACTTCTGTTCATCTTTTGACAAATTCAGGAACAAAGAAATCCAATCGCATGGATTCATGCAAGGCAGGTCAGCAAGAGTGAATTCATCTTCGGTACGACTTGCTCCTCGAAATCCTTTGAACTTGACGTTTATGAAGTTTTCAGTATGAATAGGTGCATAAACCTTTACAACAACAATCTTCTGTAGACTCCACGTTTTGAATCGAGGCTTTCCATACTTAATATAAAAAGAAAAGAGCATATGATTAACATCATGGTCAGAAAGTGGAGCTCTCTCAATCATCCCGAAGCATCGGAACAGAAAATCCCTAGGAGTGATCGGAAAGTCAAATTGAGAGTCAGCAGTATTATTCAGATCGAAAGATACTGAAGGCTCCAACCAGTGAACACTGGGATCATCAACAGCTTCACTTTGTATTCTTTCCATTGTCCAAGGCGGAAAGCATGACTTATGAGTTTTAAGTGTGAATTTAGCAGCTTTAGCTTCAGCCTCCATTTCTTCTAACTCTTTTTGAAGACGCAAAAGATTATCAAGTTCCTGGTCGCGTTTCTTTCTGACTATCTTTTCCCCTTTAGACAGTTCTTCCTCATCTTCATCATCATCAAAAACTTTTTCTTTTCCTTTTGATCCAGAAGCTTCATTACCCTTCTGATCAATCTTCGGTTTTTGTTCATGATGTTCATCACTCGTTTGCTTTGCTTGGGGTTCCTCCTTGTGAGTTTCATCTTTGTCTGCTTTGTCTCCCCCTTGTTTCGGAAGAGCATCGCTACCTGAAATACCTTCCAACTGATGCAACATTGCAAAAAGACTGGTTTGAGTTTTTCTGAAAGGTGTTGTCGAACAGAGACAGTAAGGATGGAGTCACGAGTATCTACTATCCTGCACAAATATTGGTTAATCTTAGAAACACAACTTTTAAACACTGTCTTCTCAGATTCCAAATCATCAATTCGCTTATTGGTGTAGTGCAGCTTTACCGAAAGAATCTTGGCTTTCTCAGTCTTTTCAGTCAGTTTATCCATGAGATTATTTTTTGCAGCAAGGTCTTTCTGAAGTTGCTCATGTTGGATTAATGTCTAAGTCCATAACTATAATTGGTAAGACTTGACCCGACCCGACATGGTCCATTTGGTTTGCATGGCATCATGCATTTGGATAGACTATAATGAGAGAAATAACACTTAAGGTTGGTTAATATATTATAAGTTCTAATATATTAATAAGGTTATTTAATTAGTATTGATCAAGAATTAATTTGGAATTAATTAAGTGATCAAAAGGAGACTAATTAAATATATGGGTTGATTGTGTAAATCATTTATTCTTATATATGTGGGCTTGTGATCCAAGATTCCTTATGTTGGACTAAGTCCATGGGGTGACCCATGGATACTCCATGGAGGTTAAAATCCATGGAGCATAAGGAATGGGTAAAGTTATGAGTTACATGGTGTAACCCTAATAGCCACCATATAAAAGAATCCCATGGCTCAAGAAATCGTGCACTAATGTGTGAGTGTGAGGGCTAGACGATTTCAAGGAGTGTTCAAGTTTCTCTCAAGTTATTCCAAGTGTATTTGGTGTTGTGTGAACCATTTGAGGTGTCACACTTGGGGCACTAGGCACTCAAGCTTCATGAAGACATTCTACATCAAAGAGGTATGTATTCTATCTTGTTATATTTATTATTTTGTATGCTAGATTAGGATAATACCTTGGATGTTCATAATTGTATGTATAATAGAGAAAACATAGATCCAAGGTATTTAGGGTTGCATGTACACTTAGGAGTGTTAGAATGCTCATAACCCAACAGTGGTATCAGAGCCTAGGCTTGTTTTCTTGTTATACTTGCAAAAGTAGCTGAAAAATCGAGTTGGATGCATATATTCGATTGTTTTGGCTGGAATTGGACTAGGAACATTACCCTAAGATGTTTTTGGACTTATAAACTTGTTTTTGATGTGGTAATGTTCATGCTAATCCAATTTCTAAGATAATTGTCATAATTTCAAGATTTGTATTAGTTTGTATGTTCATGCTAATTTCTTGAAGATTGATGATTTGAATTATCTTGTTCTTATGAGGTTCTTAGATTAATAGAAAAGTTGTGTGAAATAGTTGTTTTCAATCCATTTTAATCTAAGAGTTGATTCCAAAGTGTGTTTTTGTAACTTGTCCTCAAGTTATATGAAAAGTCACATTTAAGAATCATAAAACTCATAAAAGTTGGCAAAGGTTACAAAATGAAGAGTCTCTTCATTAAATTAAAAAAAAAAGTGTAACCTTAATTAGTTCCATAAGTTACAATAAAAAAGTTATTTTTTTTATTAATTAGTTTAAAGTCTTCCATAACTTGTCCTCAAGTTATGGAACTTGAAGAGTTTTTTTTTTTAATTAAAACTACTTTAAACTCATAAGTTATGGAATTAATTAGTTTTGAATAGTTTCAAAATTTGCCCTCAAGTTTTGGAATTTGAAAAGTTTTCACTTATGAATACTTTAATTCCAAGTTAGCCCTTAGAATTTTAAAAGTTAAAATTCAACCCTTATACTTTATAATATTATAAGTTAATAATATTTATATATATGTATAAGAGTAAAGTCAGTCTTACCGTTAGTAGGCCTCATTCACGAAGCCGGTCTATAAGGGGGGTATAAGGTTACTGCCTATAAAATGGCAGTTTAATGGGTGACCACTCTCACCCACCGCTTCCTTGACTGGTGGAGGGTCGTTAGCCGAACGGGTAGGACAAGGACTATAATTCTCCTTTCATTAAAAGTATTAATGATAAATACTAAGTAACTAAACTCTATTAATACCCAATCTTAGTTACTTAGGAAAATGTGAATTTGGTGCTAACCCATGAAATTACACTTTGCACTTTGCTTAAGTCGTTAGTGGAGCGTGTGTGGTTAACCGGCACACTAACCTGGACTTAACAAGGTAGGCAAAGGGTAACTTAATATTTATCATAGTATCGTTGGAGCGTGTGTGGTTAACCGGCACACTGATTAAGGGGTAAATATTAAGGGTACCAAGTATATTTGCATGGTTATTCACACCTTGTTTTGTGATCCTCGGCATCCCAGTCACAAAACCTGAAGGGCACACTCGAGATTGAAACATGCCTTTGAACAGTTCAATGAATCTCAAAGATCTAGGACTTTCAAATCCAATTAAAACCTAATAAATTATTTCGTTTTTCATGGTGGAAATTGGTGAATCGTCATTCACCTACCTTCAAATATTTTATAGCTTGGATTACGGCATCCCTCTTCTAAGTTATAAAATAGTTTGTTGGGTCCTAGCCTTAATATTTCATATTGGGTGTCATATTAAGGACTTTAAATCAACTATCTTGAATATCTCCCAAAAAGATGTCTGGTGTAGACATTTATGATCTTCCCAAATCTCTTGAAACAAGCTTTCCTAAATGAAGATGATGTCCCATGGATATCATACTTCTTTCACCTCCTCCAATTATTCTCCCTAACCCACAAGTTCCTAAAAAGTTTAAGGTCACTCAAGCCCTATTGGCAAGGCAAGGTCTATATGTGATCACATCCTGGAGATGTAGTCACATATTCACAAGCCGGGAGAGTTGGGTGTCAAAGTCTTGAGAAAGTTGGTGGCTCAATCACTTTCTAAGTCACATAGTAAGTTCCTTATGAACTACCATGTAAAGGACTATGACATGACCCAGAATGATCTTATCTATTTGCTTTGGGGTGCTTAATCAGCAATGATTTGGAGCACTGGCAGAGCAAATCTGATTAGAAGATTAACTTCTCAATGGACATTGACAATGGTAACGTTGGATACCCAGAAAAAGCATTCTCTTCCCAATGGAAAGGGATTGGCCATAGTCAACCCGGTTGACCAAATGGTAAAGAGAAAGGCTAAGTCTGAGATAGTACCATTACCAAAGAATCCATATGTTTATCTTGCCAAAGGAAGGGGCATTGATTGCGAAGCTGCCTATTTACCTGAAAGATCATAAGGTTGATCAAGTCAAGAAGTTTGACTCTACTTTAGGTAAAAGTCCACTATCTAACTCTGTTAAGTTTCTATTTTGAGATTCTTATTACATGATGTGACTGGGTCACATGTTGATGTTTTAAGAATCAAAGAAAAGTGAAGAAACTTAAAGGAAGTATATGCTGATTCTGATCGCGAAGATGGATTTCAATCGCATGGTTCAGAGATCAGAATTTTTGAAGTTGTTACTTAGGAGTTATGATATATTGCTTAGGAATAGATAACAACAAGTTTTTCATATGCATTTGCACTGTAAGGATAAGTTTTTTCCGCAAAGTTTTGAAATAAAATAAAAGGTTTTAATTTTATATTTATTTTAAAATATCCTTACAAGTGGCATTTGTGAAAAATGGTTGCTTATATGATTCCATTAATAGCAATATTTAGAAAAAAAATGGACTTGATTCTTTCGTTTGTGGTAGTGTCATAATTTACCAAATAAGGAAAGATTCTCATTCCCAAGGCTTCAGTTGGATAGAAACTTGGAATCATGCAAGTTGAATAGTATGATGAATGTGAACTTTCAAGCATTGGAAAATTAAGACTTGTTCACATGGATGTGTGAATCAAGTAAAGGACTAAAGGGATCGAGTACACATTCTTGTGCACTGGTCAAGTCCACCACAAAGATCGATAAGACTATTCGTCATGATTTACTAAAGTTTAGTAAATATGGTTATACTTACAAGATTAAGTATAATTCTGAAACATTGGAAAAGTCTCAATGTATGGCAGAACGAATGAGAAGAATCAAATTAGGCAGAAAGATAAAAGTTTTCTCAAATCTGAAAAGATGGGAGAGTACTTTAGTATCATGTTTTCTGATCATCTTAATGATTTAAAAACCACATCACAACTAGTCTTCTAAGGACATCTTAGTGCATTCTTATGACTAAGAAGAGGAGTCATGAATTGTTGAAATGGTTAAATCAAGAAGATAAGTCATACTTCGTTTCAAAGCAAGTCTTAGAGTCATACTCCAAGACTATAAATTGAGTGACATATCTTAAAGAAAGGTTTATAACACTTGTCAAATGTAAGAGTAAAAGTGTCCTACTCTTGTACATTTGAAGTTGGTAAGTTGTGATGTTTTGGATTAAACAAAGACCAACTAAGGCCAATTGTGTGAAGTGTTTGTCTTGATATAGAATCCGCACTATCCCTTGAATATTTGACAAGAGAGTCTTATATGTCAAGAGGACAGTGGGAGTCTTAAAGGTCTTGAAAGTCTCAAGACTTAATCAAGAATAAAACCTAAAGTTCTTCACTAGCACACGACTTGAGGTTTATAACCTATCGTGTTGAAATTTTTGTGCCTATTCAAGTTGGCTTTGCATAGGAGTTCTGAGAGTTCTCAATTGGTTGCACAACTACTTGGAAGCAATGGCAGGCACCTGAGCTGCCAAATGGCAAGAATTTAAGATTGCACAAGTTTAATCAATATGAGTTTGGATTTGTCACTAACCTTGTCTTGTGATTATGGTTTTGACAAATTCACATGGATAAGAACACATACACTATTAAATCTAAGTGTCATAAGGTTTCTCTCCGATTCATGAAAATGATGGTGAGGAAACACTTTCACTAAGTAGATTTTAGCTAGATAGCAATTGTGATATTTGCATTCTCAAAGTCGTTAGTGGAGGGTGTGTGGTTTACCGGCACACTAACATGGACTTGTGAGAAGTGGCAAAGGTCTAAACAATTGAGACTATGATTACGGCATCCCTTTTCATAGTTCTAAAATTGTTTAGACACACATGTGAGCTATCTAAGAGAGGTGTATGATTTTGATAAAGTTTTATCAAAACAATCTAGTATCAGAAATCTGAACTTTGGTAAGAAAGTCAGCTGGTTTCTGAGTAAATGTCAAAGCTAGTGGGAGCATAAGTGTTATGCTAATAATCATCATGTTAGTGGGAGCATGATAATTATGACAAAGGTTGCAAGTTAGCAATGTTAATTATAGAAAACAAAAGTTTCAATTCGTGAGGTTGCAGGGGTTGAAAAATTTGTTTTGCTATAATTAAGGGAGAGGAAATTATACTTCATTTCAATTCTAAAAAGCTTAGATTGAGATTTTAATCGTATTTAATCAAGGATATATATATGAATTTCATGTTGGAATGGCTCAACATAAGGAAATTCTATATATGGGTCCATTATTTGCGTTCTAAAATTCGATTATGATTACGACATCCCTTTTCATAATCTGAATTTTGAGAACTTGGCAAATTGAAATGGAAATATTATAGCAAAAGATTGGTTTAGTCTTTATGTGAGACATCATCAATCGTGTCCCATATGCTTCGGATATAGGATCGATTACATGTGCTATATTCATCCTTTCTAAAATTTTCCAAATGCCTCGGGCATTATGAAGGGAAAAGGTCTAGAATTGGATATGACTAAAATGATTAAGCAATTGTCGAGGACAATCTAAGGTTTACCAAAGATTGGTTGCTCAAGGACAGTTGGAAGTATAATGTTAATTCTGGAAGGACCATATTGACATAATCTGTAAGGAGGCAACTCTTGTTCAGAAGTGATAGTCAAAATGGAATATGGAAATGTTTCAAAGTTACAAATTATCCAATCTGTGTAAGATTAGGAAACTTAATGAAAGAAGGATGTTTCCAAGGAGCTGATCTCCTTTGGAATGCTCTGTAATGATTGTTGTCAAGTCTTTCTGACTTTGTGCATAATCATTAAGAGGATCAATGCATATAAGTTTAGAATCTAACAGATTTCAGTAAATGGCATGAATTTGGAATTCTTGCATTTGCAGTAAGGATTTGGGACTATGAAAAGAGGATCATTGGAGTGATGTTCAATTGATCTATTTTACAAAGTAAAGATCATAGACAAACATAGTATGCATACTTGGTGTATGGCATGACTAGTGTTTAGAAAACATAGTGTACATGCTTGGAGCATGGGACAACTATTGTTTTAAATTCAAGTATAAAGTTGATAAAACCGAAACAATGAATAATGAGTAATCAGTATGGTGATAAATAAAAGTGTTTATTTATATTCATAGGGTTTGATACCATATTTGATTCATTTATTCTTGTGTTTCACTTTGCATGTTTTAACTTCTAGAATAACTAAGTCGCTCTTCCTGAATGGTTAAGTTATTCAAACCATCCACAGTCGGTCATATGTTGGAAGTAGATATGAATCAAGACTGTCATGGGTTGGTTTGTAGAGGTCCAAGTTGGTGGACAAAGTGGTGCTACAACACTCATGAGTGCTCATAAGTTTTGAGTATTGGATTCAACCCGCGCTCATTTGAATCACTTCATGAATTTTATCACGAGTGATCATGAGACGATAATATCTTATATTCTTCAAACCTAGAGATATGAGTTGTTACTATGAGTTGGTTATACATTGATTGCACGAAAACGCATTTGGTAACTCGATGTTATAAAATGTGCCTTTGTGTATGATTTAACAAGTAGTAGAACAAGTCATATGAGTCGAAGTTTATCCATTCCTTTTACCTTCGGGATAAAAGCGATATATGTGGGCCCCTCGATGATTTAGCGATGACACATGTGAGTGCTTGGCCAAGCCAGGACTGATTTGATTTGTTCAATCAGTCAGTCATCATAAATCGAAAATCGGGAAACAACAAATGGACAGAGAGAATGATTGATAATCCATGTCTCAGTCCATATGATATCTAGAATGGAGGAATATATGATCCCTTATCTAATGGACAAGTCATTGACAAAGGTCAGAGTTCATCGACAAGGTCAGAGTTCGACAGAAGCTTTTGAGAGCTACGATTGCTGATCGGTTCCTGAAGTCATACGCAATAATAGTTTTAGACTTATCCAAGTGGGAGACTGTTGGATTAATGTCTAAGTCCATAACTATAATTGGTAATACTTGACCAGACCCGGCATGGTCCATTTGGGTTGCATGGCATCATGCATTTGGATAGACTATAATGAGAGAAATAACACTTAAGGTTGGTTAATATATTATAAGTTCTAATATATTAATAAGGTTATTTAATTAGTATTGATCAAGAATTAATTTGGAATTAATTAAGTGATCAAAAGGAGACTAATTAAATATATGGGTTGATTGTGTAAATCATTTATTCTTATATATGTGGGATTGTGATCCAAGATTCCTTATGTTGGACTAAGTCCATGGGGTGACCCATGGATACTCCATAGAGGTTAAAATCCATGGAGCATAAGGAATGGGTAAAGTTATGAGTTACATGGTGTAACCCTAATAGCCACCATATAAAAGAATCCCATGGCTCAAGAAATCGTGCACTAATGTGTGAGTGTGAGGGCTAGACGATTTCAAGGAGTGTTCAAGTTTCTCTTAAGTTATTCCAAGTGTATTTGGTGTTGTGTGAACCATTTGAGGTGTCACACTTGGGGCACTAGGCACTCAAGCTTCATGAAGACATTCTACATCAAAGAGGTATGTATTCTATCTTGTTATATTTATTATTTTGTATGCTAGATTAGGATAATACCTTGGATGTTCATAATTGTATGTATAATAGAGAAAACATAGATCCAAGGTATTTAGGGTTGCATGTACACTTAGGAGTGTTAGAATGCGCATAACCCAACATCTCAATCTTAGACACAACAGAGTCATTGAGCTCGGAATTATCACCCTTGATTCCGGATCGAACACGAGAAAGTCTCCTTCTCAACTTGTAGAATGGAGACAAGACCTGCAATAACTTTATTGATAACTTTGGTATTTTCATCTTAAGAACGTCTGAAATTAGCCATGAATTTTTCTAACGCCCGCAGATCCGGGCTACTCAATTTAGAAACGATGAGCATCAAAAATGTTTTTTCGATGGAAGATTATTTAGAAGGATTAATCTTAACAAATTTGTATTACATGATACAAGGGTTCCATACATATAAAGAACGCCGAAATCCGAGTTATAACGAAGAAGTTATGGCCCGTCGAAGTTTTACGGCAAAACCGGCACGGCACCGGGAGACGTAAATAGTGAATTTACGGTAGAGGACTTTTTAGCCTTAGTGATCTAAACAAAATTTGTAGTATACGTTAAACCGAGAGCATACAAAAAAAAGAACGCCCAAATCTGACTTCATATGAGGAAGTTATGAATTTTCTAAGATTTGGCATAGCAGTGCACGACCCGAAACTCGAATTTTAGTTCGAGCAGTTTTTGGCCTACGTGACCTAAATGAGAGTTGAAGATCGCATTAATAGGAACTCAACGGTAAAAAGACAGACGAAAACGGAGTCCGTATGTAGAAGTAATGAATTTTACGCGGACATTTAACAGTATAATCTCCTCTTACTGTTAAATTTAAGATCGGTCGAGAAATAGCCAACGGAGTCTAAATGAAAGTTTTAGATCTTGTTTTTACCTACGTGTGGTTATAAAGAATGTCGAGAGTAGAGCTCGTATGTTAAATATATGGACGAAACTTGGTCCCTACTCTTCGAGTGCGATAAATTCGATACAATTTTGTAAATCTGAAATAGAATGAGAATTAACTGACGCCGTCTAAATGAAAGTTGTAGTACTCGTAAATACCAACGTGTGGATATATAGAACGTCAAAAATCGAGTTCGTATGAATGAGTTACAAATTTATAATAGCATATTTATGTATTAAAATAAAGTATAAATCATATATACGTACACATATATATATACAAATGTATATATCATTAGAAAGGTATCGACGATGCTGTTATTATAAGACTAGTGTTGAGTACTTTCGACATTAGTTTAGTACAAATATCGTTAAATCTATTTAAAATAGTATTATGAAGGGGTGTTTAGTCGTTTATATAACTATAAGGTCATTAATTAATTATGGAAGGCAGTTTTTGTAAATTCAATTACTATAAATAAGAGGCTTGGGCTCTCATATTTCTTGCACCATTCTCTTGATTCAAGAGTCTTTCTCTTCTTATCCCCCGAGCATTTCGGTCCTTCGTGATTCGACTTCTCTTTCTGTAGTTTTAGTATAGTAAGGTGAGCGCTGAAGTGCTGCACGAATCTTTCTTAGAAAGATTCAGCGACGAAGTTCTGCCCCTGCAGAGCCCGACTCCTAGCTAAAAGTAAGTAAGTTATGCTTACCTATTTCAATATAGCTTATATTTAAAATTAGTATTGTTATTATGAACTTATAATAAATATTTGAGCTATTATTATGACTTATATAAGTGTCGTTATAATATCTTTTTAACTACTCGCGGTACGGGGAATCTGGTTTAAAGGGCCGCATAAGGTTGTTGGATTTCAGAAGTGTTATATGCCAAAATGGTCCTGCCATCCGGTGTTTTATGTCTGGCCCCTGTCTGTACATAGTGGTTGGAAAGTATTGTTTAAACGCTTATATAATAATAATAATAATAATAATAATAATAATAATAATAATTAGTTACGGTAAATATTAGACTAAAATCTAGTGGTAATAATACTAGGTTTCGTCGAAGGAAATTATTTTAAAGTAAACGAAGCGCTGTCCGAGTGCCGAGTCACCACCTTATCAAGTGAGTGCATAGTTACTTTCATCTTACACATAGATATGAAGTATTTTATATAAATTACGTGTTATGTATGCATATTATCTGTATACTTGCTATCTACGTTGGATGAACGATTTTATACATGTTTTTAATGATTTAAACTATATATGTATTTATATCTACAAAATATGTTAGGTAAAACATGGGTAGATTAATGATGAAAGCTGATATAGAGGAATATTAGCAGTATGGACATAGTGCCCTATAGGTGAACATTGGCAGCAATGGACTTAGTACCCTATAGATGAGCATTGGCAGCTGCGCCACAACCTTTAGATGTTTATAATATACGATGTACTCTAAACATCCTAGCAGCTGCGCTCCAAGGATAGTATCGGCAGCTGCGCCTAATAGAGAACATCATAACCATGGCAGTTGCGCCTAAAGGACAATACCGGCAGTTGCGCCTAATAGAGAACATCATAACCATGACAGTTGCACCTAAAGGACAATACCGGCAGTTGCGCCTAATAGAGAATGTCATAATTTTGGCAGTTGCGCCTAAATGATATATCGGCAGTTGTGCTTGATAGATAATATTGACAGCTGTGTCATTGGCAACGATGGACTTCGTGCCAATTCCTTAGGATAATCCTTAGGAATGAATGAACGAGGAATAGCTGATTCTTAGGGTAGACCCTTAAGAATAAAGAAGATAATAGGGATGGGTAATTGGGTTAATTGTTTGACGATTAAACATAATAATTATATTATTGTGGGTTGAAAACCCTATGTACTCACCAGGTTTCCCAACCTGACCCACTCAAGCTTATTTGTATCACAGGTGTCGATATGAAGCTACTTTATACTGAGGGATTTAAAAGAGATGTAGATCACTAGTGTAAATGAATGTAAGTTCTGTTTATGCTTATGTTTCTGTATTGACGATGACATCCCAAATGTTTTAAAATGGATAAAAATACATTTCTTCGGAAATGCTTTGATAATGTATTTATCATGTTTTTCTGGGAACAAATTCCGCAACATTTTTATTAAAAGAGTATTCTGATTTTTATAAAGCATAAACAAAACCGGTCTTTTCTGGCCGTGAAAAATGGGGATATCACAATTTCGTTACTTCATCATGTAGTTTTTCGACTTTTGCGGTCGTTTCGAAAATGGTTTTCTCTGAATCTTGAATCGCCTTGGTCGAGTCTTCAAGGACTTTCGCATTTGCCTTCGTGATCATCTCAACCTTTGTTCGGTGGGATTTCAGCATAAACTCATAATTAGATGAGGATATGGATGACTCCAAAATAGAATTCAACTTTTTATTGAGCTGTTTAAATTTCTCTTTAGTCATCGAAGCTTCATCATCATCACTGGTTTGATTTGATGGTGAAGGGGCTGAAAACAAAATCTTGTAAAATTTCTTGATCATCCCCAAACAGAATATCTGGATCGTCATCACAGAATGGTGAAGTGATAGAAGTGCCTTGATCCAGAGTGACACCCATGTTGACATCAGCCCCCGTATCAGATACGTTGACGTGAATGTCGGAAGTGTGTACCTCCTCCGAAACGGATTTGGTAACAGTGACTTCGGGTGTACTTGTGACTGTGGTTGTTGTTAGGGTGGTTGAATTTGTAAAGATGGGAGTGTAGAATGGGACAGAGATCTGAGGAAGTGAAACTCCAATAGAAATCTTCGATGGTAGAGGAGCAATGGTGATCAGAATTGTAGTAGTTATCGGAGAGGATAGAGGAGTATTCATCTAAAATAAATCAGAAATGGGAGTAGAAGAAGTAAGTGGAGTGGATACCTTCGGAATTGGTGCGGTTGTAAGTGGTTCTGAACTTGCAGTTGTGTCGTCTACCTCATGTTGAAGAGTAGCACCATCCCGAATGTCTGTATGAGTCCTGGATTCTGAAGCCTCCTGAGCAACGGGAGAAGGAGATCTCAGTTTACGAGCTTGCTTCTTCGTCTTCTTCTTCGGATTTTGACAACGTCAGAAGGACCAGCGTTTCCCTTTCTCTTTGCACCCCTCTTCAGTTTGTTGGCCTCCTCAATCGATTTTCGCAAGTCATCTGACATAGGGCGGGCACCAGAAGGAGGTAATTTCTGGTGTTCATTCACTATAACATTGTCTTGAGGCACCTTCACAAGCATCTCCTCCGGAATCAAACCAACAAAACTAAACTTGATTGGGTCAGACATCATAAATGTCGACGTCTGAAGAATCGGAATTGCAACAATAGCAAAATCATCCATTATAGTAACCTTGAAGTGAACTAGGGCTCTTTTGACGACGATCGACCAAAAACGAGCGTAAGAGATCTCGGTTTTGCGAGTAATAGAGGTTGTGCTCTAAATGAGTTGTGTCCATAGGATAGAACCATAATCCAAATTGAGTCCATGGTAGAGGCCATACATAATGGTATAGAAGAGCTTACTTACACTGTCAGAGCATGCAACGCGTTCAGAAAAGCTCTTGAACAGCAACGTGAATAGACTGTTCCACATTGGAGGAAGATTGGGCTTCCTGAACTTGGACAACAATGAGATATCCCGATTTAACCCTTCTGGTAAAACATGTCAATGAGATCGGTGGAGGAAATCGAGTCTAGATCCACAAGGGCTTCAGATGAATCAAACCCTAACATTCTGTAGAAAACGGGCTTTGTTGATCGGGGTCCTGTTGGTGGCAACCTCGAAGGTTATGATTCCATCAGCCTGAATGTAGGTGGCAGAAGAATACGCCTTAGAAATATGGACCAGTGGAACAGATTCTGCCATGGAAAGAGCTTGAGCAAGTGGCGAGAACCTCAAACATTCAATCATCGGTCTGAGGGTTTCATTATATCGAGAGGAGTCGAGATCGAGAATGAGATTTTGACCGGGCTTCAAGTTCAACATGATGACAGATGTTGATTGATCAGCAAAAGATGTAGTTTCAGATGATCCAGCCATGGTAGCAACGAAGAAGATGATGAACAGTAAGTAGAGAGAGAAAGGGGTTTTTGCCTTGAGAGTTTGAATACTTTGTGAGCTGTGAGAGAAAATCAATCATCGAAAACCCTTTTATACGTCATGAGCGCGATAGAAAATTGTCGTTTGACGTTCCCATATCCTGTAAATGTAGCATGGGATAGCGTGATAGCTAATCATATGTCATACATGTTGTAACAGACACGCGTGATGTCAGGCATTTGAAAAAGACGCACCTGATTTAAATCCTTATCTCTAAGAAACCGTCGTTTCAGTTTTGACTCATTCGGAATAAAATGTCAATCCACCATAACATGTTCTCTGAATAACAGTAATCAATCGAAATTAGAACCAGACTTGGAAAAAATCATAATGATTTTTGTGCAAGAGTGTGCCAAAGAAAAAGAAATAAGCAAATTAAATTTTTGGGATTCTATGATATCAAATAAAAATGACATGAAATTCGGATGGATCCCGGGCAACGATCTCTTCCTTCTGAGTCAAGAGAGACTTCGAAGCGCTTGTGTGGCATCCTGTTGAATTGCGATCATCTATTTATTAAGAAATAGTGAAAGGCTTTTTTTAAGAAGGCTACAAGGGTGGCTTAAGCTTCAACCAAATTCCAAAACTTAACATAAGTCCGGAAATCTGAGAGAAGTACTTGTTTGACCAGTGTAGCCATAAGAACAAGTATGCTTTCGATATTCTTTAATTGACTAGGTATTATGGAAATCTCAAGAAAAATCAAAATCTGGATCTTTTGGGAAGAAACATCTTAGGTGGAGAACATTTCATTAAGATCACTCAAAAAGAAAAAAGAGATTTCACAAGATAATGGTACAAACCAATGAGATTTTAATCATCAATTCGTTGATGAAAATGCTAGAACTTTTAATTGTTCACCATCAATTCAGAAATGGGTTTTTGGATTTTGAGTCTCACTCAAAATCATGGTGATAACGATTTCAAGATCATCAACACAGATGTTGTGTAACCATAAACCTCAGGGGTAATTACTGAGAGTCTCAAGGGTTACGTTTTATGAATGCGGAGTTGATGGAGAAATAGGAGGTTGGTTTCGAAGGAGAAAGTGTACATCTGCTATAAATTACTGACAAAGCAGTCAACTCTTAACTCAGTGTGGGAAGAGTAAGGTAGCTCAATGACTTATATGAATTATCAGCCTGATTGGGAAGAAACGATCGGAATGAAAGTTTCATTAAGTCTTTTAACATAGAGTCTCAGAGGCTTGGGACAACATGCAGCAGCATGCTTCTAATGACACTTAGCTAGTATATAGATTCAGAATTATACCTACCCCATCGTTCTGAATTGAGGTAGCAAGGATTTGTACCTAAGTCATGAACGTATTCTGAAAATAACACATAATAAAGAAAAATATTTTTGTAATTTTTGGATTTTCTGAAAAATATAAAACAAAAATAAATAAAATATTTTTGTGATTTTTAAATTTTCTAAAAAAGATAAACCAGAAATAAAGAAAATTTTTTTGTTATTTTTAAATTTTCTGAAAACAAATGAAAAACAGAAAATAAAGAAAAATATTAGAGAAAATAAATTCAAAAGCACAAATGAACAGTAACTTCTGAACCATTTTAAAGCTCAGAATCAATCAGAAGAAACTTAATATATAGAAGGATACAACTCATTCCATAACCCTTAATGAACAGTAGATTCCGAACAATTCTGAATTCGAAACCAATCGATGTTAGATACATTAAAGACCCAATCATTTTTCAATATAGAGTGATATCTGCGGCCGACTTGTCCAAGGAAGAAGTAAGCTTCGTTCCAAAGGCCATTGGAACCTTGACCTTTGAATCACCCACCATACCGAATTTCGTGAGCAAGGTCTTCTTGTAGGCTTCTTGGTTGATGAATATTCCCTTTGAACTCTGTCTAATGTTTAAACCAAGGAAAAAGTTAATAGGACCCATTGAGCTCATTTCAAATTTAGTTTCCATCAATTTTCGGAATTCAGCTGTTAATTTAGGATTAATGGATCCAAAAATGATGTCATCAACATAAATTTGAACGATCATTAAATGGTCACCATCTTTCTTGTGAAAGAAGGTTGGGTCAACCGAACCTTGTTTAAATTTTGATTGTTTTGGAAGACGAGTAAAGGTTTCATACCATGCCCTTGGAGCTTGTTTCAAACCATACACAGCCTTATCCAGAACATAGCAATGATTTGGATACTTTTCATTTACGAAACCTGGTGGTTGTTCCATATAGACAGTCTCCTCTAGTATCCTTTCACTACCAAACGTTCCTTGTTGTGAATCATGTTTCCATCCTTATCCAATTTGTTCCGAAACACCCATTTCATTCTGACAACTGAGGCATCCTTCGGAGTGGGAACTAGCCTCCAAACTTTATTTCTCTCAAATTCATTGAGTTCTTCCTGCATACCTTGCACCCAATCAGCATGATCAAGAGCAATCTTTACAGTGTTTGGCTCAATTTTAGAGACGAACGAATTAAACATACAAAATTCCATTTTTGAAAATAATGCAGCTTGTTTCGCTTTTGTTGTGCCCTTGTCAGAACGCCTGAAGATGAGTCTCCAATTACTTGATATCTTGGATGATCTTTAGTCCATTTTGTCATCGGAGGGTAGTTTAGATCATAGATTGGATCCAATTCAGCATTCACGTCTTCGAATTTCGATGGTACATCGGAGTCATTATTTTCATGCTCCCATTGGAAGTTTGCATGTGACGCTTCATTCGGAATTGGATTCTCCCCCTGGAATGGAACATCAGTATTGGTGGTTGAAGTGGAACTCTCCCCTAGAATTGAGCATCAGAAGGGATCGATTGAGATTCTTTCGGAATTGGTGACTCCTGAGAGGTTTCGATGTTCTTAGCAGCATCATCGAATATCTTCTTTAACTCATCTCCTTGATTGTCCTTAGCCTTCGATTCGGAGGAGATGGCTTTTTCAGGCTCATCAAACAGATTCAGAAATTCCTCATATATATTTGAAAGAGGAATTGTCATAGGATTCGTTGAAGGAAAGATCTCCTCAGATTGACAATCTGCTTTCTGAAACTTCTTTATATAGTTATCATCAAAGGTGACATAATAGGTTTCTTCAATATTTCTTGATTTCTTATTCAAAACCCTATATGCTTTTGAAGTTAACGAATAACCCATAAAAATGCCCTCATCAGCATTCTCATCGAATTTGCTCATTTGTTCTTTAGAATTGAAAAGGAAGCACCTGGAACCAAACACATGAAAGAATTTAACGTTAGGTTTCCTTTTGTTCAGAATCTCATAAGGTGTAATTAAAAATATTTTGTTAATTAATGAACGGTTCTGTGTAAGACAAGCAGTTGCAATAACATTAGCACAGAAGTAGAGAGGAATATTCGCAAAAGATAACATCGTCCTTGCAGCTTTGCAAAGAAAGCGGTTTCATCTTTCAACGACACCGTTCTGTTATGGAGTGTAAGGAGCAGAAAAGTTGTGAGCTATCCCTTTGTCAGTTAAGAGTTCTTCAAATGCTTGGTTTTTGAATTCTGAACCAATGTCACTGCGAATTTTCCGAACAAGCTTTCGTAATTGAAGCTCTATCTGCTTGATGAAATCTTTCAGCTTCGGAGTGGGATCTGATTTTTGTCTAAGAAAGAAAACCCAGGTAATCTAGAAAAATCATGGACAACAACTAAAATATATTTATTATCACCAATACTTTCGATGGCAGATGGACCACACAGATCAATATGCATTAATTCCAGTGGCTCAATAATCTTAGTGTTGATGATGGTTGAGCGACTCTTCCTACTTTGCTTTCCAAGCTCACAAGCAACATGCAGATGTTCCTTGTCGAACTTCAGAAGAGGTAGACCACGTACAAGATCACCCAGTACGAGTTTGTTGATATCCTTGAAATTCAGATGGGAGAGCCTTTGGTGCCATAGCCAACTATCATCCGAAGATTCTTTCATAAGAAGGCAAATGGACAGCTTCCCTTTAATAGGTTTCAAATTCAGAGGATACATTTCTCCATTTCTTTTAGACTTCAGAATCACTGCTTTAGATTTCTTCTCTATAATTTCTGAACCCTCGTCATCAAACGACACTTTCAACCCAGTACCTACAACCAATTGTGAAACACTTATTAGATTATGTTGCAAGCTTTCTACATAATCTACCTTCCGAATGGAGAATTCGGCATTTGTGATCATTCCATAGCCTTTTATTTCTCCGGTAGCATTCTTTCCAAACTTTACTCGACCGCCATCCTTTAACGATCTGAATTCTCTCAGTTCTTCTCTCCACCCAGTCATGTGACATGAACTGCCGCTGTCGATATACTATTCTAAATCGTACTGTTCGTCATGCATAACCTACAAAATTCAGAGATATTTAGGAACCCAAACCATCTTGGGTCCTAGCGAGGATTTCTTGAGAACAGGAAAAATCTTAGTCTTATCAACCCAAAAGGATCTTTTTATCAAAACACAATTCTTCTCTTTTATTATTTTAAAAACTTCCATTTTATCATCGCAAAGATTAATTTCAACTACATTAACTTTTTGTTGAATAAATTCTTTGTGTTTCTTAGCCATCTTCTTCACAAATGCCTTTTCCTCCTTTTTCAAGTTTTCTTCATATTCCTTGAGAGAAATCTCTGGTTCCAAAACAACTTTACTTTTGCCCTTAACATCTTTTGATGTGTTGACAGATTTTGAAAACTGAGTTTTTGGAGGACAATTGGATTTTGTCTTTTCAATTGGCTTAGAAACTTGTGGTTTTAAAACCTGTGGTTTGAAAAAAGGTTTTGATTTTGGTTTCTGAATTGGAGAAGAATTTGTATTTTGAGTTGAAGATCTTTTTGAATTTACAGAATTTTGATTGAAATTATTATTTTTCCAAAAACGCTTTCTTTATTGTAAGTTCTTCCTATATCTAGCATTCAGTTGTCTTTTCTTAGCAATAAGCTATTCATTTGACTTATGAATGCTAAACTTAGGTTTCTCTTTTCTGACTGGTGTTTCGTGTTTTTCAGAAGAGGTTTCACTGGGAACATCCTTCGTGCCACTTGGCCCTGCCTGATCATAACAAAGGTCTACACGATTCAGTGGTTCTGAAACATACTTCCATTTTGTTTTCCATGAGATCATTTCAGAAAGACCTTTTGTTTCGTCAGCGTTGTCTATTGGCCCAGACCAGAAGTATTCATCACAACCATCATCATTATAATTATTAACAAGGGACGTTAGTTCTGAAGTATCCTTTTTGTTCAATCCGGTTTTCACAAAAACTTGATTCGGAACTATTTGTACTTTCGGAAAAACTGTGGCTTTTTCATTTATAACTTTAGAGCCTTTATTTTCAACAACACCAACGAATTCGATTGAATTTTCAGAAATCAAATTTTTCTTAGGCTCGTCAGCCTTTGAACAAAAGCAGAACAATCTATTTCATCTTCTACAGAAATTTCACTCATATCGCTTTCATCAAATTCAGAAACGTTTTCGGTATCAAAAGTATTTTCTGAATTTAATTTATTGCATAACAAGTCAAATTTTTTCATAGTATTAGATTTGATTTGTTCTTTATCTTTATCATTCAACATTTGTTTCAACATATTTTTGTTTTCATTGGACTGAATGTATTCTTCTATTTTCTCAAGTCCAATTATGTATGAATCAGAAACATAATCAGATGAAACTATGGATTCACACTTATAACAATCTGCATCGATTTCATCCTCTTTCAATTCAAGAAATGGAAAAATCATTTTGTGCAATCCCTTTCCTATTTCACAATCAACATGCAATTCAGTAATGTTGAAATATAAACGCTTAGCAATTAAACAAAATATGTTCCTTTGTTTTAAAAAAGCAAAACTGTCTCTCTTAAGATAAATAATGTCATCTCTCGATCTATTGAGCTCTACTTTCAACTTCTCTATCCTTAACCTCCTCTCTTCACTTTTAAAGTTTACCAATGTGAGTTGATCATTTAGATTAGCATTATTAAGACGAGTTCTTTTTAAACTATCACTGAATTTAGAAACAGTATATTTTAAATCATCTAGTTCTGAATCATAACGAGGCACAGGAATGTTAAGAGATTTAAGTATAGAGTGTACCTTATCGATGACCTTTTCACATTCTGACACCTGTTTTGAAACATTCTTCGTTGCGAAACAGCTTTCAGAATTTTGACCACCGTCAGTTGCGTATCCTTTCTGTTCCGAAACGTCGTTCTGAACCATCAAAAATCTACCTTCATACTCCTGCTCATCTGACTTTACCACGAAGCAACCACCAAGTGTGGGTTTCCTGGCCTCATTATCTTCAGAGTCAATCGACCACACCTCAACTCTTCCATCTTCATCACTTCTTTCATGCACGATCAAAGTCGGCTTTACATTATTCTTCCTGAGTTCCTCTATCTTCTAAAGATAGTAGGCTTCATCCTTCTCAGATTCTTTCTTCTCATTCATCCTCCTCAGAATACATTCCTTGGCAAAGTGATTCTTGCCATGACAATAATTGCATTCATAACCAGAATCACCCACAAGCTTTTTCTTCTTTTTCTCTTCATCATTTTGAGACTTCTGGAAACTCTCATCTCTAGTCTTTTCGGAACTGGAATACCACCCTGCCTGTATTTGTTCCAGAAACGAGAGAAGTTTTTCTTATAGAACTTCTTAGGGTTGGAGACTAACAGAGCCTTGTCTTCAGTGGAGATTTCACTGACTGAAAGATCAGATTCTGAATCGTCTCCAGTTACCTTCTTTCCCTTCATAACTAGTGCTAGGGATCCCATGCAAGAAACAATCTTCACCTCCTTTGTAACTTTATCTTCATGGGATCTCAGAATTCCCACAAGTTGTGCCAATGAGTAGTTCTTAAACTGTTCATGTGCCTTCACAGTGGACACAATAGCATTCCAATTGGATCTCAGTCCATTCATGAATGTGACTTTTTGCTCAATAACTTCACGCCTGAGATTGTATTTAAGCATTCTGCTTAACAGATGATTAAATCGATTGAACGTCTGATCTAGTTTTTCATCAGACTTTTGTGCAAAAGCTCCAAACTCAGATAAAAGCAATGTTTGCACGGAGTGTTCTAAATCAGCGTCACTCGAATAAAGTTCCTTTAGCCTATCCCATATTTCCTTAGCAGTTGTACATGCATTGACGAGGCGAAATGTGACCGGAGGAAGAGCGAACCGTATAATTCTCATCGCCTTCATGTTGCTCATTAGCTTATCTTTTTCATCTTGAGGAACATTTGTATGTTCAACAAAAAGAGCATTGTAGTCAGTCTGAGTCTTGATTACTCTCTGGGTTTCCGTGTGCGAAAACGTCTCTTGTGTCATCGCTTGTCATATGGTTGAACCATGTTCTTCAATACCCAGAACATAATCTTCAAAGTACAATGCCCAAACCTCATAATCCTGTGGGAAGAGGATTGGAATCATTGTAGTGGATCCAATACTACTAAAAAGATTGAAAGATAGTGAATGAGGATCTTCGTTCTGCATGATGTGAAGAATTCACTAAAATGGATATAGAATCAGATGTGTAATAAGTGAATCGAGTTTAGGGCAATAACCAAATATCTATATCTGAAGTCTACGATCGATAGAAACGACCGAGACCACAAGAACAGATTGAAGAAAAACACAAAACCTTAATAGAGCTCGACAGAAGAGTAGCGAATGAGTTACACTATCTCCTGCTCTGATATCAATAGTAGAAACAATAAAAATACGATTGATAGATTCTATAGTAAATAACGAGAATTAAATGACGAGAACAATGATCAAAATAGTGTCGAACGCTTTGATTATAATAACTCTAGAAGAGTTCAGTCAGAACTTCTCTGTAAGAGCTAAATAGGGCGACAAAATGTTAACCCTAATCGATACATGCATGCAATATTTATAGGCTAGAAGATAAGCATAAACACTAGAATGGACAGGCCCATCTCAGAACAAATAAACCTATACAAAACATATTTGACACAATACTAATAAGCCCAACATAAGCGTTAAAAATGACTTTTTGATAGAAGATTATTTAGAATAAATAATGTTAAACAAATTTATAGTATATGTCACAAGGATTCCGTATACTTATAACGAAGAAGTTATGACCCGTCGAAGTTTTGCGACTAAAACGGCACGACTCCGCGTAATGTAAAAAGTGATTTTTTGACAAAATACTTTTTAGCCTTAGAAATCTAAACGAAAGTCGTAGCAGACGTTCAACCGAGAGCTTGCATATAGAGAACATCCAAATCTGACTTTGTTTGAGGAAGTTATGAATTTTCTAAGATTTAGCGTAAAGTACACAGCTCGGAAATCGAATTTTAGATCGATCGATTATTAGCCAACACAACCTAAACGAGAATTGAAGATCTCGTTAATAGGAGCTCAACGATATATAGACAGTTGAAAACGGACATCGAATGACAAATTTATGAATTTTTAACGGACTTTAATTGTCTGAGAATGTTAAAATATAACTTCAAAAATAAAGTCAAAATTAGCCGACGGAGTCTAAACGAAAGTTGTAGATCACGTCGCTATCTACACGTGGATATAAAGAATGTCAAAAATGGAGCTCGTATGCGAAAGTTACGGATTTTAGAAGATAATTAATTTTTGGATTAGACCTCTAAGTGCCACATGGCACATGGAAATATCTGGGCCACTACTTCCTCCCCACGGCTTGGAACGGGATTGCGACACATAGAAAATTACGCCCACTGTAACTCTTAGTTATGCCCAGTGTACTACTGTCTTACCCATTATGCCCAGCATAATGTTAAGTACGCCCACCGTACTGGGCACTGGGCAGCCTATAAATAGAGCTCTTTTTTAACTCGTTTCTCCACACCTCTTCACCCATTTCTCTCTCAAACACCCCAAACCCTCTATTCTTTCCCTAGCACCTCCTAGGTGTTAGTAGCGAGTCTCGAAGCGCCAGAAGGCCCGACAAGAAGAGCATTCGGCTTAGAAGTTCTGCCCGCGCAAAGCCCGGTTCCTTGCTAAACCCCCCTTTGTAAGTGAGTTATGCTTACCATACTTTAAGTATAACTTATGTTTAAGTTCATTATCGTTATTATGAACCTATAAACAAGATTTATTAGTGATTCCAAGTCGTTATACTGATTGATCTACTTACGGGGATGATGTCTAGGCTGTGATTTAGTGAGGTGTTTAAAGTGGGATTTCCAAACAGTATACTTCGTATACCAAACGGACCCTACCTCCGATATGATCCTACCTAGTTGTTCCTTACTTGCTAGATCTTAAAGCAGACTTTGATTTAATGATGAAATCTAGACTAATAATTAGTCGCAATAAATAATAGACTAAGACTTAGTGCTAATGATACTAGGTTTCGTCAAAGGAAATGATAATTGTTAGAAGCGAAGCGCTGCCCGAATTACGAGTCGTCACTTTAACAAGTGAGTGCATAGTTACTTTCATCTTACACATAGGTATGAAGTATTTAATATTACTACATGTTATATGTGCTTATTATCTGTGTTCCTGATATCTACGCTAGATGAACGATTTATACATGTTTTACGTGATTTAAACTGTATATGTATTTTTATACCTATAAATATATTGGGTAAAGATGGGTAGATGAATGATGAGAGATTAAAGATGATATAGATGATGAGAGGTGAAAGATGATGAGATTCCTTGACTTTAACGATGATCCATTCATCTATCATAGTATAGATGACGACCACAGACTATTCTAGACAGCCCAGTGGAACGTTAGCAGGGTCGCAGCCTGTAGGTGTTTGTGAACGACATGTTCACCAGATGTACTCTAAAAACCCTGACAACTATGGACCTAGTGTATTACAACTGAACATTGGCAGTTGTGCCTAATAGATAACATCGGCAGCTATGGACTTAGTGTCTGTTGGATTAACCCAGGCAGCAATGGACTTCATGCATATTCCTTAGGACAATCCTTAGGAATAAATAAATGAAGAATATATAATTCTTAGGGTAGATCCTTAAGAATAAAGAAGATAATGGGGATGGGAAATTGGGTTAATTGTTTGATGATTAAACATAATAATTATATTATTGTGGGTTGAAAACCCTATGTACTCACCAGGTTTACCAACCTGACCCACTTAGTTTATTGTATCACAGGTGTCTATATGAAAGATACATTCTGTTGAGAGATTCAAGGAGTATTAGGCCACTAGTTTAATTATTGTAAGGCTTATAATATTTCGTTATGCTTATGTTTCTGTATTGACGATGACATTCCAATGTTTTAATATAAATAAAAATACATTTCTTCGGATCTTTGATAACATCTTTATCATGTTTTCTGGGAACAAATTCCACAATACGATTTTTCAAAAAGGATACTCTGATTTTTAAATAAGCATAAACAAATCAGTCTTTTCTGGCCGTGAAAATGAGGATGTCACAAAGGCCCATGTAAGGGTTGGTCCCAATTCAGAAAATTGGGCCATGTGTGGGCCTTGAGTGTTTATTGGATCTTTGGACCTTTGGATTGTTGGTTTGGGCCTAGGTTGGTTCATGTTGAGTAAAGAGTAAAAAGGTCTTTTACCCCAGTTTGGGCAATTAGTATGGACTATATCCAATTATTGATGGATGATTATTATGGTGATTTGTAGCACGGGGATTTTAGCGAGGCAGCGGCCAGAGATTCTTTCTGTGAGATTCGGCAATGTAAGGTGAGTTTCCCTCACTGTAATTACGGGTCGAAGGCGCCAAGGCCGGCCCTTTGGATTTTTATTCTAATTTATCGTATGATTGTGTACTGTAGTGATCTGTTAGATCTGTATCCTTGTAGATAGGATGATGATATGCTTAGTGATCTGTAAGATCTTCCTATTTGTTATTGGATGGCTATTTGTATGCTTGTCTGTTATATATGTGTGTCGACATGGTGTATGTGTGGTTGGGTTGAGGCGGTCCTGCTTTGTGCTGATGACCAACAGACCCAGGGCGTCCCGGATAGACTTAAGGCCAGTGGGCGTACCAGTCAGGACGAAGGCCCAGAGAACGTTCCAGATAGGCTGAAGGCCCGGTGTGGCGTACCAGTCATGCTGGTTCTATGAGCGTACCACGTAGACTGTAGGCCGGTGAGACATTCCAATCAGACTGAAGGCTTTGTATCCATGTTGTTTAATGTTATTTTTATGATTATGTGTTGTGTTGGTATTTTGGGGTAACTCACTAAGCTTTGGGCTTACAATTTTGGGTTATGTTTCAGGTACCTCAGATGATCGCAGGAAGGCGAAGGCGTGATCGTGCACCTCCTCGTGTTTTGGTTATTGATTTTGGGAAAACTCTGATATTACACCTGTTTTGAAAACTAAATTGTAAACAATGATGATTTATGTATGGGTTTAAAAGTTTAAAATTCTTCATGAATTTTATGGATGTTACACTCGTCATAAAATCATCCCAATTCATGGCCGCCATGGTCGCAACTCCCAGAGAGTGTCTGACCTCATCCCACCAATCACGAGCTCCATCCCTTAGAATGCAGGATGTGAATCCCAACTTCAATCCCTCCAGGAAAAAAACTAATCCACCGAGCATTCTCCATGTCAGCAATCCACCACCTACTCGCAATAGGATCCTTCTTCCTGAAGAACTCTAGAGCTCCACAAGCCTTGAACTTCCGAAAAGAGAGATTTAGTGCCCCAATCTGACCAGCCGTAATCTCTTTGCAAAAAGCTCCAATCCACTCATCCAGTAGCTCCATAATCCCCTCCTTGATGGTTCGTATCCAAAATGTCACAAGTGATCTTAGACGAAATGAACTCGCAAATCCTCTCATCAATCGACTCAGCACCAGATCTTGAACCTGAACCAAAACCTCCTCCATGAGTGCTCATCACCATACTTAAAAGCAACCAAACAAATGATCAGACATGCCCGAAGAATTCCTCATCCTATAGGCTTCCTAGAATCTCTGTGACCTTCCTTTATTCGAGTACGGATCATGTGCTTCTAGTAGTATGGTCCCAATACTACCTTCCAAACATATCCATACTTTCCTCAAGAATCATCTCGAATCCTCTAAGTCACCTTCTCAAACTGGTATTCCAAAAACCCGCTAAACAGTTCACCATTCCCACTAAAGCACTTTTTAGGCTCTCCTAGGATCCCCACCTCACCCCGCAATCAACTACTGAAGAACTCCTACTAATGTCACCTAACTACTTCATGAATACAATTAAATGCAACAAAACTTAAATAATCTTTCGAATAAAAGACTCAACCCTATAACGGTTAGACTCAAACGATAGATGCACAATAAGGCCAAATCAATCATTCTAGAATTATTTAACCTTTACAGCATGTAACATAACATATTCATTTAATAGTTAGCTCACATAAATATGGGTCCCATAAAGCACAAAGCAAGCAACATTTGGGCAGTAACACTCTATAGGCCACAAAACATAAAAAGCATCCTCCAACTGACTTGCTTCTACGATGCTAGGAACTCCTACCAACACTGTTGGTTTCCTTATGCATGAAAATTATACACAATACGGGATCAAATAGACTATCGAATAAATGATTCTACCCTAAGCCCACAACTAGATGAGGAATATGAAATAAGGCTGAATTAGTCATTCTGGGGCTACATGATCCTAACCGTATATATTTTTAGACATACACTTAGCAAATAATTCCACAAACATAGATTCCGAGTAAGACATAACATCCAATTCCTCGTAGGCTACAAGGCATCACAAATCAGGCTATTTTATCATGCAATTCCTGAAGGTATCCTTAGACTTATCCTAGCATGCAAACATTCCATAACACATGACATATCAACATGTATGGGTATTTTAGGAATCACTTACTTGAGCTCGGCTGATTGCACGGATCATACCCTTTTCTTTGTAAAAGTCTTTTTCTTAGAAAATTTTATTTTCTTTCAATTTGAGTTCATACACACCCGAGAGTGTGCCCGAATCCCTCAAACCAAGGCTCTGATACCAACTTGTAACCTCTCAAAAATAGAAGTAAAAAGTTTCATTATTAAACCATTAAGTCATACAACCATATATTCCAAAACCAACAAAGTAAAAATAAATTTTTCAAACATCAAAGTAAATCAAGAGTAATCAATGTGGAAAAATCCATCAGGGGATGTGGTGCAGTCAATTCGGGTCCTTCCCTTTTGAACTGGAAGAACCTAAAAATGTTTAAACCACAAAATCATAAGCATAAAGTTTAGTGAGTTCCCTAAAATACCGCATAACATACATACATTGCAATGGGCTACCCCCATGGTCTTCCCCTGAAATTCCATAGGCTTCCCCAATGCTCTTTCGTCCAAGTTCCATGGGCTACCACCATGGTCTTTCATGCAAATGTCATGGGCTACCCCCATGGTCTTTCATATAAATGTCATGGGTTGCCCCCATCGACTTCCCCCAGGATCTTCCATGCAAGTATCACAAAGAAAACTAGCACTCTACACAGTATAGGGAGAAGACTCACATGTCTCACTAAATCAGCTAAACCACAGCTCGTTGCTACACAACAGATGCTACCACACTCCCATCAAAACATACAAGGTCTAACCGTAGCCTACACACTAAATCCATCAATCTTGACCAAAAGTCAACCTAGGTTAATAGGTCAACGATCAAAGTCAAAGTCAACAACCAACAATATCAACCACTGAACCTCACGTCATGAGCAGCCCTTGGTCATGTCATGAGAACACACTCAGTCAGATTCCAACTCGTCTTGCTCCAACTCGTTCACATACAATCCACTCAGCAAGAATCATGATGTAAACCTTCCTTGGTCACGTCATGAGAATAACCGGACAAGATAATCATGGAAACTTCAATAGTCACATCGTGACATCCTCAATGTCACGTCGTGACCAAAGTCTGAGGCAGCAACTTAATGGTTCTAGTCCTTAATCCATTAAGTCTTCAACTCCCACTTTCCAGAAAGCTTTAAGGGACTCCAACAGTTCATAAAAATGAGAACTTTATGGATATGCATGCTCCATGCATGTCCTCTATCCAATCTAGGTCAAAAGCCAAGAAAATGACCCAAAACTCATGTAAGGGTCTAATACACAACTAAATTCCAAATCTGAACCATATAACACTCAAATGGCTTCAAGGATCCATAAAGTTGTCAACTTAATGGAATCTTATCACTTCAACTTTCTCATACTTGAAGACAAAGGGACAAGGACTTAGATCTATCAACCTAGAAGCATAAAGTTCGAATCTTGGACACTTACAAGGGTCCAAAAAGTGCACAAGAGGATGATGATGAGGTTTCTTTGCTTAATCAACACACTAGAACACCTTTTTCTTCTTCTTCAAGCTACCAAAAGCATCAATAAGCTAAGAATCACCAAGAAGGAGTAGGGTTAAGATTTTCTAAGGTTTGAGGGTGATAGAGGCTGATAAGGAACCTTAAAATCGAGTTAATGGGGTTTAAATACGAAGGAAACCCTAAAGATCATGGGCTTGGGCTGCAGCCTTTTTCACGCCGTGACCACATACGTGTCACGTTGTGACCACAATCCATATATACGTTCTCCACTTTGGCTTGTCACGTCATGACCGCCCTATGTGGTCACGTCGTGACACCTAGTTTTCCCCAAAAACCAAGCTTTTGACTCCTTAATGCCCTAAACTGAACCATTCTAGAAAAAGGGTGTTACAGTTAAAGATGGAAGCTCTACAAAGTATTAGAGTGATGTTTGGGTGAGGGATGTTCTGTTGAAGTCTAGATTTCCTAGATTTTTTCAGCTTGAAATGGAGAAAGATTATGTTATTCGAGATAGGTGGAATGATAGAGGGATTTGGGTTTGGTGCAGGCATATCTGAGGGTGTGTGAAGCAGAGACGGTTTATTGATATGATTGAGATTCTGGAATGTATCCAACTGTCTACAGGAGGTGATGAATGGATATGGAGTTTGGAGGGGTCGAGCTCGTTTATGGTTAAAGGCATGCACCTGTTTATTGATGACTTAACCCTTCCATATGGTATTGTCGATCTATAGAATTAAGTAAACTATATCAAAAAAATCAACGAGCATGTATAAATGTATTAAACATGATCAACGAACCCCATCGCCGTGAATATATTTTACATTTAATTATGTTCTTGTCGAACAACATTCTCGCTATTAGGCAAATATTCATATTAAAACAATAGAAAGATGAAAGTTGTTATGAAATTAATTTTTGGATTGATATAATAATAATAATTTTTTAGTTAATGTAATCATATGTAATTGTAATTTTGAATTCATATCAATATCAATATAAACAAAAATACACATGTTCCACCATTAGATACAATCCTTTGTCAAATGAATATCACCCCATGATAAAATTAAAACTTGCATAAAATGGTTGAGTTAAAAATTATAACCATTCTATGGTGTTTGAACAAAAGAAGCCTCAATACAAAAGTCCATAAAAGAACGACATATGGATGAAATCTCTATGAAAAACATGTAAAAATAATGTTATGAAATGTTTTAGTAGACCTGTATCTGTATGTATATATTATGTTTTCTTCATTGTAAGTGAAGTTAATAAATACATGAAGATTGAAAATCATATCTTCTCTCTCTCTCTCTCTCTCTCTCTCTTTCTCTAAGATCGTTAGAGTTAACATGGTATCAGATTAACGATCCGTTCATCATCTTCAATTGTTCGTATTTCGCATGCATCTTCAATTTCTTTTAGTTCAATTGTTCATAACCAATCATGTCAGAAGAATCTAATTCAAGTGATTCAACTGTTATTTCCGTTTCAAATCCTTTTTACCTTAGATCATCTGATAATCCAAGCTTTGTTCTTGTTATCGCTTGGAAACGAGCAATGGTTATCACTCTATTTGCAAAGAACAAATTAGGTCTTGTTGATGGATCAATTTCTCAACATGCACCTAATTCATCTACATATCTTGGTTGGTATCATGCCAATTCCATGGTTATAAGCTGGATTTTGAATTCTCTTCACAAGAACATTGCAGATAGTATTCTTTTTCTCCCCACTACATCTTAGATCTGGACGGAATTAAATCAACGATATGAGCAATCAAGTGGTGTGTTGATTTACAACATTCAACAAAAGTTGCATTTGATCTCTCAAGGTTCAGATGATTTTTCTACATATTTCACCGAACTCATGAAGATATGGGATAGATTACGAGTGGTTCAAGATCTTCCAACATGTTCATGTACTGCAGCAACTGCTCTCAATAAATTTCTTGAAGATCAAAAGATTATTCAACTCTTAATGGGGCTTAATGATTCAGATAAAATCATGCAAGGACAAATTCTCATGATGAAACCTCTGCCTACATTGCCCACTGCTTATGCTTTAATAATTCAAGAAGAACAGCAAAAAGAGATCAATGTTTCTTTAGTTCTTAACAATGAAGCAATTGATATGCATGTTTCTTCCAATTCCAACTCTTAAAATTCTAAGAAGAATCTCACATGCACTCATTGCAAGAAAAAAGGTCACACAAAGTCCCATTGTTATAGACTTGTTGGATTTCCCACCAATTTCAAATTCACAAAAGGCAAAAAGGATGATTCTTCTTTAGTTGTTCACAATGTTTCTTCCACACCAGCTATGAGTTTCTCCTCTGAGCAATACCATCAATTACTTCAACGTTTGAATACAACATCACTCAATAACAGCTCTTCTACGTCCCAAATCAACTCTACCATTTCAGAAAGATATCTCAATCCTAATGGTAAACCCTTTTCCTTTACACATTTTTGTGATAATGTCTATAAATCATCCCATCTCCTACAAATACATACTTCTTGGATTATAGACTCAGGTGCAACTGATCATAAATAAAAAAAAATATCTCACAAAAGGTTTACAAGGTTTTAAATTTGGTAACCAAAACCATTTCTATTTCAAGAGATGTAAAATATTTTAAAAATATATTTCCATTACATTCAAAAGATCACTCTTTACCTTCCCCTATGGATTCTTTCATTCCCATTCCTATTTTGATTATGATAATCAAAATTCTCTTTTTACCCCTGAAACAAATTTTGTCCCTGATTCTAATGACAACGGTTCTCCATCTGCTTCTCCTTTACATGCATCACTCACTCAAGAACCTTTGTTAAGAAGATCAACAAGGATATCTCATCCACCCATTCATCTTCAATATTATGTTTGTAATAATTCCATTACATATGTATCTTCTACTTGCTCTCATATTATTACAAATTTATGCATTGGTCCTAGTTCTAAGCCTCAAAGTGTTTCTCTAGTTGTTACCAAAGATGCTTTTCCATTACCAATTATGGAAGTTGAACCCACTTTTTATCATGAATCCAAGGGCAAACCTCAACAGGAAGAAGCTATGAGAAAAGAGTTGTTAGCCTTATATGAAAATCATACATGGGAGGTTGTAAAATTACCAAACGGCAAGAAACCAATAGCTTGTCGATGGGTTTTCAAAATCAAATACAAAGCAGATGGCACTGTGGAAAGACATAAAGCAAGGCTAGAAGCAAAGTGGTTCACTAAAAGACAAAGGATAGACTATAATGAAACTTTTTCACCAGTGGTGAAATTCACAACTGTTAGATGCTTGGTATCTCTTGCTGTGAAACGAGGGTGACATATACATCAATTTGATGTGAATAACGCTTTTCTACATGGAGATCTTTATGAAGAAGTCTATATGAGACCCCCTACCTGGACTTTCTCTTCCACCGTCTTCTCATGATTGCAAGCTTAAAAAGTCCTTATATGGTCTGAAGCAAGCCTCCAGACAATGGTACGACAAGCTCTCATTTGTTCTTATTCTTAAAGGCTATCAAAGATCACCTAATGACTATTCTCTTTTTATCAAGAAACCTTCTACCAACATAGTCGTTGTAGCAATATATGTTGATGATATTTTAGTCATAAGAGATGATGACATAGAGATTTAATCTCTCAAAAAACTCACTTCATGATCAATTTCAAATCAAGGATTGGGCCATCTTCATTATTTTTTGGCATAGAGTTTAATAAAGTTGCAAATGGAATGGTGATCAATCAATAAAAGTATATCAAATAACTTATTTCTGCATATTCAGTACAAGATCAGCCTATTATTACCACTCCTTTACCACCAAAGCTTTAATTATTGCCTTTAATGGAAGAACCTTTGTCTGATCCTACTCTTTACAGACAGCTCATTGGAAAATTGAACTTCCTGCTTCATACTCGACCTGATTGGCTTATTTAGTACAGTATTTGAGTTAATTCAGCCAAACTCCTTGTCAAGCCCATTATAATGTTGCAATGCATCTCTTAAGGTATCTTAAAAGAACTATGACTCAAAGATTATTATTTAACAAAGATCCTTCTTTTAACATTAAAGCTTTCTGTGATTCTGATTGGGCCTCTTGTCCAATCGCTAAAAGAAGTGTTAGTGGTTTCTTCATACTTTTTGGAAATGCACCTATCTCATGGAAATCCAAGAAGCACGTTACGGTCTTTCTATGATCCTGCAGAATCCGAATACAGGTCGATGCGACGTATTTGTGCAGAATTGATTTGGTTATCTCGTCTTCTTTCTGAATTACAAGTGGACAACATTACCTTTGTTCCTCTCAAATGTGACAATCAAGTTCTTATCTACATTGCAACCAATCTAGTATATCACGACAGGACAAAACATATAGAACTCAGCTGTCATTTCGTTCGAGAGAAGCTACAGGCTGGCTTAATATCTTTGTCTCATATTCCAACTCAACAACAGCTAGCTAATGTGTTTAATAAACCTTTGTATGGGCCAGCACATCAAGATGCAACAATCCAATTTGGGTTACTTCCATACCACCCCCCCCCCCTCCCCGAGATTGAGGGGGTGTTAGTTTCTATACGCTTTTCATTTTTGTTTCTGTTGATTAGTTATGGGTATAACTGTAATTTAACATTTAGGTAGTGTTTGTTTTTTGTCTGCAGATCTGCATGGCCTCTTCTGTCTGCGCCGCGCAGACCACGCGCAGACATTAGCCTTCGCAGACTGTTTGTTTTTTTGAAGACTGCAGACCTAAAAATGTCTGCGCGCCCTCTTCTTGGCGCAGATGTGGACCAGAGTCTTCTAACATCTTCAGACATCTTCTTGCCTAAAAAAACATATATAGCTTTATTTTTTTTAAGTTTTTTCTTTTAATTTATATTTTTTCCAACTTTATTAATGATAAACAATTTGAAAAAAAAATACAAAACTTAAAAAAAACGTTCGACGATACAAACATGATATTTTTGACAAATTTATAAATAAAGATTTATTACAATAATAGTCGTTGAAGTTGTTTATATAAATATGAAAAAAAATTGATAATATATTCTCATATTTTTTTGCCAAATTTTGTAAAACATTATTTAATACAGTATCGTCAATTTCACGAGAAAATATTTATGATACGTTTTTAATAGATTTAAGTGAAAAAATCGAAGTTTATTTCCATCCATTTATGTATCAAATTCTTAGATCACTAATTATAATGTTTAGTTATAACTTTGCAACCAAAGTTGTTGGTTTTTATCAAATATATACTTTAATTCATACCATTTTTATTTTTATTTTTTATACAATAATACATAAAAGTTGATCTAAATTCGTTAATTATTTATAACAAAGTCATAAAAATATTAAAAAATCACTTTGAAGTTTAAAAAAATCAGTTTATTTAGATTTCAGTTTATTTTAGTAGCTCGCAGATGTTAAAAAAACAAACAGTCTTCTTTTTTCAGACTGCAGACGTTTGGTCCACCTCTTTTACTGCAGAGGTCTACAGATGTGATCCGCAGACTGCAGACATTTTGCATCAGAAAAAACAAACAGCACCTTAGTTAGTTTCAAAAATAGTTAGCAGGTATTTGTTAAAGAGACTTATATATGTAGGTATATATTTTGTTTTCTTCATTGTAGTTGAAGTTAATCAATACATGAAGATTGAAAATCAGACTCTCTCTCTCTCTCTCTCTCTCTCTCTCTCTCTCTCTCTCTCTCTCTCTCTCTCTCTCTCTCTCTCTCTCTCTCTCTCTCTCTCTCTCTCTCTCTCTCTCTCTCTCTCTCTCTCTCTCTCTAGAGTTAACATAGTTTTTAGTGGGAAAACCCCACGAAAATTAATGACAACACGTGAAAATTAATGTGAATATATTTCCTATAAATACGGATGTTATGTGCATTTTATTCCAACATATACTTAGGTGTGAATATCGCGAGATGTTTACAAGTAATATTTTTCCTTTCAATAGTCTATCTCATGAAATATACAATAGTGAATATAATCCATAAGGACGTTCAATTAGAAACAAACGGTTTTATCAGCAAATGAAAAAAAAAAATCCTTCATAAATACGCTCTTGTTTGCCAAATAAAGAACCAAGTCATCGCATCCCATGACACTACCTTTCACATCATCTAGTTCATAAGCAATCTTATAATTATAACCTAGCAAAAGTCTTCATCATTTTGGAAATCTTATTGTAATAACGATTTGATAGGTTGATTTATGTTGAAATAGAAACACGTCAAAGTAATAATGTAAATTATATTAAGATATATTATCTATTTTTATGATAGCTCAAAACAAGTTTCAACCAACGGTTTTCTTAATTCATTTTGTAAGCGATTTTTGTTCTCAAGTTTATTACGTGTTGTTTACTTACATTTTTCTCAATTTGCTTAATAACAGTTAAGAATCCGATCATGCATGTTTAATGATTTATTACACAACTTGCCAATGGAGATATAACCTTTGTGAGTGTATATATAGATGAAAGTTAAGAAGAACCTACTTTGATATACTTTGAGATATCTCAACTATTACCATCTTCCTGTTTCTAATGACATATTTGCTAAGGAACCTAGAAACATATTTGCTAAGGAACCAAAGAAAGTAGATGACTATATCCGAAACAGGTTCCATGGTTACCATAAATAGTCTAAAATTTAATGTAAATCATGAGTTTGTAAGTACATGTCACAATAATATATTATATATTATACATAAAGTCGGTGGTACATGTCACAATAATATCTTATATATTATACATAAAGTCGGTCATGACAGGAGTGAACATTTGGACCAAACAGGATTGGCTCTTTGACTGAACCGGTTTGAGAGAAATTTGTGGACCTTGGACCGGACCTGTTGAGGTCGGTTCGGGTCTGGGTTTTTCGGTTCTTGTATCTGTTGGACTGGTACTACTTTAGGTGTATATTGTACCAGTGGCGGACCTTAGTGGGGCATTTGGGGTCCCGGGCCACTGCTCAATTTCCGGCACGCAGTGTAAAATTTTTTTTTTTTTTTTTTCTATTAGGTGCACCCGCTTGAAGTACGATGGACACCCCTACTAAAACAGTCTGCATCCGCCATTGTATTGTACAACTCGTTAAAGCCCTATCGAAACTTAATTTATCTATTACGACTTGGGAGTGAGTATTTGGACTGAACCAGACCGGACCGGACCAATTTTACAGAAATTGATAGACCTTGGACGATGTAGGTCTGGTTCCTGGTCCTATCCGATCTAGAGATCCAAATACTCACCCCTAGGACATGTATTAAATGAATACTGCAAAATGGTAAGTGAGAACATTTTCTTGGGATCGTTTCCTCGCGTGTGCACGAGCTTGTAATCGTGAGGTTGATGGTTTTTTCCAAAAAAAACTTCCTTCTAGACTAAGTAGAGTAAATAGTTTCTCAGTGGAATGACACTAAGATGCAACCAAAGTTATGGTTCAAATCGAACATGATGTTGTTCATGATAAGAATGTGAATTAGAAACCGACCTTGCTTTGTTATTGAGTATCGAAACAGTTTATATTTTGTCTTTAATGTACTTTCAACACAAAGATAAACATATCCAAGAAAATAAGAATATTTGAGTCATCGAAATGTAGAATAAGTTGATTTGAATAGATACAAATGAAGACATCAAAAATTTAATAAAGGACAAAAGCATAAGTTTTAAATTATGCTATTATCTCTCCAGATAAATTGAACAGAATAATTAAGATAAAAACTAATAGTTTTCAATCGTGAATCTATATTATGTATTTGTATTTCTCACACACATTTAAATATATATTTTTTTATGCTTGCATCTCATCTTTAATGTACAAAATTTTGAGTAAATTACACGAATGGTCCCTATGGTTTGGGATAATTTGCACGCTTGGTCCCTAACTTATTTTTTTAACTCGGAAGGTCCCTACTATTTGTTTTTGTTACACACTTGGTCCCTACAGTTTGTTTTTGTTACGCACTTGGTCTCTATCATATCTAAAAAAACTATTTTTTAAATAGGAAAAAATGGTAAGGTAGGTAAGGTAAGGTAAGGTGACGGGGGTGGAGGTGTGTTTATTTAAATAAATTAAAAAATCAATCGCAAAATAGTCTTTTTAGGTAAAACAGGGACCAAGCGCGTAACAAAAACAAACAGTAGGGACCTTCCGAGTTAAAAAATTAAGTTAGGGACCAAACATGCAAATTACCCTAAACCATAGGGACCATTCGTGTAATTTACTCCAAAATTTTACAAAAGCACTTACTTCTTAAGGTATTGGCAAAATTTCACAGATCATCCCTATAGTTTTAAGAATTGTCAAATTAAAGATAATTTTGTCGACGCTACATGAACGATCCTTATAGTGTTCAAATCAAACACAATTGCTCCCTTAGTCGTTACATCTAACTTTTAACCGGTTAATATTTTAAAAATAATCGATTTATCCCTAGACCAAAATTGAATTATACAAATACTATAAGAACGATTTTTGTAAATTTACCGCATTTTCAATTTTTGTTGTTATAAAATATTGTCGATTCTCGGATGATCCAACTAAATACAAGAAAAACATAATCGAAAGAGTCGATACTATAATAAAAATATACATAAACCTATATAATAAAACCTTTATATGTTATAGAAGTCAAATTCAACGCAAATGGCATTACTCATGATAAATTTAAAAAAAAAAAAAATGCCACTATTCACCCAAAAAATATTAAAAAACAATACTACCAAATGCACTACTCAATGCAAATGGCATGATTCTCGACTACAAAATGCAACCACGATTTTTCATTAAAAAAATAATTTTTTTTAAGGATTTTTATAACAGAATTTTTTTAAAAACCATTTTTACAGTAAAAAGGAGTTTCATATTGCAAAAACAAAGTGTTGGAATGAGTTCAACATAAAAATCATTCTACATTTGTACTTCAAGGGCATATTTGTCTTTCAAAATTGTACTACAAACAGAGATGCAATCCTCAAATCATAATAAAATATAAACATTTTAAAATCAAAAATTAAACCAAAGTTACCTTAAAAATCCTGACACAATGATCAGCTCCACAAGAAGCCAACTGCATACTCTCACAGTCATCTTTCTTCTCCACATCTCTCCATGCCAAACGATTCACAGATGAAACATGACACATAAACGGATCAAACTGGATCACAAGAGATGAATCTTTTTGGTTTTTTGTAAAACACAGATTCCAAAGCTCAATGAGACCTGATTCCATTCCGACTGCTATAATTCCATTGTTATGAACAGGATTGATGGGAATGGGAGTGGTCCAAGATAGGGCAGTGACACTGGTTTTGAAAGTAGGTAGAGTTATGAATAGTTGTATGGTGGAAGTGGAAGAAGACTTGTTGACTTCCCATATTTTTACGGTTTTGTCCCTGGAACCAGTGGCAAATTGGTGGGTCAATGGGGATGGGTTCCATGAACATGCCCACACGATTCTTTTGTGTGCTTCTTGTCTTGTTACAAGTTTATAACTGATTCCATCCATGCCACCTGTACAATACAAATGGAATGGAATTGAATTCCATGGGAACAGAATGTGATGCAATTTTATTTTATTTTTCTTATTGCTGACCTGTTCGATCTATAGAGAAGAGTGACAGGTGGCGATCCCTTGAGACTGCTAAAAGATATTTGTCATCATGGGAGAATTCCATACGAGTGACTGTTAAGGTATGAGACTGTAATCTTCCAACTGCTTTCCAACTACCAACTTCCCATAGCCATATTTCCGCCACTGAAGCCGATTGAGCCTGTAAAAGGATTGGAATTTAGTTTTTGGTACGATGGAATGGAATTGGTTATTCCATTCCTTTGAGTGATTCCATTCCCATCGTACCTTACAAGAAGAGGCAACAAGCTTCCCTTGATGATCACAACATAGAGAAAAGATTTCATTCCCATGACCATAAAGTTTATGTGATTCCGGCCATAACGTATGCCATGCTAATTGCTCTTCAATTGGTGGTTCAGTCAAAACGGATGGAATGGCATCCGGGATTGTCTCCATTGTGTCAAAACCTTCATTTCCAATTCCATCCGTTGTTCTTTCACTTAAAGCTGCAAAAACACAAAATCAAGAATTTAAAAAATTCGAAAAGGTAAATTATAATGAAATAGTGAAATGAAGTTTACCTTGAGCATAAATAGGTTTCTGAGATAAACCAAGAGCGGACATATTTGCCCCTAATGCTTGAACATCATCAACTTGCAAGTCTTCAAAATCATGTAGACATGAAGTTGCATGATTTAATGTTTTCAAGAACGATAATGGAGCTTCAAAAACCCTAGCAACTTTCTCATCAGCCCCACTTACAAATTTATAATTCCCTTTTCCTTTAATGATTGTTAAGCAATTAATATCATGACCATGAACTTGAGGGCGAGCAATTTCATGCCAAGTGTTCGCCTCATTTAGCCATGAAGCAAATATTCTAGAGGTCTGCATGTATCAAGATTCAAGAAAGAGGAATTCGCTTCATTTTTTTACAAAAAAAAAAAGAAAAAGAAAAATGGTTATCAAATACCTGATCATGGCTGACTGACATCAAATAATCACCACCCCTACCCCACACAACATCCATCACTGCAGCAAAATGTCCAGATGGAACTTTTTGGGGTTTCCAATTATCAATATCATCACCAACATTTTTCCATAAATGGAAAGATCCACCATAACCATGGGCCAATATAGAATCACCATTTGGACTCCAATGTCCACCATAAAACCCTAAAGCAGAATGACTTAACTCACCAACAGTAACCACATTCACCCAGATACCAGTTGTTCTTTCAGGTTGCCATATCATCATAGTTTTGTCCATTGATGCAGATAAGATGCTTTGAGGTTGATAACATGATAAAGAAGGTGGTTGCCATTCGACTGAATATACCCAATCTTCATGACCAATGAGAAGAGATTCTAAAGACACTTGATAGGAGAAAGAACCAGATACAAATACAGGCCCTTTTATGTAATAAGCCAAGCTGTTTTCTGCTTTCTTTTTGTCTAAATTGCATAAAGACAATTTCCATATGCGTATGCCTTTATCTTGAGAAGAGCTTACAAGGAGAAGATTGTTTGTTTCTACAGGTAATGAGAAGTCTAAGCTTCTGATCCAATCTGTATGGCCTTTTAACTCACATGCACGAACAAACTATATGAAAATAAGCAAAAGTTTCATGTGAATTGATTATATAAGATCAAGAAAAATGGGTACATGTGGAAAAATACGTACTTTTCGTGTTGAATCACTGCAATATAAATGAATCTTGTTGTCAAGTCCTCCCATTGCTAGAATAAGATGTGTGGGATTTCCTGGTAATTCTGCTAGTGAAAGTGTAACCATTGGTTTTAAACCAGTAGAGAGGGAATCCAAGCATGTGATTGTACATTCACCTGTGATGATTATTTATAAGATGTTGAAATTGGTTTTGGATCAAAGTGATAATGAATGTGATTTTGAGATGGTGTTTTTGGTTTTTTTTTACTGAAACTAACCTCCAAAAGAAGGTAAGACTATTTTCCAAATGTTAAGCACACAATCAGAAGAGGTGGATGCAAATACTGCTTCAGTTTGAGATGTCAGAATTGCAGTAATGCAGGTGACTCCTTTCTTGTGTGATTGCAGCAGTTGTGATACATTTCTCCACTGTAACCAAATTTCAGAAATAAATCATAAGCACTTGATGAGAGAAACTTTAAGGAAGATATCAATCTGGATGAAATATTTGCATGAACAATTTGGTTGAAAATGCTTGTTTGCATAGATTTTTATATCCCAGTAAAGCATTCATTCAAGTACCTTGTTTTCTGATAGAGAGAACTCCCATAAAATGATGACTCCTTCAGCATCTCCAGAGAGTAGATAATGTTTCTCCCAATTAGTAGCTACAAAAGCATAAGAACATTTAGTTAACCCCAAAAAAATTGTGTTTCTGTGTAGTCTATTTTATCAAAATGTTATAAATTGTACCTTTAAATGCAAACTTGTTGCTTGGAAGCCAATGAGTACAGTTGACTGAAGCTTTATGACCTGGTAGCGTAGTTAATATCTTCGCAGTCTGTCAAGAAAACCTCAATTTGTTTTCATTTAGGGTTTAAAAGGAGTAAGAACATAATGATCAAAACTGGAGAAGGATCGTACAGTAGGAGAAAAACCTGAGGAGAAAAAATGGAGACGGCGTTTTGAGAGCCGAATGAAACTAAACCACAGGCACCCCAGGAAACATTGTTAACAATTCGATTGCATCCTCCTCCTATGAATACTCTCTCCACACCCACTGCTCCATTTTGAACCATGGCTGAAGAAGATATTTCAGTGCTTGAGTGTGTCTGTTTCTGTGTCTGTGACTCTGCCCGTGACGGAGTCGCGAAATCGACGGCGGAGGTAAATTTTATTCAGGCGACGGCGGAGGGAATCGTTTTAGGAGGAGATTTAGCAAAAGCAGCGGGGTGTTAGGAGTAGAAGTGGGTCGGGTCAGGCAGTGGAGATGAAACTTTTATTTTGTGCCGGCCCCTACCCGAAAACTTGGATCTAAGATGAGCCCATAAAGGTATTAGATGAAGGATGAAGCCATGATGGCATATCAATGTATCATCATCCATGGACCTCAATGGAAAGTTAAGATATAACTAGGGTTTGTCCGTGTGATGCTGTAGAAACTAAGGGTGCGTTTGGTTGTGGAAAATTTTTCAGTTTTCTAAAAAAAATTTCCAAGAAAAACGGAAATTTTAAAAGCGCGTTTGGTTCGTTTAGTTTTCCAAAATTTTCCAAGAAAATGAAAATTTTCAGTTTTCCAAATTGTATTAATTATCGTTTAAATAAAAAATAATATTAATAAAAATGGAAACTATAAAAGCAATTATGTAAAATCAGTTATGTAAGGGACCAAAAACGTAATTTTAAAATATAGTAAGGGATCAAAATTGTAAATTAAAATTACCAATAATTTAAGTTTAAAATTATGAAGGATAAAAACTGATTAATCAAAATTATTTTAGGAGAGAAAATATAAATGTGAAAATTTTGCTATAAGAAGAATCAAACTTACTATTTCCAAATAAAATCTTAGCATTTTGTACCAAACTTTAAAAACTATAATATGATAGGAATTTAGTAATTTGGCTCTACAAAAATAAAACCAAATAAACATTAAGTTGGTATTATATATATATATATATATATATATATATATATATATATATATATATATAATCTTTATCTGGTTAGTGTTGGGATTTTGTAGATATCGTTTTGCATTTAACATATATGAAATGTAAAAAGTGTACTTAATGTTAGATGCTTAGATATAGCAATAGTTTCATTCAATTTAGTAACTTTTTGTCTAATTCATGAAAAGTATTGTTTTTTATATAAATTCATCACAAGAAGTATATATGTCCTGATTTTTAAAACTTCTTTATCTTGTCTGAACAAATTAAACATGTTTTGTTTTGAATGAGTGAAACGAGATTTGTTCAACATAATCTAAGATCTTGATTTCAAATGACTAGGGGTGAGCATATTAACCAAAAAAACGAACCATGACCAAATTAACCGATATAATCGAACCATTTTAACCGAACCATTACTAAAAGATATGGTGCGGTTTCTAAATTTGATTAATCGAATACATATGGATTGGTTATGGTTTTCATCAAAAACCGAACCAATATAAACAGAACCAAACCAATAATATTAATAAATGTTTTTATAATCTAATAGTAAATATATGGTATGCAATTATATTGGAAATAAAAATTTTAAAAAGTATATATTTGGAATTATATATGATAAGTTCTATCAATACAATTATATATACACAATCATTCACTTTTTATAACAATAAACTTCATGTTTTTCAGTTTTTATAAAAAAATATTTTTATTTTTATGTAATCTTGAATTATTATGGTTAACCGATATTAATCAATAAGCATAATCATTAACCAACTAAAACCGTTAACCAAAAGCAATATTAACCGCTACCCAGTGGTTATAAAAATACATTAACCAATTGTAATGGTTATGGTTCGGTTTTAACCAATAACCGAACTAAACCGCGTCATACACACTACAAATGACTCATTCGTTACTAAATGAATTACCATACACTCGACAATACACAAATGGCTAGTGTTTTACATGGATCTTTTAAATAAGTCGTTATAAAAATCATTACTCCACTTTACAATACTAACTAGTAAGACATTGTATTCATTTAGTGGACAGATACAATGTGTAGTTGAATACTTGTCTTTTATATATATATATATATATATATATATATATATATATATATATATATATATATATATATATATATATATATTCATCATATCTTCAATTTTAAGATGTATAAATTATAAAGTTGTTTGTACAAATCAATTATGTATAAATAAATCAATAATACTTACCAAAAATGGGAAGACATGAATAAGAAAGGTTATTATTAAATTCAATTTGTAGCAAAATAAAGTTATGTATATTAATTAATTTATATTTTTTAAACTAAACATCATTATTAATTAATTTACATTAATAGTATAAATAGGCAATATAAATATAAGGTTTAAAAATTAATATTTTATTTAAAAGTGATAACTTTTCTATTACTTAATAACTAATAATAAAATTTAATAATTATTTCCCCTTAATAAACTATTCACCATAAGAGTTATTTGACGTCACCGCTTTGCGCGGGCTAACATCTAATATATATATATATATATATATATATATATATATATATATATATATATATATATATATATATATATATATATATATATATATATATATATATAGGCTTAGGATCTATGGAAAACAAAAAACTCTAAAAATTATAAAAATACATAAAAAAAATACTTAGAGATCACAAAAAAAAATTTGAATTTTTTTTATAAAAAATAACAGCTTTTTCTTAAAATTCGCTGAAAAAAAAATCAATTTTTTTTTATAATTTTTTTTTTCAAAATTTTTTTCAACGAATTTGTATAGAAAGCTGCGATTTTTTCAAAAAAAAATTTTAAAAAAAAGCTTTGTGATCTCTAAGTATTTTTTTATGCATTATTATGATTTTTAGGGTTTTTTTGTTTTCCAAATAACTCTTATATATATATATATATATATATATATATATATATATATATATATATATATATATATATATATATATATATAGTTAGGTTCAAATGTAAATGATAATTATTGTGTTGTTGTGTAACAAAATCTTAACCATTAGATGGAAAAAAAAAATGAATGATTATATGATCTTTGGGTATATAGTAGTAAAATGTACTAACATGTACCATATAATAACATCAAATCCATTTAAAAGAGTATTATGGACATTTGATGTTTATTTAATTATAGAATGTGTGATAATTATGGGATGAATTTTGACCATTTTTTGAAGAATTTTCAATTACAATTTGAGTATTGTAAATTTGTAATTAATCTTAATAGATTTCAAAATTAAAACTAAAACAATCTATTAAACTAAAGAACAATTCTTAACATAATACGTGTCATTCTTGAAAGAATGTAACTTTTTTTATCGAATACATTTTAAATCTTGGCAGAATGTGTTAGAAAAAGAAATTTATATTAACATTTCACAAAATATACATATTGTACTAATATTCCTGTAGAATTTTTTTAAAATATAGTAAGAAGTAAAAGTATAAAACCGAATTTCTCTTGAGATTAAATTATAATTGCAAAATATATCATTCTTATAAGAATGACCATTAAATACAAATACAAAACTGAAATTCTCTAGAGAATAAAAGAATTAAAAAAGAAAAAAAACACAAATTACAAGCACTATTCTAACATTTTCATGAGAATAAAAGAGTTATAAGAAAAAAATACATTGTGATGAGAGTTTTTTTTTTTATAAAGTCACATGCCCATATCCCCTTCTCCTTTTGATTTTTTTTTCTTGATTGAGTAACGCCTGAAAGAATAAGTAATCCCATTTAAATGGCAATCACGAATCGTGAATCAACCACAAAGATATACATACACAAATAAGAAGAGAAATTTAAATACCTGATGCCACGTACATCTTTTTGAAGGTCACTTCCAAAACGATAAATTCTTATAAGGTCCTATGCAATTTGCTACTTTCATGCAAGGAACTCCTAGGTTTCTCAACATGTAGCAGGGTCTTCTTTCAATTGAACCGCCCCATTCTTTCATTTCATGTAAATTGATAAAGATTACGAAATTTATATTAACATTTCACAAAATATACATATTATACTAATATTCTTGTAGAATTTTAAAAAAATATAGTAAGAATTAGAAGTACAAAACCGAAGTTCTCTTGAGATTAAATTACAATTGCAAAATATATCATTCTTATGAGAATGACCGTTAAATACAAGTACAAAACTGAAATTCTCTAGAGAATGAAAGAATTAAAAGAGAAAAAAAACACACAAATTACAAGCACTATTCTAACATTTTCATGAGAATAAGAGAATTATAAGAAAAAATACAGTATGGTGAGAATTATATATATATATATATATATATATATATATATATATATATATATATATATATATATATAGAGAGAGAGAGAGAGAGAGAGAGAGAGATAGGTTCACGTGTTTAAAGTATTTATTGTGTTATTGTATGCATAAATGTGGGCCAATCAAAATTTAATAGAAAAAACAATAATTAAATAAATCAATAAGGGTAACTAGGTAATTTGATAAATAGCTTCCACAAATACTCCCTATAATTTTGCTAGTTACGTTGATTTTAACCTAATTCCCTCATTTTATAGATTGATCTGATGAATTCATCACCGGTGTAGGATCAGTCATTCATTACCGGTTGAAGACTCCTTCACGCCGACCATCCAATCGGCTACTGACCACCACCATCATCTTTATTGTCGACGACCACAACCATCCCCCTCCTTCCGTTTTTTATTCCAGAACTGAGAAATAGAGATAGTGATTGATAAATAACGAGATCGAGGTGCGAGGGATGTCCGACGATTGCAGACCCATTGCACCCGAATGACGTGCTCTGATGGTCGTCTAGATCGAAGAAGGACGGGGGGCGAAGCAGCGGGGCTGCTTTCGTCCTCTGTGGCTTTGAAGTACGAAGCAGGGAGGGTTAGATGAAGAAGTCAGAAAAGTTCTCGGTTAGAACAAGGAATCAAATGGGGGTCTCGGTGGTGTTTGCTCGACAATCCCGGTGTTTCCCCCTTGTTTTGGTAGTCCCGATCAACGACAGGTAAAAAATTGTCTCCAAGCTCTTATCCTGTTCATCATCGTTCCATTTCTAGATGCCCTTTTGACCAATCGAAATGTTTTCGCTTTCAAATACACAAATCAAGTTCTGGTAAGGTTAAAATAGTCTTTCTGTATAATGTTATAAGCCAGTTTCAGTGTTCCATATCTCACACAAACTGGAATCATTAATTCTATTTTTCTGTATAAATTTCAGGCATTCATTATTCTGTCTTGCTTAATATCGGTGTCTGTCAACTTCGATCGAAAAAACATCTCCGGTGACTTATCAAGTGTTATGTCACCTGAAAACATGTCTAGTTTTGGCATTTGGATATTTTCTATTACACGATCCTTTTAGTTGGAGAAACATTTTGGGAATCCTAATTGCTGTTGTGGGTATGGTGCTTTATTCTTACTTCTGTACTCTTGATACACAGCCAAAACCCATTGAACCATCATCACAGTTTCTCAGGTACATTTTTGACAATCCTCTAGTAAGTGTGGAAAATGGAGGTAGTGTGACAAATGAGGCAAGTCCTCCAAAACCACCAGTGTGGAACTCAGACAAGGATCTACACGCGTGATTTTTCAGGTATAAATACTTTCTATTAAAAATAACACATGTGTTTTAAAAGAGAACTGGATTCGGGGATTTCTAGAACATTGTAAGATCCAATTCGTTTTCCTTTTTTTATAAGTCGAATCCTATTTTCTTGATGTAAACTGATGGGGGAGACTGGCACTACTAGAAAAACAGCCTTTTACGACGCGCAATGTGTGTCGTAAAACGCTCAGACGACGCGCAAATGTGTGTCAAGGAAGGCCCTATCATAACAAGAGACGACACGCTTTTGCGCGTCGTCTATAGACGATGCGCATTTACGACACGCATTATGACACGCAATGCGTATCATTAAAACCCCTGTCAAGAAAGGCCATGTCATAAACGAAGATGACACACATTTTTGCGTATCGTAAATTTAAATGTTTAAAATAAATATACTTATATATTTATTAATTTTTAAATTAAAATTTGCATTTAATGTCTCATAATAGAACTAAAATACCATATACAAAAAAATACAATGCATTGCATAATATAAAATAAAATTTCATACTCAAAAAATAAAATAAATTGCACAAATTATAATATGTCATACAAAGAATCATTCAAATGTTAAACAAAAATAATACATTACTAACATGGGTTATACATTCCTATAAAACTAACAAATAATCATCCAACTCTGTTTCTTACTGGAATATGTGTGTAATTGTCTCCTTCATCAGCCTCCATGTCCAAAGTCGGATCTACCTTCCTAATCTATATGTATAACAAAGACACATGTGTTAAACTTGTTACCATTAACATCTGATCATATGGACTCGAGTGTTAAACTTGTTACCATTAACATCTGATTCATATGGTCCACAGAAAGCCATGTGTTCTTCACCTCTAATTCAACAAGATTGTTACCTGCATAAATGAAAACAAATAGAAACATTAACAGCCCAATTATGAACAATTTCACAGGATGCCATATCATGTATTACCAAAAATGATGATCATTAATAAGTCCTTTCAAGGATAATTTGGTCTGGATAGAAGATTAAACTAAATACAAATCATAAAGATTCTAAAAAACAGTCGACTACATTGGAATTGATGGCTTATTAGAAGAATAAGATAGAAATGAAATAATAAGAGTTAAAAATAACCATTGTGTATGAGGTACAAAGGGAATCTTTATCTGTACAGTCTATTTCTTGAAAGATGATAAGTAGTTCAGCCAAAAATTCACAATAATTAAGTAGCAATCGACTACAGTTTGCCAACTTAGTGAGGCCAAAAATTCACAAATAACTAGCAAGCAGCTATAGTTTAACAAGTAACAGCATGTGATATTAAGAGCCATAGAAAGGTACATAATTTCCTCTATTGAGATCACATCTGTAACGGATCTTATCATTTCACATCACTAAAAGGACGACTTCGCAATATAGCAACAGCTTCACAAAAGAAAATGAAAAAATAAATCCAGCATATAACAAACTTACAGTAAGCAGAAACCAGAGACAAAAATTTGGGGTAATACACCTGATCAACCAACAGACCATTGTGCTGCCTCACTTTGTCAACCACTTCCTGAGCTGCAGCCTTCCTCAAATTTCTCTTGATAATAAAGAACAAGATGTTAACAGATAGCATAACCGATGTAACTTGAGCAGTACATGAAATAGGAACCAAACACAGACCTCTACTCTTAGTATCTAGCTTTGTATCTCCTTTATCAAAGTCTTAGAATTTAATTCAAATTTTCAATTAATTTTTCAGCCTGATTATAATGAATACAACAAAATTTGTTCTAAACTGTAATTGGTTGGTGAATTTTAAAAAGTATCAAAGAGAAAGACATGGAAATAGATCCTGATCATCATTGTAATAACATTGAAATGAATAATACAAAATTTGTTCTAAACTGTAATAACCCCAACAAGCATATGATATGCACAAAATCTCAATCAAATTCCACTAACAAACAAAATCAACTTACCAGAAGAAAAATTCTTGATGAAGACAAAAATTACCTCTTGATTAGCACAATAACCACCATATTGCTGAGTGACTTCGCAACTTAATACCTTAGTTGATCAAGCAACAAACCTAAGTTCCTACTTTCTTCAATTGATAAGTCACTAACATTAAGTATGGGATCCCTTCTATGAAGCCATGTTATGTTAAATTCATCCGGCATCTCTACAACACATTCCTTTGTAACTGCATCATTCAACCTCACTGTAATAAAAGGACAAATCGGTCATTTTTTTTTGCTTTTTCCATAATAAATAGTATAAAAAAATATTTAAAGCTCATCATGACCTTGTGGTTGTTCCATTTTCACTGCTTCTAATATATCTTGTAGTTCCTGAAACATTCCATACAATCTTTCTCAGCTTATTCTTTTACAGAAAGAAGGGTATTTTCGTCTTTTTAACAGCAAAATGGTGAAAACATGTATACCTTGAGTCTTCCTTCTTGACAAAGGGCTGGAGTAGTTAATAATGCAGAGTATCTGCAATTAAAATTTTTATTCACAATTCACAATAAAAAGATTGATGCAATGCCAACATTTCCTGCAGCATCATCAAGAAAAGAATAAAAATAATACAACATGAAATATTAGAAGTGAAGACATAAGTCTTTATCTTCTTATTCATTCCTTTATCTGTCCTAAATGAGAAAGTTATTTAAAATGGTGAATTTAGGATTTCTACATGATTGCAATTTTTTGAGTATGACCAAAGATACACACTAAAAACACACTTAAGGGATAATGCATGCCCTGAATCTACATAACAAATGAGTGTAAATGTTGTATGTGAAAAGGGGTTTGGTTATCATCTTAAGATTATGCGTTTTAATACACGAGATGTTTCCTTATTCGGACTAATGTGTGTTCATCATGGAGATAGATGTTAGACACACAGAGAATTAGCTAATTACCTGCATAGTCTCTGGTGAAGTCAGTTGACTTTTACTAGTGAAGACAGGGTTTTGCGTTATCTCTCTGTATTGGGGATTGAGTATCTGTGAAATTGTACCAGGCATGTTAGCAAAGTAAACCCTAACAAACAAATAAATCTAAAGATAATGAAAAAAGAAGAAGCCAAAAACCAGATTCGTGTTCTGTGGGTTTGAAAGGAGACGCTGAATGAACTGTGAAATAGATGTTTCCTTAATTCGATATCGCTTCACCTCGAGGTCCTCATCTTCCTGATTTGATTTGGGAGACATGTATTCAACAAGAGCTGACGAAGAATTAGTCGAATGGGAAGGAGGAAGAGCGGATATCCTTGTTCTTCCTGAAGACGCTGATAACCCTAGTTCTTGGGTCCGCCCTTGTGAGGTCGGGAGCATAAAAGCCCTAGTTGTTCCTTGATATCGGGGACAAAAAACCTTAAAATCACCGGCGTTGTGAGTGTGAGGAGTCGTAGATCTTCAATCGTCGGCTCTATGAAAGATTTTGTGAGGTCTGATTTTTGGGTAAGGCGGGGTTGGGAATCGGTAATTTGATGTTATAGAAGGGATATAATGATTCAACTCTAGAATCGTCACGCTTGCTACCCACATAAATCACTTTGAATTGATTTGAAGACTCTCTTTTGTACACAAGGCCCGTACCTCTTTCGTAAAGCTCATGGTACCTGACGAACATAGGAAGAATATGAAAAAAAATCCAATGTTGGGTTGTATATGTGATATCTTCCTTCGTGTGAGTTTTCCATCATTGTTGAACTCAACAACATTAAACCATCACAAACACTTTCTATTGACACAATATGGACGTAAGGTTGTCTACAGTGAAACTGAGGAAGGGTGACTCAATATCCCCAAAGAAAGGAACATACACAAAAGAAAGAATTTGTAAAGATCTCACAATCTGCAATGAATCCCCCCCCCCCCCCCCCCCCCCCAATCAAAAGATTGGAGATTTCAAGCTCAAAAAAATATTTGAATCAATGGGCCGTTTGCTGCTAATTGAAACAATGGAAAATGGTCAAATAGATTTCACCATTTCGACAATAGATGGGAAGAGAAATTTGAAGTAATTATTCTACAAATAGAGCAACATCATTTTGTAGGGAAGTTCATATGTTATATATGGTGTATGATAAAAAAAAATCTTTTCGTTGTGTTTGAGATGTCCGGAAACATGGAAATACCACCTCAATTCGGGTGACATGGAGCACCTGCGTGACATCAACTATTGTACGGCTTTCAATCCTTGAAAGAACATGTGGAGATGACCAAACCATATACGAGTATAGACCATGTCTTTATCATGGGCATCATAAGGTTTAAACAGGATTTTTGTATGTTCTTACAAAGTTTGAGCATATAATTTGGACATGTATAGATATTTGTTTTTTTTTCGGAGGCACATATTTGGTGTGGATTGTTCAAGGAGGCATAGTAAAGACTCGTTTGCATTAAAAAGTCGGAACATATGTATTAGTTTACCTCAATGGAATCTGTCTTGGTTAATATTGGTGTTTTTTTATGAATTTCGGTGTTGTTTTGGTTAATTTTGGTGTTGTTTTTATGAATCTTGATGTTGTTTTTATGAGTTTTGGTGAAACTGATGTTGAAGAAAATAGTTCAAAGGGTAAACTTGTCATTTTTGTCATTATAGCATTGTACTTCTTAATTCTAACCAATTAGAATGCTAGAATGCTCCTTAGTAGGTTAAGCCAAAAAAAAAAACTTGCCCTGATGTTTTATGACACTAACCCTTCACTTGTTTGTCATTTTCTCTTTAGGAAATATTTGAAATACTCCTTGAAAATATCATGTTTCTTTACTTCCCTTCATTAAGAAACTAGGCGAATGCCCGCGCGTTGCGCAGAAGCATCTATATAACTGAAATCTTTACATGTTTTTTTTTAAATATAACAATAATATTATTGTTAAAGATATAATAATTCGTATAGTAAGGAGATATAATATATTGATTATTTTGAAGAGTAAATTACACGAATGGTCCCTATGGTTTGGGGTGATTTGCGCGCTCGGTCCCTAACTTATTTTTTTAACTCGGAAGGTCCCTACTATTTGTTTTTGTTACGCGCTTTGTCCCTATTGTTTGTTTTTGTTACGCGTTTGGTCTCTGTCTTACCTAAAAATACTATTATTTAAATAGGGAAAATTATGGGGTAGGTAAAGTAAAGTGAATGGGTGGGGTTGGGGTGTGTTTATTTAAATAAATTAGAAAATCAAGGGAAAAAATAGTCTTTTTAGGTAAGACAGGGACCAAGTGCGTAACAAAAACAAATAGTAGGGACCTTCCGAGTTAAAAAAAATAAGTCAGGGACCAAACACGCAAATTACTCTAAACCATAGGGACCATTCATGTAATTTACTCTATTTTGAATTATATGATAATATATACATCTATTATAACTGCATAATCTCAATCTTTTGAATGACCTCTACTCGCGGGTTACTCATGAATAAAATAAAATATAATATATACTTTAATGTTATTTATAGTTGTAGTTATTATTAATTAATTTTTTAAAATTTATTTTATTGACGTTTTAATTTCTATCATTGTAATTATTTAAAACATCAAACAATTTTTTTGATTTTAAAGGTAACAATATAATCATTTATATAGAGTTATTTTTAACTATTGTTATTGTAAGTTATTTTAAGCTAATTATTTGAAAACTTTTAACGATTATAAAAATATCTTTAGGAAATATTTTTGTTAAATTGATATTACAATTTAGTTTTTGCATTTAGTACTAAAATTTATCATTTTTAACTATTCACAAAATATTCTTTGGGGTTTTTAAGTGGAACTGAAATTTATATTGAAGTTGACCCTGTAATGTTATATTTAAATTAACAATTTAAGTATTTTGTCAAAACTGTTTAAAAGTTGTAGCCTTAAATTGATAATGGTTTACATACAACAACATATTAAATCTAATAAATTAAGTATAATATGTTAAAAGTTAAATACATAACTTTATAAGTAGAAGTAAAAATATTATTTTAATATTGAAATTTAGTTTATTTATGATTACACTTTAGGTTTGATACTTATTTAACCTTATTAACCAACTTATAATCATTATTAGAAAGACACTACAATTTATCACTTTTAACTATTTACAAAGTATTATTTAGGTTGTTTAAGGTGAACTAAAATTTATATTTAAGTTGATCCTGTAAGGTTATATTTAAATTAACAATTTAAGTATTTTATACAAATTGTTCAAAAGTTGTAGCTTTAAAATGATAATGGTTTACATACAACAACATATTAGACCTAATAAATTAAGTATAATATGTTAAAAGTTAAAAACATAACTTTATAAATAGAAGAAAATATATTCTTTTAATATTGAAATTTAGTTTATATATGATTACACTTTAGGTTTTGTATTTATTTAACTTTATTAACCAACTTATAATCATTATTAGAAAGAAATTGAAAAGTCATGAAAGTTTCAAATGAATGTGGTGAAAGGAAAAATGAATGGGAGTTTCAAATGAATGTGGTGAAAAGAAAAATGCTAGCTTTTATTAACCAACTTATAATCATTATTAGAAAGACACTACAATTTATCACTTTTAACTATTTACAAAGTATTATTTAGGTTGTTTAAGGTGAACTAAAATTTATATTTAAGTTGATCATGTAAGGTTATATTTAAATTAACAATTTAAGTATTTTATACAAATTGTTCAAAAGTTGTAGCTTTAAAATGATAATGGTTTACATACAACAACATATTAGACCTAATAAATTAAGTATAATATGTTAAAAGTTAAAAACATAACTTTATAAGTAGAAGAAAATATGTTCTTTTAATACTGAAATTTAGTTTATATATGATTACACTTTAGGTTTTATATTTATTTAACTTTATTAACCAACTTATAATCATTATTAGAAAGAAATTGAAAAGTCATGAAAGTTTCAAATGAATGTGGTGAAAGGAAAAATGAATGGTAGTTTCAAATGAATGTGGTGAAAGGAAAAATGCTAGCTTTATAAGTATATAATGATGGTTTTTGCACCGCATTCCACGTTTAATATTTGATTGTTGTCACGGGACTACTCGATCACCATGTGCCACTTAGTGTTTCTTCTACTAAGTTAGGCTTACTACGATTCCTCGACGATGTACTAACGACTTGGAAAGCAAGAGACAAAGGTTGAAAAATACTACAAACGAAAAAAAGCTTTTATTATACGAATACAAGAGAATACAAGGCAACTTTCCGATGATCTTGGAACAAATCGCTACATCCAAGGTTGTCAAGATCGGGATCCTACCTAGGATCGTTTTTGGGTTTGCAAGATCGGGATCGGGATCCTAAGATCCCACAAAATAAAACATAATTTTAATTTATAATTTTTAATCATGAAAAATATTTCAAACATTCAAATTTTCGTTCAAAAGTTATAAAAACTTCAAAATATTAGTCATAAGCCACAATACAAAATGATAAATGGTGAATTGGTAAAGGGCAAAAGACATAAAGTGGTAAAAAAATTCATTTGCAAAAAAAAATCAAGGGAAGGTAGGATCGGATTGGATCTCTATCCTACGATCCTACCTACGATCTTACGATCATACCTGCGATCCTACCCCAAATACGATCCGGTTCGTTTTTCATACCTAGGATCGTAGGATCGTGCGATCCTACGATCAGGATCGCGATTTTGACAACCATGGCTACACCCCTATTTATAGGGTCATTACACTTCCTCATCGGAATATTCTAGATGCTACTACTTCTTTCTTTATACAAGACTATTCTAGCATAATCTATCTAGACATGTTTACATGATTCTATAAAGATCAAGATAAGTCTTTGATGTCCTAGAGAATTCTAGGACGCTCTAGGATATTCTGGGTCAAACTAGCATACTCTAGCAGCTTCTCGAGTACTTCAGAAAATTCTAGATACGGTTCGTGACACCCTCCCCCACCAAAGTCCTTGATGTCCTCGTCAAGCTTTAGTTCGGAAAGCGTCGATCTTATCACAGAACTGCCATAAATCTTGTTATTGCTCCCAACTAGATTCGCTCTCGGGTGATCCTCTCCATCGTACATAATACTCTGTCCAGTTGGGCGATCCTATTTTGCGAACCTCTTTGTTGGCTAAGATTTCATCCATCTCCTTATCATACGAGACGACATTGGCGACTGGGGTGCGATGCGATTCAGTTCTAGATGGATCCTCCTTATCTTGATTGTACTGTTTGAGGAGACTTATATGGAATACGGGGTGGATCTTCAAGTTGGATGGGAACTCGAGATGTGGAGAAGAAAGATGATTATGAGAGTATGGAGCTGGCTTCTTGTAGAGCTGATCAAGATCAATAAAAAAATTCATATTGGGGTTACAAGTGTAGGACCCAATTAGAAAGTGACATGTTAATTTATTGATTAATGGATAAACATGTCCCTAATATAACAAAAGTACATAACAAACTTGTTATTAAAACCTATCATTCACTGTCAAGAATTTATGTATTTAGGACTAGATAGCTCAATCACATAGCTATATCCTAAGCGAAAAAGAAATTGAAAATGATCTGACTAACGAATCAAATCATCCCTACATTGTGCTTTCGATAAGATATGATTTTACCCAATACCCATATCCATTTCAATAAATGATAATACATGTAGAAGACTTCTAATAGAGAATCGACAATCGAGATAGAAGAATACTAGAATAGATTAAAGAAAGGAAAAATAGTCTAACAGTAACATAATATGAAAGTGAAACGCATACTTATTAGGATTTGAATCGAGAATCAAGATAGAAGTTAGAAGAATAGAAGATGAATGCATCTTTCTTCGGACTCGTTCCTTCGGAAATCGGAAACGGATGAGATAAATGTGTCGTAGAAATCAAAATCGCTAGAAGAATGCAGCGTCGTTTCAGTTTCATGAGTGTAGCGATCGTTGATTTAATCTTCCGTTTGATTTATTTTGTAGTTAAGTGATTAGTTGTTTTAATGGACATAACTTTTGTACTTTGGAAAATATGGGGCCCTTAGAATTGGGGGCCCTAAGCCCTAGCTTAGAAAACTTATACATAGAGCCGACCTTGTATAGAACCATAAAAAACCACACAGTTGTAACAAAATACAATTAAATCTCACTACAATCTTTGTTACACCCTTAATTAGAGCTTATACATGTGTCACTTTCTAATGTATAAACTAACAGTCATAAATATAAATTAATATGTGTCACTTTCTAATGGATAAATTAACAGTCAAATAATATATATATATATATATATAATCAATATCAATAAAAAAATTCATATTAGGGTTACTAGTGTAGTACCAAATTAGAAAGTAACACATGTTAATTTATTGATTAATGGATAAACTTGTCCCTATAGTTTTAGTTAATTTTCGTATATAATCTGAAATTAAGGATTATAAACCCACATGAAAAATCTAACCCAAAATCAAATCAATCATAAATCAAAATCAAATTAACCCATGATCATCAAAATCAAATAAACCCTCGTTCTAATTCTTACGGTTATATACAAATTTGCAGTCATCAATTAACATTGCTAGCAATGGCGAACAAAATGGCATCTCAAGTTCTATTCTTTATATTATCTGTTAAGGAAGTTTACCAATATCACATTTTCTCATATTATTAAAAAAATCTACAAACTCACTTTTCAAAAATGATGTACAACTATGTATCTTTTAAAATGGAAAGTAAATATACGGTAATTGATATAATGTGTAGGGACCATTCATATAATTTATTCTAAATGTAATTGTAGTGATTGGTCATCTATTTATTGGTTTTAACATTGTTGCACTAATTAGAAAAATATTGAATTATTAAAATTAAAGTGTTTTTTTCTCTTTTAAATTTAAATAAATAATTTAGATAAATAAACAAAAGAAACTAATTAAGTTTTAATTTAAAAATATTGAAATTAGAAGGAAAGTCAATTATTGAAATTGATATGCATTTATTATTATATTGTCATGTGGAAAAAGTTTAATTGAAAATAACCACAAAATGACATTTGACAAATTCAATGAGAATGTGACATGTGACAAAAATATCTTCATTTATTAGAGTATATATATATATATATATATATATATATATATATATATATATATATATATATATGTCACACCCCCAAACCGGAACAGCGGAAACGTTCGGGGGTGGATAACGTCATATGTAGTATCACAACAATTGCATCATAGTAATCAAAGTAAAAACAACCATTACATTGAATATATAAAAAGGTATTTACATCTGTTTGCTTCATATATATATATTCATCAGAAATAGCAAAATAAAGATGAGACTCTATACGCTCCGTCTTCTCAAAAGTCTGCCGAGGTACCTGTCTACTGATTTCCTGAGAATACAAGCGGTTTTGAAAAGAGAGTATCAACATAAAAGCTGGTGAGTTCATAAGCATGTCTTTGTAATGACAATCTATCATTGAATCTGTAAAATGTTTATATGCTTCCCAAGAAAATCCAATATTTTCTATCATATATGTTTATTACTGTGTTTTGTAGTAGTGTATAATGTATTAATTTGTATGTCTGGTTACCATCAACTGTATTGTATAACGCTGTTTTGAATGAAAACCCTTTTGTAGGAAAACCCTGGCTATCACCAGTAATGTATAGAATGTTCTGTTTGAAAACCCTGGTTACTACCATTATATATAGTAGTTTCATTACTTAAAATAAAACTATGAGTTGAAATCCCTGGAATCCTCCAGTTGTATTATGCACTAGTTTTATTAATGAAAATAAAACTAAAGAAGAATGAAATCCCGTAAACAATAAGGTTAGTTTATACTATTGTGAGTCGTATAAACATGTTTGATATGACCTAGTGACCTTTACGACGTTCTTCAAGTGTCGGATAAATGATATTTGTCACCCCAGGCATGCCTGCCTAACTGTAGCTAGCAGTTCAGGTGTGGGATTGTCAGTCCCGAATAGATCTATTCACAAATCTCACGCTCTCCCTCCAGGAGACTCTGGTTATACTATGATAGGATTTAACCTGTACCCCTAAAGGTACAATTGAAGAATTGTCTCACAATCCTGTATTAACTAGTTTACGTGTGGTTCTGTATTGTTCTCTTGTATTTAAATCCGTTGTATACTTGTAGTGTAACAATAATTATACTTCAATAATTATCTAATGTAGTACTCCCGAATTCCAAAAGTAGTAGTGTATATCATAAACTAGGTCTGTCATAGTTTATATGTGTTTTAATGTATAAGCTCTGAATTTGTAAAATTGTGTATTGAAATCCCAAACTATACCTATTATAGTTTGCATGTATGTTGTGTACTTAATTCGTGTATTGATATGAAAACTATGCAATTATGGTTGTACGTTGAAAACGTCCCTTATGCTCAGCATGTTACAAAAGGGATAAAATATCCAGATATTTTATAAAACATGGAAATCTTTTGGTTGTATCAATTGCATAAGTTTTAAATTTGTTGAAATTCTTTTGTATAAGTTCACAAAATCAGTTGTGTTTGGCTTGTATTCCCCCCTGAAAACATTAAAAATAGTAAAAGCATAGGGGTATGAACTCACCGTTGGTCGTGTGATTAGTCGGATAGCGAGACTGGGAGTGAAAACCCTTGGTTGGATGCACGTGGTACTTAACGGGATCCTAATCAACAATTAAATACATAATTGTATTTTATTAGCGAAACCATTATTTATAGTGTTAGAAAAACACTTGTTTTCGGTTTAGGAATGTTACCGGGACTCAACTGAATCGAGGAAAGTGGGTTTTCAGCCAAATTCACCACTTAAGAAGGGTTTGCGGCCGTGAAGGGATTACGGCCGTAAACGGTTCTCGGCCGTGAACAGCCCCTTGAAGGGTTTACGGCCGTAAACGGTGTTCTTGAAGGAACTTTGAAGATTTGAAGGGTGTACGGCCGTAAACGGTTTCCGGCCCTTGAAGATTTGAAGATTTGAAGCATGTACGACTGTAAACTCAAGAACAATGATGTTGGATTCGATGAAAAACGTGTTTTAGATGCTCCAAAACAACCTCCAAAGATTATTCTTGATGATTTTCGGAAGAAAAGAGGGTGTTTTGGTGTTTACGGTTGAGAGGTTAGAGAGAGAGAGAGAGTGGGAGAGTTTTCGGCCAGAAAAGTGTAAATGAGGGGTAGATGCTCATATTTATAGGGGGGTTCCATGGTCGGTGGTGGGGGCCACATGTCGCTGACCGTAAACGAGTTTACGGCCGTGAACATCACTCAGGTCGAAAACTATTGATTTTTCAAAGGAAACTCGGGTTTTTCGCGTGATTTCGGTTCCAACTCATATATAAAATTCAATTATATAACTAAATGATTTTCCAAACCAAAGGAATTTGACGGAACTCAATAAAATTCAAATTTTATTAACGGAATCGGGCTAATATTGACGGAAAAATATTCGGGTTGTCACATCATCCCCTCGATAGAGGGAATTTCGTCCCGAAATTCAAATGTAGAATACAAATCATGGACTCGGAAAGTGATGAAGATACTTCTGTTGCATTGAATCTTCGCGCTCCCAAGTGAATTCAGGTCCCCGCTTGGCATTCCAACGGACCTTCACTATCGGTATGCGACTTTGTTTTGTTCTTTTGACTTCTCGATCCATGATTTCGACTGGTTCTTCCATGAAATTAAGGTTCTCATTGATCTCGATCTCATCAAGAGGGATCACAAGTGTTTCGTCGGATAGACACTTTTTAAGGTTCGAGACGTGGAAGACGGGATGGATATTGCTAAGCTCTTGGGGTAAACGAAGTTTGTATGCTACGGGACCGATCCTAACGAGGATCTCGAATGGTCCTATGTATCTTGGATTCAACTTTCCACGCTTTCCAAAGCGTATCATGCCTTTCCAGGGTGAGACCTTCAAAAGAACACGGTCACCAACCTGGAACTCCAAAGGTTTTCGTCTCTTATCAGCGTAACTCTTTTGTCTATCTCTTGAAGCTTTTAGTCGTTTCCGGATTTGTATAATCTTTTCTGTAGTTTCTCGGATGATTTCTGGGCCTGTGAGAGTGCTATCGGGGACTTGACCTTTAGCTAGCTGCGTGTCACCCACCTCAGCACATCACAGAGGGGATCTGCACTTACGGCCATAGAGGGCTTCAGATGACGCAACCTTGATGCTGGTATGGTAGCTGTTGTTGTAGGAGAAATCGACCAAGGGCAAATGGGTGTCCCACGACTTACCAAAGTCTATGACACATGCTCTCAACATGTCTTCCAATGTCTGAATGATCATCTCACTCTGCCCGTCTGTCTGTGGATGGTAAGTTGTACTCATATTCAGCTTAGTTCCAAGAGCCTTCTACAGTGACTGCCAAAATCTCGAGGTGAATCTGCTATCCCGATCGGAGATAATGGACATAGGTACACCATGCAGACGAACTATCTATTGGATGTAGATTCGTGTAAGTCTCTCCATCTTAAATGTCTCTTTGATTGGCAGGAAGTGGGCGGATTTAGTCAGTCGATCGACAATTACCCAAATGGTATCGTACCCACTCGGAGACTTGGGCAACTTAGTGATGAAATCCATCGTAATCATTTCCCACTTCCACTCAGGTATTTCTGGCTGCTGAAGTAGACCTGAGGGCTTTTGATATTTCACCTTCACCTTGGCGCAAGTCAGACACTTGCCCACGAAGGTAGCTATCTCTGCTTTCATGTTTGGCCACCAATAAAGCTTTTTGATAAAATACAATCAAATCTCTCTACAATCTTTGTTACACCCTCAATTAAAGCTTATGCATGTGTCACTTTCTAATGGATAAACTAACAGTCATAAATATAAATTAACATGTGTCACTTTCTAATGGATAAATTAACAGTCATAAATATATATATATATATATATATATATATATATATATATATATATATATATATATATATATAATCAAGATCAATAAAAAATTCATATTATGTTAAAAGTGTAGGACCCAATTAGAAAGTGACACATATTAACTTATTAATTAATAGATAAACTTGTCCCTATATGTTGAGTTAATTTTCGTATATATTTCAAAATTAAGGATTATAAACCCACATGTAAAATCTAACCCAAAAATCAAATCAATCATAAATCCAAATCAAATAAACCCACGATGATCGAAATCAAATAAACTCACGTTCTAATTCTTACGGTTATATATAAATATGCAGTCATCAATTAACATTGTTAGTAATGGGGGACAAAATGGCATCTCAAGTTCTATTCTTTATATTATTTGTTATGGAAATTTACCAATATCATATTTTCTCATATTATTAAAAAAAATCTAGAAACCCACTTTTCAAAAATGATGTACAACTATGTATCTTTTAAAATGGAACCATACACTTACGGTTTTCTATATCTAGTTATTATTATTTTTTTTTTCATTTTTAAAAATAAAAATAATTGTAATTTCATATAACTTTAAACAATACTACATTAACCGTCATTTATAAAACCATTTCTAAACTACGATGGAAAGTAAATATAGGGTAATTGATATATTGTGTAGGGACCATTCGTATAAATTATTCTAACTGTAATTGTAGTGATATATCATCTATTTATTGGTTTTAACATTACATTTTGTATTGATCTTTCCCCATATATATATATATATATATATATATATATATATATATATATATATATATATATATATATATATATATATATATAGAGAGAGAGAGAGAGAGAGAAAGAGAGAGAATCAAGATCAATAAAAAAATGCATAATAGGGTTACAAGTGTAGGAACAAATTAGAAAGTTACACATGTTAATTTATTGATTAATGGATAAACTTGTTCCTATAGTTTGAGTTAATTGTCGTATATAATCGAAAAATAAGGATTATAAACTCACATTCAAAATCTAACCCAAAATCAAATCAACCATAAATCCAAATCAAATAAACCCACGATCACCGAAATCAAATAAACCCACGTTCTAATTCTTAAGGTTATATATAAATATACAGTCATCTATTAACATTCTTAGCAATGGCGAACAAGATAACATCTCAAGTTCTATTCTTTATATTAACTGTTAAGGAAATATACCAATATCACATTTTCTCATATTATTAAAAAAAATCTAGAAACTCACTTTTCAAAAATGATGTACAACTATGTATCTTTTAAAATGGAACCTTACACTTACGGTTTTCTATATCTAGTTTTTTTTAATCATTTTAAAAAATCAAAAATAATTGTAATTTGATATAACGTTAAACAATACTACATTAACCGTCATTTATAAAACCATTTCTAAACTACGATGGAAAGTAAATATAGGGTAATTGATATATTGTGTAGGGACCATTCATATAATTTATTCTAAATGTAATTGTAGTGATTGGTCATCTATTTATTGGTTTTAATTGCTCTAATTAATTATGCATTTTCTATTGATCTTTCTCATATATATATATATATATATATATATATATATATATATATATATATATATATATATATATATATATATATATATATAGGGTTGAGATCGGTTGAGAACTTAAAGTTTCCCGAGAACCCGAAAACTAAAAGTGGAACGTTGGATCAAAAGTAATTCGTTAAGGACATGATCGTTATTTTACCAATCTCATTTAATGTTTAATTTTTTTTGTGTTATTTAATATATTAATATAAATGTCTAAAAATTAACAAAATAACTCAAAATTTCGGATTTATTTAAAAAAAAATAATTTTCGAATTTTCTAAAAAATGGAGATTTTTTAATTTTTTTCAAAAAACATGAATTTTTCAAAAAAAATGAAAAAAATATTTTTTAAAAAACTGCATCTTTTTTTCAAAAAAAACTGCATTTTTTTTTTCAGAAAAATTGCATTTTTTTCTAAAAAAAAAAAAAAAAGAACTGCGATTTTTATAAAAAAGTGCAATTTTTTTCAAAACTGCATTTTTTTAACAAAAAAATCAACGTTTTAGGTGCATATATGCATATTTTTTCAAATGCATATATGCATATTTCTTATACTATAATATTCGTAAGTAATTATAAAAAATCTCATTTTTATTAATCAATTTATAAACACAATACAAGTATTTTATTCGATACAAAATAAAATATAAAAAAACTACAAAGATTCACAGTGTTATCATTTCTTCATATCAAGATTTCCATATTTTCTTCAATTTATCAATTTTCACATCTTCAATATTTTCCACAAATTCTTCAAAATCTACAAGCAAATTAAAAAAAAATTGATTAATGCAAGAACACTCACAAAAATGCACATGTATATATCATGTAAGATTCACATGTGATTATATAATGTGATATTCACATGTGATTGTATCTTTTAAGATTCAAATGTAAAATTCACAAGAAAAAATTTAAAAATAATTAACGAAGAACACTCACACAAAATGCATGTGTGCATATAGACGTAATTCATATGTGATTCACTTGAGATTTATATATGAATCACATGTAATTCATATGTTATTCAATTGTGATTTACATGTGAATCACGTGTAATTGATATATGATTCACTTGTGATTTACATTTGAATTACATCTGATTGACATGTGAATCGCATATAATTCATATGTGATTCACTTGTGAATCATATGTAATTTATATGAGATTCACTTGTAATTTACATGTGAATCACAAATGAATTATATGTGAATTACATGTGATTTACATGTGAATCACATGTAAATCAAATGTATTTACATGTGAATCACATGTAATTCATATGTGATTCATTTGTGATTTACATGTGAATCACATGTAATTCAATTCATATGTGATTCACTTGTGATTTACATGTGAATCACAAGTGAATCATATGTGAATTACATGTGAATCACATATAATTCATATGTGAGTCACATGTAATTTACATGTGAATCACATGTAATTTACATGTGAATCACATGTAACTCATATGTGATTCCCTTGTGATTTACATGTGAATCACAAGTGAATCACATGTGATTTACATGTGAATCACATGTAATTCATATGTGAATTACATGTTATTTATATGTGAATCACATGTAATTCTTATGTGATTCACTTATGATCTACATGTGAATCACATGTAATTCATATGTGATTCACTTTGTCATTTACATGTGAATCATATGTGAATTACATGTTATTTACCCACCAGCTAATGCATATTTACCCACCAACTACAACCACCAAACTACCACCATCAAATATTCATATACATATATAATTCTCATCAAATAAAACATATATAATATAATAAAACCACCAACATACCTGGACAATCTCATTTAGGTCATCTTCTCTTTGCAACACCTCACAAGCTTTTGTCATAATGTTGATAAAATCCAAATCAAATTTCTCATAAAAAATGTACTGAAAGACAAGATTAATAGATTTCAAAACAAATCAAATATAAAATGTACAAGCAATTCTTGCCAAGTTATGATTCACAACAGAAACCTTACACTATCCCCATATCACGTGCTATTGTGCTATGCCAAACTCTACATTTAACATCTACCAAAATAGACACATTTGTATTACCAAGAAGATCGGTACTGATAAACTATAAAGCAAATAAAGGTTCATAAAATCATAAATTATTATAGGAAAACTTATGTGATAATTTCTGACTTTTGGCTTATTTTACCATCCAATTTGTATGTTTGTTTTCAATCTGGATTGAAAATGGATGCATGGACAAATTGCTAATGAAGTGAGTAACTTCAATGCAAAAAAGCAACAACAGAAGGTGTAGAATCAAAACCATAAAGGATTTCCACCCCATAATACTTGAAAATTTCATACAACTGTTGGTAGTGGGGAAAGACCTCTGGGCCAAACAACAAAAGTGGCCTTCACAGAAAGGAACATGGTTGAACAGTGAAGAGGACCATCTATGGAGCCAATAAGCGATCCATAAGTGGGGGAGAGGGCAGAACCTTTTTTATTCTCCATTAAGTTGTTTGCAGCGGAAAGAAGCCTTTTATTTGCCTCAATGAAATGAAAATAAGTAAATTAAATAATGTGTTTGTTTAAACAATTCACACTCAAATTCTAAAAGCAATTAAAAAACATTACTAATGACGTGTGTCAACATATAACTTCAAAGAATTAACAAATCATATTCTTAAAATTTAAGAAATCAAATCCTAACAATTAACCTGTTTCATCTCCTTATAAGAAGGATTAATTAGTATGCACAAAAAAAAACGACTTCAGCACCAATTACATGGCTATAATATGCACAAAATCAAATGAATATGAACATGAAAGTTCAATAATAAGGCCTGCACAAATTTAACTTTACTAACAATACATATTGACTTTTATGGACGTGGTGCACATATTCACCAAAACAAGTAAAATTTTAACCCATCCATGTCAAGTACAAATTGCTAAAGCACAGTGATACACATAATAGGCTATAGCTTACAAAAGTGATAAAGCAATTAGATTTCACATGACATTAAATAAACCACACCTACAAAGTAAACCTAAATCCATATCATAAAATCCACCGCCAGAAATAAGAAGTTAATAAAAAAAGATTTCATCAAAATCTGGAATGAGAAGATTTGAGATGAAGATCAAGATCAATCAATTTCATTACAAAAGTAAAAGTAGAAAATTAACGATTAGGAAGAAAAAAGGATTCACCTCTGATCGAAAAGATATTGACCAGAACAGGATTAATGTTGATATGATTTATGAACTCCAGATTTAGATTGAGATCGATGAAGAAAATTTTATTTTTTGTTCTCTTCCGATAAACTGGATCGTGGAGGAGAGTTTGATTCCAGATCTACAGTGGCGACGTGAGTCAGTAGTAATCATGAAGGAAACGAGCGACTGGTTCATCGATTCGATCCTCAATATGACAATATTTTTGGCGGAAATCGAAGGTGGAGAGATCGCACGGGAGAGATTCATCGGAAGGAGGCGAATGAAGAAGTGGGGAGGCTGTTGTGAAGAACTTGAGAGATGAGAGAGAAAGCGAAAAGAAGACGTGTTTTTGTGTGTGTGGGTGTGAGTTTCTTTAATTTGTTAAATTAATTATTATGAATGATATTTTTAATTCCTAATATGCCCTTGTGGTTATTTATAAAATGTCTAAGATACCATTTAAACAAGTGATAATTACAATTACGCCACAATCAATCTAGACCATTAAAAATATTAATCTAACGTTCCACTTTTAGTTCTCGGGTTATCGGGAAACTATAGGTTCTTAAATAATCCTTCCTCTCTCTCTCTCTCTCTCTCTATATATATATATATATATATATATATATATATATATATATATATATATATATATATATATATATATATATATATATATAGGGCATGGGGAATATATGGCTGTTATGTACCTAATATTAGGTATAGAACCATAAATAACTACATAGTTTTAACAAAATAATATCAAATCTCTCTACAATCTTTGTTACACTCTCAATTAAAGCTTATGCTAGGCTTCGTATATGTTTTTTTATGGAGTTTTATAACTTTAATTTTGCTACACAAATGTGTATAAGAATATTATTCCAACTAACTGTATGTCTCATATGTCTCCATATTGAAATTTAATATAAAAAACTATAATGAAAGACTGAAAGTTTATATTAAAAACCCTAATAAACATATTCCCATAACCCATAAAAACCCATGCAAGTATATAGAGGATAGGATCGGAGGAAGTTATGAAACCAACTAAAGGATTAATAAACAAAAAAATAACACATTCGACATACATTGATGTTGGCGATGAATCATGAAATCAGAAGTAATATGAGTTCAAAGCATTAGGAGGAAGCTAATAATGAAAGAAAATTATGTTCTTTAATCAAAATTAAGTAAATTTTGATGGTTCTATACCTAATATTACATACATGACTACCATATATTCACTTTTCCTATATATATATATATATATATATATATATATATATATATATATATATATATATATATTCCATAAGAGTATTAGGTATTATTATTCATTTATCTTCTCGGCAACGCTACTTTTAATATTATTATAATATGTATCTATTTATCTTAAAATAAAATAGAACCATATCTAGTTCACATATAGCATACAATATATACATATTGACAAATAGTACCATAAAATAGATTGTAACAACATGTTAATATGTGTATGAATATGGGAAATGTTTTTTGTATATTGATAAATGAACAAAAACTTAAATTTTAGTAAAGTATAAACTTGTTATATTAATATAAAATAACATAAAATGATAATATAGATGTTGTTCTTTCAATTATTCCTATACAAATTTTCTAAGATTCTACTATGTAATTTTCACAATAATGACCATAACATCAATATTCAAATATTCTTCTATCAAATCTTTTCTATCCACCAAAGATCACTCGGAAATTTCTTCAAATTCTTTTTGGTCTTCAAACATCATCTAAAAAGCATATTCACTTGCAATCAATTATGAATAATAATAAAAAAAACATATCTACAATTGACTAAAATTTGAACAGAGAAACACTATGTATCATTGAATCAATATTGTATTAGCCTTCTAGAAATCTCTTTTTCCTTTAGCCTAATATTTTTGTTAATCTCCTTTTTGGAGTCTCACGATGTGAGACATAAGGTCTCACAACGTGAGTGTGGCTTAATAACCACAAAACCTAATTTTTGGGTATTTAAGAGAATGAGAGGCTAGGGTTACCCATCCTTAGCCTCTCTCACCCTCTAAGCCTCTGGAAACCCTAGTTTTCATGTTACCTTGAGTTATTGAGTATTTTGATTGTGGAAAGGAAGGAAAAGGAGAGAAGAAGAAGTATCTTGGGAAGGAAGTTGCTTGGGATCATCATAATCATCATCAACTCTCATCTAGGTTGGACCATTATAAGCATCAAGACTCAAACTTTATTGCATTTCATGGCTAGATCTAGATTTTTGGTCCATTTTCTTATGTTTTGACTAGGTTTGAGTGTTTTAAGTCCATAAAGTTAGCAACTTTATGGATTCAAATGGTCTCTTAAGTCTTATATCTTTTAGATCTGGGATTTGGTGGAGTAATAGAGCTTGCATGGGGACTTTAGGCCATATTTGCACATTTTAGCCTTAAATGGGGAAGGGACATGCATGGTGCATGAATGTCCATAAAGCAAGCATTTTTATGGACCATTAGGATCCCTTTTAGCTTCTGGAGGAAGTGAAATTAAGGGTTGAATGGATTAAGAACGTTGAAAAGTCGACTTTCCTTTCAGACTATTCTCACGATGTGAGAGATAAGGTCTCACGATGTGATACATAAGGTCTCACGACGTGAGAATGAGTCATCGTCCACACTAAGTCGTCTGAGTTAGGAGTGAGTCACGAATTTGGATTGGACACGTCTCACAGCGTGAGGCTTTGTTTTTGGGTTTTTGGTCCTTAACAGGCCACTAGACTTTGGGCCTTACCATGTTTGGTCCCATTTGGAGCCTTGTGTGTCATTCAAGGATTTGGGCCTTCTTGGATTAGGCCCATGATGAGTTTTGGGCCCATTTAGGAAGATGGGCCACGTTTGGGCTTTTTGGTGTTAATGGGTTGGGCCTTAGATTTGGATCAAGTAAGGAAGAGGGTAAAAGGGTCTTTTACCCTAAATATTGGGCAAGTAACTTAGATTATTGATTATGGGTTGAGATCCAATTATTAATTGGATATTTATTTGATGATGTTAGCGCAGGGATTTTCCGGACCAACAGACTGAGACTTTATCTGAGTGATTCTACAGCTTCAGTGAGTTTCCTCACTACGTTTGGCGGGTCGAAGGCACCAATGTCGGCCTATGGTTTATTATAGGATGCTAGTTGTCTATGTGACTATGCATGTATGTTCTCTGATATGCATACCAGGCAGCGCCCGAAGCCGGGCGGGGCCCGATGATTATGTTGAATGCGATATATCTTGGTGATACCTGCATGCATTTATATGTTAGATTGTATGCGGGGCCCGTATGCAAGTTACGGTGAGCCCCATTATACTCATTGGGCGAGGCCCATTATGCGAGTTAAGACGAGGCCCGTTATACTCATTGGACGAGGACCGTTATGCGAGTTAGGGCGAGACCTGTTATACTCATTGGGCGGGGCCCGTTATGCGAGTTAGGGCGAGGCCCGTTATACTCATTGGGCGAGGCCCGTTATTTGTATGGTATGTGGTATTCTAGGGAACTCGCTAAGCCTTGTGCTTACGATTTTCAGTTTATGTTTCAGGTACTTCTGGTTCGAAGGGGAAGAGCTCGAGATTATTACAATGCACACACCACCTCGTTCCGCATTTTTATATTACTCTGATGTACTTGGATGTCACTAATACACTTTGATTCACCATGGTTTTTATAATGATGTTTTGGATAATGGTTTTATTAATTTATGAATCGAAATTTTTAGTCTCGAATTTTTGGGATGTTTCAGCGGTATTTCCAAAAACTGCTTGACCTTCCTTTACATCATATCCAAATACAAAGTGTTATTTATTTTTATTGATTGACTAAAAGACCAACAAAATCGCAACAAACCCCTATTTATAGATATACTAATCTCGCTTTTCGAATCACTGAAGTGGATGCCACTAGTATTAATCATTCCTTGTTTTAACGAGTAACAGTTGAAGGGAGGGTATTATATTATTATTATTATTATTATTATTATAGAGGGTGTTTGGATATCAATATTGTCAACTTCTTAAGCCCTTAATGATTTTGTGTTTTTGTCGACCAAAATTTTCTAATAATTTTATAAAATGCCAAAAAGGAAAATATTTTTGGAAATTTTCAAGTTTTTCAAGGAGAAAATGAAAAATATTTATGTATTTTTGAAGAAATTTTAAGAAATAAAATGCATGCAATTGTAAAATAGAATAGAAATTAAAATCTTTTTCGGATTTTTTTAAAATAGAAAACAGAAACAAACATATTTTTGGAAGATTTTTGATATTTTTGAACAATAAAAGAAAATCTTTTTTGGATTTTTGAAAATAAAAATAAAACTTAATACTAAATATAGAAAAAGAAAATAAATTTGTATTTGGGACAATACGCAATACAAAACACCTCCCTATGCTTAAATATGAGCATCGTCCTAGATGCTTGGAGATACGCAATACAAAACACCTCTAAACTGGATTTTGACCTTTTATGATAGCAATCATCCAACCGGATTTTTTGTTGCACCTGTTCAGTAAGGTGATCAACTTTTTCATCTTTGACAAGGTGGTTGAGTTGATGATCGGTTGGGTATCTTCCTTTTCGGGATGCGAATCCTTTAAATGGTCCGGTAGATTCATCGTTTTCGGCTCTTGTTGTTGGTCTTCCAGTGGAAGAAGTTTCTCAATGGCAGTGGGTAGTTCACCCTCTCTTTTGTCAACCTCCAGCACCTCCTCTGGCACTTCTTCAATTTCTACTTTTTCCTCAATAACCGCCTCCATTTTAGATTCTTCCTCATCTTCCTCATCTTCATAAAGCACTCTTTGGTCATCAAAATTGCTCTTATCTTTCAAAGGATTGGAACCCACATTATGCCATGGGTCCTCTTCAGTTTGTGATGATAATTTGCCTTGAGTTTCCAATATACTCATAGATTGAGTAAGTTGTGCAAGGTGTTGTTCTAAACTTTTGGGACTAGCTTGGGTTTCTTGTTGGAAGATTTGGGTAGAAGTAGCAATGATTTTCACAATGTCCCTCAAGGACATGCTAAGTGTTTCGTTTTGTTGAGAAGGGTAAGGATATGGTTGTTGGAACTGTAGAATTGGTTGGTTTTGGTCATTTCCCCAAGCTTCGTTTTGGTTTTGGTTTTGGTATGGGTTGTTTTCCCAAGCTTGGTTGTTGTCCCACCAATGATCATATTGAGGCTGATCATAACTCCATTGGTTTGGCCAATAGTAGCTTCCCATTTCTTGCTCTTGTTCCAATCTTCCTTGTAAATATTGACACATGTTGGCATGATGTCCATATAGAGTCCAATAATTACAAGGAAGAGATGTAGGCTGCACACTTTGGTTATTTGCAATCATCATAACTAACTGAGCTAGCTTAGAAAGTTGGTCTTTGGGTACTCGTCTGTAATTCAGCACACCTTTCCACCCGTAGAATGATGGTCAGAATGAGTGGACTATCCCTACATTGGAGGACATGATTCGGGTATGTGTGCTGGATTTTGGCGGGAGTTAGGATACGTATCTCCCTTTGGTGGAGTTTTTGTATAACAACAATTATCATGCCATCATTGATCGACCTCCTTTTAAGATGCTCTATGGGAGGAAATGTCGGACCCCAATTTGTTGGGGCGATGTAGGCCAATAGGTTATAGGTAGTACGGAGGTGGTGCTCCGGACTACCGAGTTGATTCAGCAGGTGTCCTGCATGCTTCAGACCGCGTAGAGTCGACATAAGAGTTATGCTGATAGACGTCGATCAGATATGGGATTTCAGGTTGGGGATATGGTACTCCTGAAGGTATTACCTTGGAAAGGTGTTATCTGGTTCAGGAAGCGGGGCAAGTTGGGCCCCCGGTATATTGGTCCTATCATGGTTATTTCCCGGGTGGGCAGGGTTGCATATCGATTGGATCTACCATAGGAATTGAGTCAGATTCACAGTGCTTTTCACGTATCTCAGCTGTAGAAGTGTTTGGTTGATGATTCCGCAGTGGTTCATTTGGAGGACATTCAGGTGGATGAGCGCCTGAACTACATAGAGAGATTGATTGCTATCCTCGACAGGAAGACGAAGACTCTGCGAAAAAAGATGGTGACCTTAGTGAAGGTGCAATGGAAGCACTGCAAGGGTTCAAAATGGACGTAGGATCCTGAGGACGAGATGAGGGAACATTATCTGGAGTTATTGCCAACAACAGACTTCGAGGACGAAGTCTCGAAGTCTGATTCAAGTGGGGGAGAATTGTAACACCTGGTTTTCAGGTATCTTTCAGTTTGGCCTTGAATTATAAAAACTTTGCATTTTTGGTCCTTATTACGCTAAGCATAACTTGGAGTACGCATGGCGTACTCCCTTTAAGTTGGACGTGTGGTTTTTGTGGTACGTTGGGCGTACCTGGTGTATGCTGGGCGTACTCGCTCAGACCACAAACCCTAATTTTTAGTGTTTGGCCCTATTTAAGCATCATTATGGACCTTGAGGCTCCCCCTCATCATCTCTTATCCCAAGAACTTATCCCACGAAACCCTAGACATCTTTGGTGTGTTCTTGAGCTTCTATTGAAGTTTTGGTGTTCTTTTGTGCATTTGAAGAAGAAGAGACTTGGTGGTGGTGCATTGTTGGAGTTGGAGCTTCAAGATCCAGAGCTATCTTCTTCATTGCAAGCTTCTGGAGGTATAAAGTTCTTACTTTGATGGTTCCTTTGTTAAGATCTCGTTTGTGGGTAGATTTAGGAGCTTTTTGGTCCCATGACCTTGGTTCTTGGGAGTATGGGGTACTCCAGAGCTTTAGGGTGGCATTTCTTATTAGATCTGAGGTCCTTGAAGTATAAAAATCGAATCTTGGTGGTTATGGTTCAACCATGCGTGAGTTGTTGGCCTTTTTAAGGAGTTTTGGACCTAGGGTTTGGTATTGGGTCCTTTTGAGTCATGGAAGTTAGTAAAGTTGCCAACTTTACAGATTAAGACCTTATTTAGAAGTAGATCTGAGGTTTGGACGTCAAGGTCTTAAGGGATTAAGCCTTTAGAATGAGAAAAGGATCTCTTGCCAGTACGTTGGGTGTACTTCTGAGTACGCTGCGGGTATTGGGTTTGAGTCCCGTAATTTGATCGTCGAAGAGTACGTCAGACGTACTCTGGTGGTATGCAGGGCGTACTCACCAGTTGGGCTTTTAGGCCTTTGGACTAGTTTGGGCCATTATAAGGCCTTAGGTCTTTATGGATTTGGATTTCTGGGCCTTGGGCCATTTTGGGGTTTTGGGTCGTCATTATTTAGGCCCAGTAAGGGAAGGGTAAAATGGTCTTTTACCCTAGGATTCGGGGATTAAGGATTTAGACTCCCAGTTATGGTTTTTGGCCTAATTGTTAATTTGGTTTCATTTGTTTATGATTAGTGCGGGGATTCTCCGATTCAACAACCCGAGTGTTTATTTGTTTATCAGCGGATCGATGCGAGTTTGTTGACTATATACTGTAGGACATTGTGGTAGTGTGTGCTTGTTGTCTTTGTGACTCTTGTTGTATGCATGTATGCCTGATTACTATATGTATGTGGGGTGAAATAGATCCATATGGTTGAAAAATACCGATTGACTTGAAATAGACTCAGGGGTGAAATAGAACCGGTACAGCCTTGAGCTGACATTTGAGTTGAAATAGACTCAGAGTGAAATAGACCCGGGGGTGAAATAAACCCGGTATAGCCTTGAGTTGACTTGTATGTATGATATGCAGTATTTTGGGGAACTCACTAAGCTTTGTGTTTACGGTTTTCAGTTTATGTTTCAGGTACTTACGGTTCGAAGGGGAGGAGCTTGGGTTGATCGCATTGCACACACCATGTTTTCCGCATGATTGACTCTGACGTATTCTTAGATATTTGATGATGTACTTTGATTTTCTATGACTAGTTTTTATGAACTAGTGTTGGGTGGTTCTTTATTAATATACAAATGAAATTTTTGGTTATAAATTTTGGGAGGTTATATTAAGGAAAAGTATAGTTTAGTTATTTTGGGTTTTTTTTCATAATTCTTTAGTCATTTTGACAGTTTTAGTCTCTCCTCAATTTTTTTAAAGTTTTGCCACAAAACTTTTAATACTTTGCCACTTTTGGTCCCTCCTCACCTTTTTACACTTTGTCACTTTTGGTCCCTCCTCAACTTTTTACCACATTAGTTTGTGGAGTTGGTCCCTCAGCTTCAATATTCTCTACTGCTAACTACAAAGGGTTTAAGAGTTTCCCACTTTTGGTCACTGTCATTTACCAAATGTGACACCTCAAGTTTTTGTCACATGAGTTTGTGGAGTTGCCCATTTTGGTCCCCCACCTTCGATATTCTACTATACAACCTTATTTTTCTCAGATAACAACACATATTTTTAATTACCAATGATAGCAACAAATATTAAATAAAATATTTGTAGCACTATGTAAGAACGTTTTTTTTATTATAGGTAAAAATAAACATTTCAAAGTACAATACCTTAATTTGAAAAAAAAAGTTTCAAAAAAAATAAAAATAAAATAAAATAACATCCCGGGGCGAAGCCCGACTGTTTTTTACTAGTTAGTCTAGAAGTTAAAAATTCATAAACGAAATCTCGGTTGAAGCATAGACATCACCTTTATTACCGTGAAACAATTGTTATACCTCTTTCATATTAACTAAGATGGATAATTTTTTTTAACAAATATGGTGTAATTTATTCAGCAAAACAAAATAACATGTTCTATTATTATAAACAAAAACCAACATCGATAAAAAAAATAAATAACTAAAAACACAAAAGGGCTTAATCTTAGCTAGTTGTATACTTGTATACATGTACTTAGCCTAAATAAAATCCAAAAAAAATATATCAAAACCAACATCACAAAAACTTAGTAAATTATGGCGAATATGACATATCGCAGTCATTTATCGGGTTTAGCCACGGTTTTGCAGATTGGACATTCGTTTTTGTAGAGTAGCCATTGTTTTATGCAATCTACGTGATGGTAATGCCCGCATTCAAGTTTTCCCAAATCTTCATCTCCTTTACACTCCTCCTGAAATTCACAAATTATTTATTTTGACATTTACACATCATTTGTTACACAGGGCATAATAGAACATGACATTATTGTATTAAGTTTGTTATATAACTTTTTATGTTGTCCAAAAATAATAAAATACAGTATCAAAAATAACCCTAAAAAACTTGTTGAGTTCCATTAGCTCAAATCCAAGTACCATGTAACAATAAGTATTTTGAGATGAACTTACTTGACATATGCTACATTTAGAGTCTTTGACTTTGGAATTAAAGTCAAAGGACTTAAGGAAGGATTTCTTAGGTCTTCTTAAACAGTCGAGTATTTCTTCTTCTTGCAAACCACCACCAACGTACCCGATTCTGTCACTCAATTCCACCAATTCCTGCACAAAAATGCCGAATCAGTTTGATTTTTCATGGAGTCAAAGCTTGAATGAAGGAAATACCTCGTATGACATGATATCTGCGTTGATCCTCCATGCTCCAAACCGATCGCTTCCTTCTAATCTCCCATCCAACAATGGATTAAGTTCCAACATCACAATCTGCAAATTTTGTAGCTTATGTTACTCATCGATTATAACGCTCGTTTTACCAGATCTAGATTGCAACTCGATTAAATGCCATCGTTTACAGTAACAGAGCTTTTAGCATAGTTTTCAGTAATGAAATGAGAATCAAACCTCAGATATTCCCCCAGGAGAACGACGTTGGAGACGAGTATATTGCCTCGAATCAGATACATTTGATCTTATGAAAGCTGTAGCATCGACTTCTGTAGTGCTCCATGGCGGCTGAAGATCCGCCGCTTGCCTTGTGGCACGAGAACGCTATCAACATGGTAATATTTTTGTTATTGTTCATCGTCTCCATGCTTAATCGTGTTTTTTCGATATTATTTATGGACTTCTCACACAAAAATTCGTTCCATTTTCAGTAAAATTTGACCTGTGTTTGACTATGGCGGATTTAAGAAGCTTCGAAAGAACTTTAAGAGCATATGATATGATACCTGTCGGTGATTTCGTCTATGCGCATCAGCACTTGTACTCTGTGCAACATCATATGTAAATCCAATCCCGGGAGGAGTACAGCAAACATCCGGAACAATAACCACCATATTTTCCTGGCGTGATCCACCGTTTCTTCTCTGTTTCTTCTTCCTCCTCCTCCTCCTTCTCGTATTTTCCGGCAGGATTCGCCCTGGAGGATGCACAGCCACCGCCGGTGAGGAACACCGACCACATCCCAGACTCAAAAATCCAAACAGGTTTTTCCTGGGAGGAAGACGTTCCCTGGATTCAGTAACATGAGTTGAATTAGGGGTTGCAGAGTGTGATTTGATTCTTGGTTTCCTGTGTCTTCCATGTTCAGGAGTTACAGTAGTGGCCATTGATTTTAGAGCTGAATGAGGAGAATTTTCATGGATTTGGGTGGAATTGATGCTTTGTGGAAATGACAACTAATTGTGTGGGACTATGGGCAGCTTGCAGGTGCGTTTGTCTTCACCCTTGTTCTGTTTTCTTTGGTGATTTTCTTTGAGGTTTTTGCAATATAAACAAAATACTTATGAGTATTTTCAAGATGCAAATTCAAATCCAACCTGTCCCACTACTATCGAATACCACAAAATCAAGATTTTATGGTAATTCTGTAATACAAAAGTACAATTGGACAGCATAATATTAACATAGTATGCAATCACAGCCTCACACTTGAAGTTTTATTAATATTTCATCAATTTATACATGCAATATTTCATAAGGTATCAAATTTATTGTCGAAATTAAGAGGTATAAATCGGTAAACAAATATTTTTCTACATTGTTTAATAAGTTGATAAAAAAATGACCACAATTGCATAAATATATGGTTAAAATTTTTATGAGTATCTTCAACTTTGATACAATACTAGTATATGATCACTTTTTTACTTGTTTATATCACATTGATTTTGGATATATATATATATATATATATATATATATATATATATATATATATATATATATATATATATTTAAGTTTAAGATGTAGTTGTGTTAAACTATATGCTATTTTTTGTTATTAAAAAACTTGGTTGGTATAATTGGATCATGATTAACCTTTTAAAAGAGTTGCTACTTTTGTAACGTCGACTTTTTACTATAGATAACAAAATTTTATTTTCAAATAGTTAATATTTTTTAAAGTTTTCATAAAAAATATATATATTATATTTATTCTTGTTTATTTTAAATGTATATAAAATCTCCTCATATACTTTATCATTTTTAATCGTAGGTCATATATTTGAAAAAAAAATATATTTAGTGGCATTAAGTCATTAACATCTAAATAGCTAAATAAACAATAATATAGTATGTGACGAGAACGTTCCTTTAATCTTTAATGTTTGTGTTTTTGATAACTACCTCATAATAAGATAAATTTTTATAAATATATTTATTTTATTTTGTATACTTAGTTAAATACATTAACTAATCAAAAAAACAATAACAATCTAGTATCTAACTATAACTAGAATATAAATTAAGATGTTAGCCTTTTAATTTATCTTCAACAAATTTTAGAAACATCACTTTTTTTTTGTAGACTGTTAACAAATATAGACCTTGGAATTTATCATATACGAATCATAAAACCAACTTATTTCATTTTATAAAATAGTGATAATACACTCATATGTCGTATTAAAAACCAATGAGTCATGATACATAAGTATTCAGTGATAACAACAGAACAAAATAAGTAGTGTCCGGTTTTTTTAAAATAAAATAACTTAAATATATTAAACGTTTTAGTTTAAATTATTAAGAAACTCTACGTGTACTATATTATAATCAACGTGGGGTAGAAGCGTAGAACTAAAAGTCATTAGAAATCAATAAGTATATTAAATTCAAGAATAATGAATAAGGCATCCAATGTGGCCCAAATAAGGAAATACGCTACAATTCATTCATTCCTAAGATATTTTTATTTTGAAAAAAAATGAATCTTGAGAATAATGAAAAAAAAAAGGTTATAGACTTATTATATATTTTAGATTTTTAAAATTTTGTATCACCTTCAAGTATGAGAAAATAGTCAAATACACAAAATAAATGTAGTAGTGTGAGTTGTATTATGTTAATAAGTTGAGCATATGTTGCATACATCGATCATTTATATATGAGTTGCATTATTTAATTTTATATGTCATATTTATTGTTTAAAATTATTACTAGGTATTGTTATTTTAAGATATTGTTACAAACATGAGGAAACTTTACAAGACTTTTTCATTTGTATTCGGTATTTTGTTAATAGTAGTACTCAGTTTATGGCTTGAGTTGTTTTCGTATCTATGTACTCATGACTCATGAGCATAGTTGATATAGTTGTAGGCCCACATGGTTTGGAAGCACACCCTTTGTTGACATTTGATAAGGTTGGGTTGTTGTTTTAACTTTTAAGAAAAAATTATGTTGGATATACTTCTTTTGAGATTTAGATTTTATATATAGATACATTTGGAGATTTTTTGGAGTTGAAAATAGCTAGTCATTACTTTTCGTAGTTATGTCTTGTTATATCCCTCTTAGACTTTATTAACACTTATTCCATCATATAAATGTTTATTAGTGTGTTTATTATAATCATTAAAGTATAATGTTATTTCCTTTTGGTCATATGAGGGGTGTTTCATATGCATAATCATAAATAACTGATATAACATAAAATTTGTTGTTATAATATTCCTCTTACATCAAAATGGTGCAAAGAAATAAGGTTGGAAATGAGTTTACACAAAAATAATATAAAAAAATGGGATTTGAAATGGAAAGGCCCTTAATATCGATTATTGTTAATAATCGACTACAATATGTACATTATATTTTACTCTATGTAAAAAATTATTGGTTTGATATATTCAAAACCACTAAATATGTACACATGTGGATTCCAAAACCTTCAAATAAACATTCTAGAAAACTTCTAGATTCAAAACCTCTTTTTGTGATTCTAAAAGTTATTTTTTCGTAAAGTTCCAATGTTAATCATGATTCCATATTATTTTTGTTAATTTTAATGGCCAAAATAGTGAACCCAGATCTTAGGTTGGTTAGGTTGGTATGGTTAAAACATGTTTTTAGGCGGTAAAAATATTTGGAGGAGAGCCGATGGAGGGGGCTGCGATGTACACACTACACATTCATTGAAAAAGTTATTATTTACGATTAATACTTAATTCGTTTCAAGAAGTTGTTCGTTGATGACATTAAGTTCCTTACTACTCCGTTTAGTGAAGAGGAGATTTGAAATGCTATTTGGTGTTGCGGTAGTGACAACCTTTAACTTTTTGAAGCATTACTGGGACTTGATTAAAAGTGATATTATTTTGTTCATTAAAGACTTTGAGGCTTCGGGTATTTTGGCGAGAGGTTGTAATTCCTCATTTATTTATTTATTACCGAAAACTAATGATCCGTTAACTTTGAAAGAGTATAGACCTATTAATCTTGTGTTGGATAAGATCATTAACTCGGAGCAATCAGTTTATGTTAGTGGTAGAAGTATCTTGGATGACCCTCTTTTGCTCAATGAAATTGTCTCATGGGCCAAAAAAGTCAAGAAAATGTGTTAATTTTCAAAGTTGATTTTGACAAAGCTTTTGACTCTTTGAGTTGGGAGTTCTTAGATTCAATCATGGAGCAAATGGAGTTTGGGTGGAAATGGCGTAGATGGATTAAAGGATGTCTTTCCTCTAGTAGGGCTTCTGTTTTAGTTAATGGATCTCCCACCAAAGAGTTTGATATTTGTAGAGGTGTGAGGCAAGGTGATCCTCTTGCTCCATTTCTTTTTATTAATTGTCATGGAAGGTCTTCATATTTCTATGGAGGCGGCTTGCGATCTTCATCATTTTCATGGTCTTTCTCTTGGCAACAACGAACCTTCTATTTCTCACCTTATGTATGTTGATGATGTGACTTTTGTAGGGGAACGGTCGGAGATTAATTTTGTGAATCTTAATAGATTACTCTGTTGCTTTTTCATTGCTTCAGGTTTGAAGAAAAATCTTCATAAAAGTAAGGTATATGATATCGGTGTTATAATTTTGAGGTTGACAGACTTGCTAGCATCCTCAAATGTGAGTCCGCTTCTTTTCCTTTCATTTATCTTGGGCTTCCGGTTGGGGCTAACATGAAACTCACCAAAAAATGGAATCCGGTGGTGAAAAATTCAAGAAGAGGTTATCGAATTGGAAGGCGAAAACTTTGTCTTTTGGAGGTCATCTAACTCTTGTGAATTCGGTCTTAAATATATTGCCTCTCTACTATTTTTCGATCTTTAGAGTTCCTAGAAATATTATCCACGTGCTTGATGGTATTAGAAGGAGGTTCCTTTGGGGCGGCGATGATGTAAAGAAGAAAGTCAATTGGGTTGCTTGAGAGTTGGTCACTAAACCTAAAAAGGAGGGTGGTCTTGGTGTTGGTTCTCTCGACTCGGCTAATTTGGCTCTTCTTGTCAAATGGTGGTGGAGATTAAAAAATAGAGGTAATTCCTTTTGGTCTACATGTATTAAGTCTATCCATAAATTAAAACTTATTGATGACAAACCTATCACCAAGAATTCCATTAAAGGTGTGTGGCTAAGTATTTCTCAAATTTATGTTGACTTGCAATATAAAGGGATTTTCCTCTCGGGGTTGTTTAAGAAGGTCGTTGGAAATGGCTGTGGCACTTTTTTCTGGAAATTCATGGTGTAGTGATATTCCCTTGAAAGACTTATTTCCTAATTTGTATGTTTTGGAGACAAGTAAAGACTGTCTTATTCTAGATAAACACGGTTTTGATAGTGAAGCTGGTTCAAGGTGGATTTGGAGCTGGTCCAAACAGCTTCGGAGAGGCAGAGAAGCTGATCAATTTTCGGATTTAATGGCTTTGATTGACAATTTTCAGTTTGTTGGTGGACCGGACAGGTGATATTGGAATGGTGACGGGCCGAGTGATTTCTATGTTAAAGCGCTTAGAGGATTGATTGATAAACAACGTTTCAATGAGGTGAATTCCTTTAAGTGGTTGAATTGGATTCCTTTAAAGATTCACTGTTTTGTTTGAAGATTATTTAAAAACAGGATCTCACTCTTTCATAACCTTTTGAAGCGTGGTATTAATGTCCAATCCTCTTTATGCCCCTTTTGTCGGATTTGTGAGGAGTCTCTCGATCATGTCTTCTTTGATTGTGATGTGGTGAAGAGTATTTGGTTATGGATTGTGGAGTGGGTTGCGGTTTTAAAAAATCCTACTAGTTCATGCTTGGATCTTCTGGAGATGTTGAATTCTAAGGCGATGGACAAAATAATTCAAAAGTTAATGTTGGCGATTAATTATTCCACCTTATGAGTTATTTGGAAAACAAGTAATGATATTGTTTATCGAAATGTTCGGTGAGCTGTAATGCTTCTAGCGGATGACATTTGCATTAACACGTTTAAATGGACTAAATACAGATCCAAGTTAGGTTGTCTTGATTGGTCGATTTGATGTATGTCTCCTATTACGAATGTTCTCTTATACTGGGTTGAACTCTTTGTATTTGGCTTAAGCTCGTTGCTTGAGTTTTTGTCTTGTGCTGATGATATTGCTCGCCCTTCAAAAAAAAAACTTATTTTGAAAATTTTTAAATTGCTCGTTTTACTATGGGTTGACAACAAACGTAAACACCGTTAATGAGAGGGACAAAATATGTAAAAAATAAAAATCGAAATAATCATGGACGATCGGAGTGAAACACAAAATATCAAAACAAAACGTGAATACTGGCCCAAACCATGAGGATAATTTTCGTTTTGTTGGGTAGATGGTTCGATCATTCTCCCACCTGCTTTCCTCATGTCTGAAAGGGCGAAACATCATCCAACTTCCCCTTTTACTAGTTTGTCCTAATTAAAAAAAAAATCTTAAGAGTTTGATGCAAACATTTTATTTTACAAAATTTCATCAATTTTTTCTGTTTACTTTTCATATGTTTTATAGAACTTTAAAAGAAAGTAAATCTAAATCTTTGTTTACAACTTTGCTTTCTTTAAAATTTGTTTTACAAAAAAAAAATTCAAACATAAAAATACGATTTTTTTTTCATCTTCGTTTTACGTATGTTTTCTTAGTTTTTTGTTTTTATTAAATAATTTTTTTATAAATTCGTTTTTATGATTTTAAAAACATATAAAAATTGTTTTTTACATAATTACATTTTACAAACTAAAAGTATATCAACATGATCTAGTTAGGGAGGTTCTTTCTGTTATATTTAGTCGCGTCAGAGTTTCTGCCAAGAAAAAGACACATATGTGAAAGATTTATATGTCTAAGAATCATTGTAGAATGTATTTGCTAATGATATATGATCCTATAATGTCACACATTATAGCAAATTATCACTTATTGATTATTTATTAGAATTTAATTACTTAAAAATATTATCAACACTTATATTTAATTGAGAAATTATTATTTATGGAAATAATATTTTCTAAGAGAGAAAAACAACTAAAAACTCATATGATATGATTTATAAGTTGGGTACATTTTAATGGATTAATTAGAGTCAATTTATATAAAGGTAGCTTATATATAAAAGGTTACACATGCTAGTATTTAAGAAACAGTAAGACACACACCAACATCACTTCAAAGTGATGGTGTCGTGGATCTCTTCCAAGGGAAGAGATTGAGTGTTGGTTTTACCTCTTTCATGTCATACTTCTTACAATACCATATTTTGACTTTGTTGAAGATATGGTGCATTTGTACACATGTGTAGGTATATAAAGAAGAGATTAGACAAAAACCTTGCTAGTTTTTTCGCTTCTTTTTCTTTTTTTTTTTCTCTCAAAAGCCGAGAGCATACATGCTTTCTCCCCTCTCCTCTCTTTCATTGTGTAGTGTAGAGTTTAATGTGTTCTAAGTTGCTTCTAATTTAAGGCTTATATGGTATAAGTCTATAAGGCTTAAGAAGTGTTTAATACAAGTGACGACTATGATCTTGAAGTGGTTTACTCTTGCTTGGTGGATACTTCTAGAGAAACTCTACTTTGAGTCATTGTCATTTTCATCAACTTCCAACCTTCCGAGATGAATCAAAATCTTCAAAGGTTGTAGTTCTTTTTCTTTCTATGGCTGATTTAATATTTTCATGATAGCAAAATGATATTTGGTGGGTATAAAATGGTTTTAATGTTATTCAAATTTTAATGCTTCTGTTGCTAAACTCATAGTTTATTATAACTATTTGTGAATAAAACTCAACAATGTGAACTTCTTGAGTGATTGTTAGAATGAAGATCAACACTTAGACCAACCAATGTTTTAGTTTTTGGATGGGTAAAATAGAAACATGCATGTATGGATCTAACATAAGTATCCCTTCTTATGGATTTGGGGAGTGGGTTCAGACTGTTTTAAAAGTCATCTCATGCAAAATGACCAAACATGAGAAAGTGTGCATGAAAATATTAACATGCGTGTATACCTTTTGTGTTTCATACTTTTGTTTTTTTTGTGCTAGATATTGTGGAGTTTCTCAACATAATCTAACGGTTCATGCATTATAATGTTACTACCCCGAGTTCTATAAATGTGGTTTTTAAAAGAATTGATTTTGACATCCAAAAATAGTTAGTGACGCAACCTTTTCGCGTTTAACCGCTACACCTTTATAGAACATTTTCTTCAAGTATATTATATAAAAAATATATATTCTGCCATATTTTAAATTATATTTTATGTACATATATTTTGTTGCAGATGTTACACCTATATAAAACATTTTTTTCTAATAGTATATTTTTGTCATTTAGATTTTTACCACAATTATTTTGTATGTTGGCAGCTTGGTTTTTATGTAGAAAATATTTTTTTAATAAAATATGGAATGGTGAAATATTATATAATAATATCTATAATAAATTATTAAAAAAACAAAAATCGAAAACCAAAATAGGAGGACTATTGGGCCAAATGAGTTCAGATCGAGTCTTCTGGATCGAGAATAGTGATTAGGCTTTTTTCCAGTCAAACTCAAATAAATAGGACATGGGCTGTGGATTTTCAAAAACGGGCAAAAGTCTTGCTAAACCCGGTTCGTTTGCACTTCAAGTTTTCTAATTCTAAAATATAGCCAAAGGTGAAAGGAGAGTTTAACACTTTTTAGAATATAGATACAGTAAAAAGTTAACATGATTTGAAATTAGCCTATAAGTTTTAAAAAAGAAATGATTATCTATTGTTTAATGATGACAAAATCAGAAAACCCTTTATGGACCAACATGCAACATCAACTATTTTTTCACGCCAAAAAAAAAAAAAAAAAAAACAAACGCACCAATCTTTGTATACAAGGACAAAAGGTCCATCAATAATTGAAAAACCGAACCTATGTTTACCACAAGCAACAAAAAAATTATGCAACAAGTTAAGTTTAGGGTTATCATTATGTTTTAGTTATTTTGCAGTTTAATCATTAAATTTATTTCAGTTAATAAAATTTATCTATTTTTGAAGAAAAAAATCACTTTAGCCGGTGGTACTCATATTTCTAGTTTAATATATGTTAAATTGACAGTCTCTTATTAACTTACATAACAACATCATATGTATTTTCTAAAATAACATCCAACTTTAAGAAATAACTTTTTATTACCTATATAATATATGTATAACATGTTAGTCCAAATAAAAAGACATTGCATAAATATAATTTTTATTTTATAGAGTGCCATGACGAGAAACCATGTTATATTCAAGTTTAACACCTCAAAAAACAATAATTATTGATTTACAGAAGTCATAATGAATAATGTTTTTAAGTACATAACTTTTGTTAATCGGAATAAAATATGATGATTAAACGGAAGAAAAAAAAAACTATAATTATTTTTATGTATATTTATCAAAATATGCTAAAAATAAATAAAAAAAACACCAACAAAAAGAAAAATAATTTGTGAAACATATAATGTGGGTGAGGCATGAATGACGGCCTAATTGCGTTATGCGCGCTTCCAATCAACGACATATTTGATTTTCATTCAACCCCACTTTTCTTTTCCAACTTTATTTTATCTTTATTGATTATTATATTATTTAACTGAATTTCTATAAAGATATCAAGACAAATGTAAAAGTATTTGATGATAAATGTTCTTCATCAAAATGTTATATTATTATATTGTTCAATTTAATTTTTTAATATTATATTTATCTTTATAAATTTTCTAAATGTCATATTTTTGTCAAATCTTTTTATTAATATTTTTAATAGTTTATAATTATTTTTCATATCTTAGAATTATTAAAATAATTAAAGATTTTAACCATATTATCCTTACGTCTATAATCATGAAACATCTATTTCTAAATTGTTGGAATATCGTTATCTTGACAAACAAAACGTTTCATCTTCAGCCCTCTCTGGAATGTATGCATTGATGGTTTAGTTTTTGTTTTTGACATTTTGTTGAATAGCATGTTGTAGAGCGATGATATTTTAGATATTACAATTGATATTTTGATATTTAAAATAACATATATGATATTTTTGATATTTAAAAATGACATATATGATATTTTGATTTAAAAAAAAAAGGCATATAGGATATTTTAAATTTGTATTAAAGGTAGATATGATATTTGAAAAATAAATTGGACAAATATGATATTTTAATGTCTAATAAGGGTATATACGTAATTCTTCCATTTTAAATGATAATAGAAATACATGTTTATAATTAATTCATTCCGTTATCAATAAATTAATTTTTATTTTAAATAAAACTTATATTTTATTTATTATTAATTGAGATATACATACTTTCTCCAACAACAAAAGTTTGCAGTATATATAAAAGAGGATATTTATACAAGATATTGGTTTTTCAATTATGCTATATTAGTTTTTAAAAGAATTTCTATATGTATTTGTGAAATACTAGTATATTTGTAAATTGGCCATCACTAACATATTAACGATAACTACCTTATATACATAATAAATATATTTATTATATATAATTAATAATTATTCGATAATATATCAAAATAAAAATAATTATGTACAATTTTTATATATAAATTATTAAAGTATATAAAATTATCAAAATCGTGAACATGATTTTAGTTTTGTAGAAGTTTGTATGTCTGCTTTAAACTTTAAAGTAATCAAACATTTATTATATTATAAATTTTGTTTATTATATGAAAAGTAGTTAAAAAAATTATTAAAATATAAAGCAAACGACAATTACAAAAAAGAAAAAGAAACTAATAAATAAGTTTATTAATTAAGTATAATATTATATTACAAAATAAAAATAATAATGATGAGGTCAATATAGCTTGCAAATCTTTCTGGTTTAGGCCTTGTTTTATAGTCATTTAATTTTTTAATCAAAAAACATTTTTACTTTTTAAATTTAGGTATTATTTGGTAGCATCTGTATTTATGTCCCTTAAGATATACGACATGTGTGAAAAAAAAAGTATTCCCTCTTTTTCCCTAATCGTTCACCTATTTTCCTTCTTCTATGTTTCTCTGTTTACTTCATAAATAATGAATCCCTTCAACTTGATAATAACTAAATTGTATTGAAAGTGACATCCTTCAGTTAGGGGTGTAAACAAACCGTGTCGAGCCTGATCTTGAGCCTGAGTCTGACCAAGTTCGAGTTCAACTCGTTTAATTTTTAAGAAGTTCGAGCTTGAACTCAACTCGATCCAAGCCTTAAGAATTAAGCTCGACCTCGGCTCGTGAACTATATATATATATATATATATATATATATATATATATATATATATATATATATATATATAGAGAGAGAGAGAGAGAGAGAGAGAGAGTTATGTTCCAATGAGAACATTTTTCCCGTGACAATTTGAGAACATTTTTTAGCCTATGAGTTCAAAAAACAAGCGTGTTTGTTATTCAAATACAAATTACCCACCTAACTTCCCCCACCATATTATGTCATTCAGATACAAATAACCGATGCCGGAGATGAAATCCACACAACCGTAGACCTGTTCGTCACTCACGTCCTCACCTTCTTCGCCGCCAACGATGGAGTCGTATTGGAAAATATCATCGGGTGGTTCATGAAAGAGGTCCAAGTTGCAGAGTCGCTTGAGGTCCTGTTGTAATCGTATACCATGGTGGTCACCATTGACCTCAGGGGGCTGAGGTAGGAGACTTAAAAGCTTCATATTAACAGTATTTCTTCTTCTTTCTCTTTGTGCCCTAAATCGATTTGTCGTTTCCATCTCCACATGATGATGGTCAACTAGTGGATTCTAGGGTTTAATTCATTTAAGTTCTAATAATTAGACAGGCCTATGTGAGGATAATTATCAACTATTTGGATTGATTACGAGTTCGCTTTCACAACGTCAGTAATTGATAGTGTCATACCACAAAATATATTATCTACACATAATACATCAGAATGGATTTGTGAACTTTTCGGCTAGTAAAGTTGATATTTGTAGAGTTTATCAATGTTGCAGGTGGTCACTCTTATCTCTATAATTACACACACAATCATAATAGCTAGTAAAGTTGATATTTGTATAGATTTTTTATGAACACCAAGTGTTCGATGAAATGCCTCAATGAAAAAGTAGCATTTTATGTGAAAATCCTTAACTTTGAACCCTCATTAAGCCAAGAATTAAGGCCCTTAGGTTAAATTGAATTTCATATCTTAATAGCCTAATAAGTAACCAACAATCATATAAAAAGTGATAAACTTAAGGCTTAACCATTAAGTCCTTAATAGAACACCAAAATTAATTTAAAAGCTATTATGATCAATTTTCCCAAATCTGTCCTCCAACTTCTAAAATTCGTGCAGGTCAATAAGAACACCTAAAAATCATGAGACTTAGTTTTCTGGAAATCTTAGTTTGTCTAGTTTCTTCAAACTTTGAATCACATTTCGAAATTCCAACCCCTTGAGGGGTAAAATTGGCAATCTTTTCAGGCTGGTCCATGCTGTCACAGATTTCATGCACTGTCTTCAAAAAATCATAATAAATTCATTAAAACTCCAAATGCCAAAATTCCAAAGCCTATAGTTAGATATGGATGTATAGTTTTCAACATATAAAGGTCCTGATGTAATTCTTAGTAGATCGATACAGTTTATTCAAAGAGTGTTGAGTGGTCCAGAAAATGACAACTAAGAGTTACCAACTTGTAAATTTAATATAAAATAAGCCAAAAATCATTAGAATGAGTTCTTTCTGAAAAGATAAAAGGGGGAACTTTACCAGTATAATTTTATCAAAATTTAAAAATGGGTTGAAAGGTAAGAAAACATATCCCAAACAGAGGACAACAATCAAAGAGAAAATAAGGAAATATGCACATAAGTTTTATAAGATAAATACAACAAACACAAGCTAAATAATGTTATAATTTTTGTGTAGGTTCTCGGAAAGGAAAAGATCCATCTTGCTCATGCTAGCTAATTTTCAAGATCAAGGAGGTGAGTACTAACTCTCCTATTATGTCGGCATTACTTGTTTTATGTTATTGTTCATAGATACCCTAATAACATGTGATTATGTCTATCTAATCACATATGATTTATGTGGCTAAGATTCTTTTCGCGTTCTCGATTCAATAATCGTTTTTTTCCAATTTAATCATATGTGATTAAATACATTTAATCAGATGTGATTATATGTTTCTAATCACATATGATTTTATTTGGAAAAAGCAAATCTTGTCTATTTAAATAATATGTGATTAGATATATACAATCACATGTAATTATATATGAACGCGAAAACAAATCTTTATCCAAATTAATCATGTGTGATTAAATACATATAATCACATGTGATTATATGAATCTAATCACATTTGATTTATGTGGACATAATTCACTTTTGCTTTGTCGATTCAATAGTTGTTCTCATGTATTTTATCACATGTGATTATATTTATAATCATATGTGATTAAGTACATGAGCTCAACTATTTAATCGAGAAGGAAAAAATAAATCTTGTCCACCTCAAATCATATGTGATTATATACATATAATCATATGTGATTAATTACACAAAAGCAATTATTCAGTCAAAACCGCAAAAATAAATATTGTCTACATAAATCATATATGATTAAATACATATAATCACATGTGATTATATGTATCCAATCATATATGATTTATGTGGATGAGATTCATTGTCACATTCTCGATTCAATAATTGTTCTTTGTCCATTGTAATCATATGTGATTAAATACATATAATCATATGTGATTATATGTATCTAGTCACATATAATTTATACGGACAAAAAATAATGATGTCTATATAAATCATATGTGATTAGATACATATAATCACATATGATTATATACACAAGAACAACTATTGAATCGAGAACACAAAGATAAATATTGTCCACATATATCATATGTGATTAAATGCATATAATCACATGTGATTATATGTATCTAATCACATATAATTTATGTGGAAAATATTTATTTTTGCGTTCTCGATTCAGTTGTTCTTGTGTGCTTAATTATATGATATTATATGTATCTAATTAGCTATGATTTATATGGACAATATTCATTTTCACATTCTTGTTCAATAGTTGTTCTTGTACATTCAGTCACATATCATTTCTGTACACAAGATTCATTTTCGCGTTTTTGATTAAATAGTTTTTCTTTATCCACATTAATCATATGTGATTAATACATAAAATCACATATGATTAAATACATAAGAAAAAATATTGAATCATGAATATTATCAAAAAAAATCATATGCGATTTGATACATATAATCACATGTGATTAAGTACATGAGTACAACTATTGAATTGAGAAAGAAATAATGAATCTTGTCCACATAAATCATATGTGATTAAATACATATAATCACATGTGATTAAATATATTAGAACAGTTATTTAATCGACGCAAGAATAAATATTTTCCATACAAATCATATGTGATTAAATAGATATAATCACATGTAATTAAATACACAAGAAGAACTATTGAATCAACACGTGAAAAGATGTAAATCATATGCGATTAAATACATATAATCACATGTGATTATATGTATCCAATCAAATATGATTTATGTGGATGAGATTCATTGTCACATTCTCGATTCAATAACTGCTCTTTGTCCACTGTAATCATATGTGATTAAATACATACAATCATATGTGATTATATGTATCTAGTCACATATGATTTACACGGACAAAAAATAATGATGTCTATATAAATCATATGTGATTAGATACATATAATCACATATGATTATATACACAAGAACAACTGTTGAATAGAGAACACAAAGATAAATATTGTCCACATATATCATATGTGATTAAATGCATATAATCACATGTGATTATATGTATCTAATCACATAGAATTTATGTGGAAAATATTTATTTTTGCGTTCTCGATTCAGTTGTTCTTATGTGCTTAATTACATGAGATTATATGTATCTAATTAGCTATGATTTATATGGACAATATTCATTTTCACATTCTTGTTCAATAGTTGTTCTTGTACATTTAGTCACATATCATTTCTGTACACAAGATTCATTTTCGCGTTTTTGATTAAATAGTTTTTCTTTTTCCACATTAATCATATGTGATTAATACATAAAATCAAATATGATTAAATACATAAGAAAAAATATTAAATCATGAATATTATCAATAAAAATCATATGCGATTTGATACATATACTCACATGTGATTAAGTACATGAGTACAACTATTGAATTGAGAAAGAAATAATGAATCTTGTCCACACAAATCATATATGATTAAATACATATAATCACATGTGATTAAATATATTAGAACAATTATTTAATCGACGCAAGAATAAATATTTTCCATACGAATCATATGTGATTAATTAAATATAATCACATGTGATTAAATACACAAGAACAACTATTGAATCAACACGTGAAAACAAATATTGTCCATGTAAATCATATGTGATTAAATACATATAATCACATGTGATTAAGTACATGAGTACAACTATTGAATTGAGAAAGAAATAATGAATCTTGCCCACATAAATCATTTGTGATTATATACATATAATCACATGTGATTAAATATATTAGAAAAATTATTGAATCGACGCAAGAATAAATACTTTCCATACGAATCATATGTGATTAAATAAATATAATCACATGTGATTAAATACACAAGAACAACTATTGAATAAACACGTGAAAACAAATATTGTCCATGTAAATCATATGTGATTAAATACATATAATCACATGTGATTTAATACACGATGCCAATTATTAAATCCAAAACACGAAAATAAATACAGCCCACGTAAATAATATTTTATTAAATACATATAATCACGTGTAATTATATGTATCTAATCACATATGATTTACGTGGACAATATTCATTTTTGCATTCTCGATTCACTAGTTTTTCACGTGTATTTAATCACATGTGATTATATGTATTTAATAACATATAAATCATATATGATTTGATATATATAATCACATGTGACTCGATACATATAATCACATGTGATTATATACACGAGAAAAACTAATGAATTAAAAACACAATAACAAATCTTTGTAGGTGGGGGTGGGGACGACGGGTGATAGAGGTGGGGTGGTTGTGATGGGTGGTGGTGGGTGGGTGGTTGCAAATGGTGGTGATAGTGATCGGTGGTGGGTGGGTGGGTGGTTGCAAGTGATGGTGATAGTGGTGGGTGGTGGTGGTGGGTGGTGATGATGGTGGATGGCGATGGTGGTGGTGGTGGTGGGTGGTTGTGGTGGGTGGTGGTGGTGGGTGGTGGGTAGTGATGGGTGGTGGGTGGTGATGGGTGTTGGATGGTGGTTGGTGGTGGTGGGTAGTGATGGTGGTGGTGGGTGTTGCGTAGTGATGGGTGGTGGTGGGTGGTGCGTAGTGATGGGTGGTGGGTGGTGGTTGGTGGTGGTGGTGGGTAGTGATGGGTGGCGGTGGCGGGTGGTGGTGGTGGTGGGTGGTGGGTAATGATGGGTGGTGGCTAGTGGTTGTTGGTGGTGGTGGTGGCGGGCGATGGTGGTGATGGTGGTGGTTGTGGTGGGTGGGTGGTGGTGGGTGGTGGGTAGTGATGGGTGGTGGGTAGTGGTTGGTGGTGGTGGGTAGCTATGGGTAGTGGTGATGGGTGGTAGGTAGTGGTTGTTGGTGATGGTGGCGGACGGTGGTGATCGGTGGTGGAGGTGGGTGGTGGCGGCGGTTGGTGGTGGTTGGGTGGTGATGGTGGTGGGTGGTGGTGGTGGTGGTGGTGGTGGGTGGTGGTGGTGGGTGGTGGATGGTGGGTAGTGCTGGGTGGTAGGTGGTGGGTGGTGGTGGTGGTGGTTAGTGATGGGTGGTGGTTGGTGGTTGTGGGTAGTGATGGGTGGTAGGTAGTGGTTCTTGGTGGTGGTGGCGGGCGGTGGTGATGGGTGGTGGAGGTGGGTGGTGGCGGTGGGTGGTGGTGGTTGGGTGGTGATGGTGGTGGGTGGTGGTGGTGGTGGTGGTGGTGGTGGGTGGTGGTTGTTGTTGGTGGTGGTGGGTGGTGGATGGTGGGTAGTGATTGGTGGTAGGTGGTGGGTGGTGGTGGTGGTGGTGGTGGGTGGTGGTTGTTGTTGGTGGTGGTGGGTGGTGGACGGTGGGTAGTGATGGGTGGTAGGTGGTGGGTGGTGGTTAGTGATGGGTGGTGGTGGCGGGTGGTGGTGGTGGGTAGTGATGGGTGGTGGTGGTAGGTGGTGGTGGCGGGTGGTGGTGATGGGTGGTAGGTAGTGGTTGTGGGTGGTGGTGGCAGGCGGTGGAGATGGGTGGTGGTGGCAGGTGGTGGTGGTTGGGTAGTGATGGTGGTGGGTGGTGATGGTGATGGCGGGTGGTGGTGGTGGTGGTGGGTGGTGGTGGGTAGTGATGGGTGACGGGTGGTGGTGGCGGGTGGTGGTGGTGGGTGGTGTTGGTTGGGTGGTGAGTGGTGTTAGTTAGTGAGTTTTTTTATTGTCTGTAACTATTTTTTGATTTATATGAATATTATTTTATAATTTTAATTAAAAAAATTGTGTAGTCCAAATTTGTTCTCAAATGTTCTCGCGATAAAAAAATTTCTCAATTGAACGCTCCGCTATGTATATATATATATATATATATATATATATATATATATATATATATATATATATATATATATATATATATATATATATATATATATATGTAGATATTCATTTGAGACCACCTATATTTTGTGAGACATGGGGACCAAATCTAAGCCTTTGATCAAAATTGATCTTGTGGCTCATAAGAAAACGTGATTAACACTAATTAATCTAAAAGATTAGTTAATTAGGGGTAGATTAGTCACTAGGTTAAATTTTAGATCATCAGATATGCTATCTTCATCGTTATCACAAAACTCAGCTGCTTCGATTCTTTCTACCAATTCACACTAATCGATCAACATTCCTTAATCTCCGATTCATGCTAATCAATCTTATATTTGCTTCGATTTGAGTGATTGAGGTTTATGTTCATCTATCGACATTAACAATTCATTACAAGATTGTTATCGATTTTAGCTCTGTGATCATCGTTTTCATCCAAGGTATGTACATAACTATTATTGTTCTTGAGCCAATTCTCTTACATTATACATGCACTCTACCTGTTTGATGAAAGTCATGAATGAATAAAGAGTCTGATGTAGAGTATGATATATCACTCATTCCTTCCCACCCTTAAACTTTGTTACTATTTAATGATATTGACCCCAAATTCCAAGCTGATTTTTCTTAACTTAGTGATGACTGGTGTACTTCTTCTTTTTGTCAGTGATTGAAGGACATACAACTGTCATCGATGCAAATGTTCAGTGCATATGTTGGAAGAAGCATATCATCCATATCTTGCCACCATTAATTAATGATGAGAACTCCAAGAAGCATATTGACATGTTAGTTTCAATGGTGCTTGGTCCATAAAGAGTTAAAGTGGCTAAGAAGTTGATGGATGATGAGGACTTGGTTCATCTTTAGAATCGAAATCTGTAAAGAGGATGTTGGTTTAATTTACTCCTTGCACTCTCTTTATTTCTTTCTTGATGAAATTGTTCCTTACATTTGTGCAACTTTAAGCATTATTATTGCAGCACATATATATCCTAATACCCATCAAACCCCTTTCACAGTGTAAAGTGGTACATACAGTTATGAAATTAGCTAAAACTTTCATGTTTTCTAACATTACAACTTTTTAGGTAAGTCTTGAATGGAACTGTAGAGAATGTGGCTTGATAATAGTTTTCTGGAGTGTCTCATTCAATGTAGTGGGGTGTTATAAATTTGCTTATATTTTGTTTGTTTGATTTCAAGTGATGTATTTGAGGTAATTGAATAAAACGATAACACTATATTCTAAGTTTTTACTTTTACATTGGTATTTACAAATAAGTTGTGCATTATTTTAATTTTCTTACATATATATTGTTATATTCTAGTTCGATATTTGATGTTCATATAATCATTTAATGTTACATTCTATTTAGAATGTTCTACATATACAAACATCTTATAGCATTATTCTATAAGAATATTAAGTTGTAACTTGAATATATACAACCTAATTAAATTATTCTGTTAGAATCGTATGTATATTCAGAATATTAAATATAACATTAGAATCTTATGTAATATAAGTTCATTTTATATGTTATAACACAATTTAAAATATTACACTTTAATATCAGAATATTTCATACAATTTCATAATATTACATATCAATTAACAACATATTATTAAATACTGTAACCTTGTGATATATTTTTTATAATACAAACTTGAAATTTGGTTTTTAGTCTATGAGGTTTTAGAATACGTTTCAACTTCCAGAGAAAAGTTTGATATTTATCCTAAAAGTATTCATTTCATTTTATAAACTTATATGTTTCTCACTCGTTTAAAAAGTTTATTAGTCTAGGTTCCTATATATTATTTGGTTTCCTACACACTTGAAGGGAATGATGGTCTGAATTAGAATATTTCATCTTATAATATAATATTACATCATATTACAATCTTTCGGATTATTACACATTAACATTATAAACTTTTCTTTTCTATAAATCATTTTTTTTCTACACTATTCTATATATTCCTATAACGCTATAAATTGTAAATTTAGACTATTACATAATATTACATATAATATTAGAATTTTACATAATGTAAGTTAATTAAGAAATATTCTACATATAACTTATAAGAGTATAAAAAAACCTAATTCTAACTAAGAAATATTTTGTTAGAATATTATACATATAACTTAAAATATCCGAGAACCTTATTCTATTATAATATTCTACATATAACTTTTGAAAAGAGGTCATATATAATATTATTATATTAGAATATTATATATATACACATTATTTACATTTAGTAAATAAACTTATTCAATTAAAAAATGTAGAACATTATTATATTAGAATATGCTACATGCTACATATAACTTAGAATATTCTAGAAATTCTACAAGAGTATAAAAGAACCTAATTTTAATTAAGAAATATTCAATTAAAATATTCTACATATAACTTAAAATATCCGAGAACATTATTCTATCGTTATATTCTACATATAACTTTTGAAAAGAGGTTATATACAATATTATTATATTAGAATATTCTATATGTACACATTATTTACATGTAGTAAATCAACTTATTTAATAGAAAATGTAGAACATTATTTTATTAGGATATTGTACATATAACTTAGAATATCCTAGAACATTATTCTATAAGAGTATATAAAAGCCTAATTTTAATAGAATGTTACATATACAAACTTTAAATATAAACTCATGTAATATAAGAAAGATGTTACTACATTACATGACATAAACTAAAACATTACAAGTACTATTCTTGTAAATACATAATTGAATATCAACATTATACATCATATATTCTAAAATTACAACTATAATGTCATATGTACTTGTTCATATTCTGTTGATGCGTCTTGATTAGATGACGAGCTATCAGACGAAGTATCATGAAGTATGACTTTTTTTTGTCTTTATCTATTTCCGATGATAGAAATTGTTCAACATTCTTTCCTTTAGGATCAAAAACTCATTTTTCCCTTGATTTAATAGTTTCTTAATTTCAACTATATCAAAACATAAACCATACTATTATTAAAACAATAAAACTATGATATAAACAATCAATTTATTATACTAAAATATTCTAACATTCTGCAAATAATTAACAATATTAAAATTGTTTAATAAATAATTTACAATTAGAGAATTTATTTTATTTTCACATTAAATTTTACACAAATCTAATATGATCAAGACATTATTAACAATACACAAAGTAGAATCTGAGATAAAATAACAAAAAAACATAACTGTCCACATGGTACTGACTCCAAATAAAGTTTATGTTCCTTTAATTTCGATTAGTAATATGTAGTATAATTCAAACAAGAGATTTAATATTATATAAAAAAACAAAAGATCAGATAACCTAGTCACCTAATCAGACCTTTATGTTAATAGAGGTAGTTCTAAATTATATGTTATACAATACTATATTACATTACGTCGTAAGTTTCAGAGATAACTATACAGTGAAATATCTTGATTATAATACATCTTCGAAGATACAGTGATTTTTGACTAAAAATATATTATAATCAAAACACATAGATTTATAGAATATCTCAGAGATGAATATATTAACTCAAAGTTACATACAAAGATAAAATCAATGATTATAATACATTCACTCAAAATCACACACAAATATATAACAGTGAAGAAATTATAGTATTATACGTTACCTGGAATAACTCTGGATGCACACTCTAAATCCGATTGTGTAGAATAAACCATTTGCTGGAATAAAAAGCTTCGGTTTCTTTTATTTAGGAATATTTGACGATCCAGAACTTGATCTAGTTTCATAATCAGAATCACAAGATTGAAAATCCAGATGAGAAGGAATAAGAAATTGTGTTAAATCAGAATGCCTAGAATATTTATGTATTAAACCTTATTTCAATGTATGTGTAACGCATTATCTAATTAATCAACAAAATATCATTAGAACTCAAATTTTACTAATCATAATACTTAGAATATTACATATTTTTCATCAGAATATGACACATAATTCCAGAATATATCACATTCCTTCATTGTTAATCAAGTACTATCACAATACTTTACAAAAAAGGTTCAAAGCAGAGTTGTTTCCAACAAAAGAAGAATGTGTAAAATAAGATATTACACATTATTCAACAAAAAGGTTCAAAGCAAGTTGTTTCCAACAAAATCATAATGTCTAAAATCGTAATATGACACGTAATTTCACAATATTTCACATTAACTCATCAGAAAAGGTTTAAAGAAAGTAGTTTCTAACAAAATAACATCTATATAAAAAAAATCAAGATCTAACTTATCAACTAAGAATATGTATAATATTAGGTTATCAGGCACACATTTACTTAACTTCGATTAGTAATATCTAATATAATTCAGACAAAAGATTTAATATTATATAAAATACAAAAGAATAGACCTAATCAGACCTTAGGTTAACAACCACTACCAACCTGAACAAACAATTTCAGCTTTAAATAGGTATTAAACACTAATCATTGCTACAGTAAACAATTTCAAAAAATATTTAACCGAAACTACAATAAACAAGTTCATTCCTAACTCAAGCTATAGTGAATCTGGATCAAATACAAACCATAGCTACAATAAACATTTTCAGAAAAATAATTCACAATTTAGAATAAACAAAATAAAAACTTCCTGAAGCCTATTGCAAGAGACAATTTATAATCTATATTATCTAGAATATGAATCTAAATGTGATATTGTCGGACTAAAAATACAGAGAAATGAATTCGATTATGTCAAAATAGAATAACAAATCCTCAGATTCTCAAAACGTATTATAGTCAGAAACATAAAACCAATAGATTCCATTACAGAGTATCTTAAACTAAAAACCATAATTTCATCAAAACATAATACTAATCTATCAAACCCTAGTTTGCTAATGTAATGTTAGATTATGTGATTAATCAACAAATTAACATAAAAAGTTAAACAAACTATTAATCGAAGAGTCATTTCATATACTATTAAGATATTCAGAGAAGATAAGATCTAATTTATCAAAATCTAAAATCAGAAAACCTGTAATAGGGGTAATTTTCTCATTTGGAGAGGTTTTTGTGTTTGAAACAACCACGATCGATGTTTGATCTGAATAAATCGATGTATTGAAGAAATAAATCTCGTCAATTAGGGATGCGACTATGGATTTTCGTTGAATTGTTACAGAACCAAAACTTGGGTTTTTTGTTGCGAGTTCTCGTTGATGGGGCAGATTTCTAGGGTTTTGTGGAATAAGATTGAGAAGATTTGGGTCGATTTCATATTCTATGGAATTACGCTTGAGAAAAATCCAAATCAAGAAAAGTTTATGGGAGAAAGAAGAAGCAAATCACGATTGGGAAGAAAAGAATAAGCTCTCATATGATTTGAGTGCAAAATGACAGAGCTATCCCTCCTGAGTCCTGATCCATAGTTAATCACAAACTTTGACGTATTTTCAAAATTGTCACCGCCTACATCAGCCTTTTATAGTGTTTTTATGTTTTATTCCTAGCCACTAAGTATTTGAGATGAGTGATCAAGATTTGGTCCCTTTGTCTCACAAAATTCATTTGTCTCACATGAACCTAACCCTATATATATATATATATATATATATATATATATATATATATATATATATATATATAACTCGATAAGGCTTGCAAACTCACTAATTGAAACTCAACTCGGACTCATTTAAACGAGTCTTATATTTAGGTTCGAGCTCGGCTTGGGTTCGTTTAATTCAATCACAAACCGAGCTTTTAACGAATCGATCATGAATACCTTAGCTCACTTGCACCCATACTCCTCGTGATCTCAAGAAGACCAAATAAATTAAAAAGAAAAAGTGAAAATGTTTGATTTTTCTTTTTATTCAAAAAACTAGAAACTTTATAAAAACCAAAGTGAAACTGGTCTTTTTAAAATCATTAATTTCTAGTATAACATATAACTTAAAGCATCCACAATGATGAGTTTAATGGAAAAATTGAATGAGATGAAAAGTTCATGTGTCATTTAATGAATGAAACTCTATGAGATGTTACAGTGACATTAAATGGATTTGGAGTTCAATGACATTAAATGAATTTGGAATTCAATGACCATTAAATAATTCAATGAAAAAAAATTAATTCTTAAATATTTAGTATAGATTATATTTTATAACATTCTATTGAACTTTGTAGAGTTCAATACATTATAGAGAAAAAATAATAATAAAGTTATATGAATTGTATAAAGATGGATAATGACGCGGTAATCTGTTAAACTCTATAAAGTTCAGTGTATTATGAATATGAATGCCCTTATAAAAAAACAATTTATAACGTAAATGGGTATAAAAAATTTAATGTTTTAATGAGTGTTACAATCGAAGACAAACAAAAACCATTAGTCAAAAGTAAAATGGAAGCACCATTACCAAGACCAATATGACACAATTACATGTTTTCCAAAATTTACATTAAAAAATTAACATCCAACTGTTTGCATGAAAAAGAACAAGCAAAGAAACAAAATAAAATAATACATTCTCCACTTTTCACTTTGGTTACCCTCACCAGATTTACACCATACACCCTTTTACTTTCCAAATATCCAAAACTCACCCAACACTTCCCACCATTCCCATTCCCATTCAATCTTGACCCAATCTATCCAATACCTCAGCAACATGTCTCATCGATGGTCTTCTTTCTGGGTTACTTTGAGTGCACCCCATTGCAATCTTCAAAACCGCTATAATCGCCTCTTCTTTATCAACATCTTGCCCTAACCCTGGATCCAATACATCTGAAACCGGCTTTTTTTCTTCAATACACATCTGAATCCAATGAACAAGATCCATCTCCTCCGCCCCAACCGCCACCACCGGCGGTTTTCCGGTGATCATCTCCAATAACACAACCCCAAAAGAGTAAACATCCCATTTTTGTGAAGGTTTCACCACCTTGAAAGCTTCAGGTGCTTGATACTGAGTCGCCGGAGTATTAGATGTGGCGGCAGTTGGGGTGGTGTTGGAAGCAACTTCTGACACCACCCGGGTGGATTGGACCGCCGGTGTGCTGCCTCCGGCTATGTTGGCGAGGCGGCTGAGGCCAAAATCAGAGATTTGGGCCTCCATGTTTGAATCGAGTAAAATGTTTGATGGTTTTAGGTCACCATGGACATACTTTTTGGGACTAAATTCGTGTAGGTAGACTACACCTTTAGCGGCTCCTCTCATTATCTTCAAACGGGCGGACCATGCAAGCGGCACAAAAGATGGCACACCGGACTTCCCTGAAAACAACAACAGACTGCATCAGAACAAGGTGTACTGTGTTTGACATGCATTACACAATCTTGTACACATGACAAAACAGGTTGTACAGTGTTTAACATGCATTAAACAATCCGTACGCTTGTAGGATATGACAAAACAAGTTGTACACTATGACCGAAATAGATAACAATAGGACAAATTAATACAAAAGCTATAAAATTGGTAAATTACCATGAATTGCAGTGCCAAGATTGCCATTGGGGATATAATCATAGATAAGCAACTTCTCATCAACCGACCAATAGTAAGCCTTCAAAGTTACGATATTCGGATGTTTAATTTTCCCAATTGCTTCAACTTCCGTTTGAAATTCTTTAAATCTTTGAGAACCACCTTCACCCAATCTTCTCACAGCCAAAGTAACCCCATCTTCAAGAACAACTTTATAAACAATCCCAATCCCACTCTTTCCCAAAACAAAAGCCGAAGCCTTTAAAAGCTCATCTAAATCAAACCCTAATTGTGAATCTAATGCGACAAGATCATATTGTTCAACATGCTCGGATAAAGTTTCTGATTCGTCTTTTCTAAAACACAAACACTCGTTTCTTCCCTTACCTTTTTTCTCATTCCCATGTTTCTTTCTACCACAAAAACAGATTCTTGAGTAACAATAGGAGAGGATCAAACCAATGAGACAAATACCGATCACATCACTAACGATTATAGCAATCACACCGCTTTTACTCAAACCTTTGCGACCCTTTTCGGGAGATGAATCGGAAGGATTGTTGGTAGGGAGGTATGGAAATGAAGAAGGTGAACTTGCGTCGTTTGGAGAACAGAGGTTCTTTAATGGCGGACCACATAAGCCAGTGTTTCCGATGAACGCTGTGGGGCCACGGTTGACGAGAGCTCCGTTTTGAGGAATTGGACCAGTCAAGTTATTGTAAGTGAGATCGATGTAAACTTTTTCAGGAAGATTACCGAGGCTAGATGGGATTGAACCATTGAAGAAATTATGAGATAAGTCGACAGTTCCTTGCAAATTAGACAAGTTTCCAAAATCTTTAGGGATCGAACCAGAGAATCGATTGAACGAAAGGTTAAGTTCTTCGAGAAAACCCAAATTGGAACCAAACCCATATGGGAGAGAACCAGTGAAATTGTTTTGGCTCAGATCAAGACTTCTTAACCTCTTACATTGAATCAATGAAATGGGAATCGACCCATTGAAGAAATTACTTGATAAATCTAGGGTTTGGAGGTAACTAAGTCTGCTGATTTCATCTGGGAGAGACCCAGATAAAGAATTGCCGTATAGAACCAAACTTTGAAGCTTTTCGGCTCTGAAAAGCTCGATAGGCAAAGCACCCATGAACTTATTGCTCCTCAAATTAACATGTCTGAGCTCAGAGAGAGATCCAAGAACAGGAGATATGAACCCTAGAAGCTTTTTCTTGGGAATACTAACGGAAATTACTTTTAGTTCTTTGCATGCAATGCCATTCCATGAACAAGGGGTTTCATCGGAATAGTTCCAGTTGTTTAAAGATCCTTCAGGGTCTTGTGTAATCAACTGTTTGAAGGTTAAAAGAGTGTAGCCTTCATCGTTTAAAGAAGCTACATGAACTATGAAATGGGAGTTGCATAGAATCAAGAAGATTGAAAGAAGAAAAGCAGGTGACAACATATCAAGAAAACCCCAAAAGAAATATGACCGTTGGAGATTGGGGAATTTTGAGATTTAATTTGGTAAGAACCCTGACCTTTGAAATGAATCGACAAGAAGAGCAGCAAGTGGAAAGTTGCAGTGAAGAAGAAAAAGCTTGAAAGAACAGTAATGGCGTTTGTAGAAGACTCCAAGAGAGATAAGAGTTTGTGTGTGAAATAGGGTGAGTGAGCATGGACTTGTTGGAGAGGTGGAAAGCATTGAAGAAAGGTAAAGTCAATTTGTTTCAGCCTACAAGACATCGGGAATATAGATTATTAATATAGCTCCATACTTTTCTAGGGGGGAATAATTTTTTTATCGAATATAAAATTTCTTTCTATTTTTATAATTTTTTGTCGAAATTATATAATTGGTCCTTGTCGCATGTTAATAGTTATGTATTTCATACCCGAAACTAAATTTTATTATACCAGAAGGAGTGGAGTGTGATTTTAGCTGATGTGGCATGTGAAACCGCAATGAACATTGCCCTCTATACGGTTTGGGGAGTGCGGTTTGAGGTGTGCGGCCAAAAATGGGAGCGATTCTCTCTCTCTCTCTCTCTCACTCTTCCTCCCTCTCTATCTCACTTATTTCTCTTGCTTCTTTTCATGGAATATCACTCTTTCTGTGTGGTAAGGGAGTGTGGCAAAATGAGGGAGTGTGGCACCACTCCCTCCACCCTTAGGGTCGTCACTATCGTTTTATTTTGTTTCACATGTGATCCCTAAGTTGGTTGACGTTATCTTTTTACCATTAAATGGATGTGAAAGTACTTTTTTACCCTTTATTATATATCATGCTTTTATTTTTAGATTATATATCTTTTATTAGTTAATGGGCCCATACATTAGGGTGTATAGAATTTAATCCGATCCAATGTGAATCGACGGACTGTATCCAATCAGAATTGGATTGTATCGGTTTTGAAATTTCAAAATCCAAATAAATTGGAATGGTTATTAGATTACCCCAAAAATCAAATAGATAATTGAATTGAACCGTACCAATCCAATATTCATCTAATTAGATATCCAATTACCATCTAATATTATTATCCAATTAATATTTGAGAAAATGACAAATATAGCCAATTCTCTTAATGTTTTTGCATGTTTGAACCTTGGTCGAAGTTAAAGATTTGAAGTGTTGTTTGTTAGTCTCATTTAGTGTAACTGTGTGCAATTTTAGTTTTAACTGTCATAATTATATTTGGTTATTGTTTGATAGAAGATGAATTAGTATTGGTTGGATAACATATAACCAATCAAAATATCTAATGGATAAAACCAATCCAATCCAATATCTAGTTGGATCAGATCGGTTCAGTTATATATAACGAATTGGATTGGATTAGCGATGAGAAAAGACTCATAATAGCGATAGTAAGCAATGTTAGCAATGAACGGATACTAATAAGTAATTACATCGAAGAATAAAAAATGGTAATTACAACGATGATTAAAGCGATGAATATTAATGAATATACTTTAGAGATTATTGTTTGTTGTATGTGGTGAAATACTATGTGCGAAGTTGAAAATATATTGTGTGATGATAATTTAAAGGATTGACCTGTTAGGGGATTTATATGTGTTAAGAAAACCAAACGACACTTGTCAATAATCAGAACAGATCTGATGACCTTTGTTAGGAAGTAATGTGGATAATACACGAAATCAAAAGTACACAAAGACACGGTATTTATGTGGTTCGGTAAAAATGGATTTTTATTCAACTAAATTAAACTTGATATATAATCAAACTAAAGCAAACAAATGCAAAGAATTTGATTTAAGCAATCAATTTAAAGTACTTCCACTTAGATCTGAATCCTCTTATTTTCCTGTGGTTGATTTATTAAAGTGCAACTGATTTAACAAGTTAATTACCGATTTTATATAACAACTAATTATCTTGATCCGATGAACTAATACTAATAATTATTAAGCAACTAACACAATGATCATGTGATAGCTAACTAAATAACCAATTAAATATCTGAATTATGAATGAACCGATCTAGTGATTTCTCATCAATGGTCATGTCAATTAATCTAAGCATAGCATGGTTATCTAATACTTTATTACACATTCAAGTTATCCACTTTATAACCTAACCCTAGGATTTGGTCAATATCTAGTCTTAAGAGTTTGTCGTCATAAACAAAATAAGATGCAAGTCAATATAATCCAATTGGTCTTCTAAATTATATTAAACTCAATTATAGGTAATAAAAACTGAAACTTTATTATATAAGGTAAACGATCAATCATACATAATAAATAAAAAACTTTATACATCCTTCTAACAAATCAAACTATATTATATGGGTCATCCACATCTAAGCGGGTGTAAAAGGGTTTGAGCCTGTAATTGTAACCATAAAACAAAAAACAACCATTGAAGTATTTCTAAACATCATATCTAAACAAACTGAATGAATACACAACGTTTCCACGCTTCGATCTTCAAAATAATGCTTCAATAGCGTTCTTCAACCTTGAAATCGACCGAAAAGAGTTATGGACGACTTGTATATTCTTACCAAAGGTTTCCCTTGGTTGCACGCCGAATTAGGGTTGAGAAATCGCATATTGATAGTCTTATCTCATTTTGGATCTGATGGGGAACGACGCGCTTCTTCGTTATTTCTAGTCTTTTTCATTTTTCAGTCCTTATCAGTTGCAGATCAATTTCAGCTTCTTCCTTTTGCTCCAAGCCACAAATGTGATTATAATTATCTAATTCAAATCATTTTTAAGTATATATTTTTAGTTATATCATTTAAACTCTAAATATTAAGATAATTACCCCAAAATATATGACTAAATAGGGAAATATCACACCCCTGAACTATTGTGGTAGCCACTGGTGCATTTATGTCCACATAACATACGTTTGAATAAAATTTCAATCAACTGAAGCCAATTTCGGTTGGAATTTGCACACTTGTGTGCGTAAGAGAGAGTCTTGTTGTTATAAGTCTTATAATATTTAGAAACCTTCATACTTATAAACTTATTTCCCTTTCAGTCTACCACTTATGTAGGATGACTTAAAAGCCATGTGATATATTATCCGACTCTTTTAAGGAGGTACTTCACTTTGATGATTAATTTATCATTCACTTGAATCTAGTTTGAACGTTTTAACATACAAAAATGAAGGCATCACTCAGAATATCATAACTATATAACATATTATCCATTTTAATAATGTCTATTGTTAAAAATTTGTGTTAAAAAAAGGGGACACAATATTTTAGAAAAATGGGTAAACCAACTTTGTAACACTCGATAATTTCCAAGGTATTTATAATATTTCGGGTTAATTAATTGTTATGATTTGGGCCTTGAACCATTGGATCCTTTCTTATTGGGCTTAGGGGTGCAGTACGCGGGGCGTACCACACTATGTACGTTGGGCGTACTAATGAGGAATGAATGCGGGTGCCATGCATGTACGCGCTACGTACAAAGGAGTACGTGCAGCGTACATGGCCAGTCCCCAAGACCCTAATATTTAGGGTTTTAACACTATTTAAAGAACATTATGACCTAAGGATCTTCTTTACCAGCCTCCCTCTTGTCCCTAAACAGACTCAACGAAACCCTAACCCCATTGTTGAGTGTTCTTGAGCTTGGAAGGTCTTTTGAGTGCATTTTGGTGTGTTTTATCTCGTTTTCAAGGAAGAGAAGGTTGGAGCAAGGTGGTGGTTCAAGGAGAAGCTTGTAGATCCGGATTTTCTGCTCCATTTCTAGCTTGTGCAAGGTGTAAAGCCGTGATATTGATCTTTAGAAGCTTAGATCTCCATGTTTTAGCTTTTGGACCCTTTTTGGTCCCATAGATGAGCTCTTGTGGATTACTTTCGTTTCTGAAGCTTAGAGTTGCTACTCTTGGTGTTCTTTGGGTCCTAGAGTCATAAAGTTGCAACCTTTGAAGCTTTAATCCTGCCCTGCATGAGTAATGGCCACTTTCATGGAAGTAGATTGTCATATTTCTAGTTTGGGCCCATTTGGGGCATGCAAAGCCGCCAAGTTGTGGACTTTATGGGTTAATATATTGTATATAATTTAGATCTGTTTTTGGGTCTCCTGGACTGAAGTGGTTAAGGACTTATTGGAGAAAAGGCTTAATGGGTGAGTAGGTTGGGCGTACAAGCTCGTACACCCAACGTACAAGCCATGCAGCGTGTATGCTTAGCGTACAGCCGGGTACGCCCCGCATACTCAGGCAGTTGGGCTTGGCATTGTTTGGGCCTCGACTTGGGCCATTTTCTTGGATCTTGTTGTTTTGGGCCTTTTAGGCCATCTGGAATTAAGTTTTTGGATTAAGGAATTTTAGTGGGCCTTAGGGCAAGGCCCATTTGCAGGTTTGGGCCCAATTTGGAAAATCGGGCCATAAGTGGGCCTTTGTGGATCTTTTGGTTTTGGACCTTAGTGGTTTGTGGTTTTGGGCCTTAGTTGTGGATCAAGCTAGGCCAGGGGTAAAATGGTCATTTTACCCCAAGTATGGATTTTTGGTTATAGTTTGGAACCTAAGTATTGATTGGGTGTTATTTTGTACTGATAGCTCGGGGAGTCGTCAGTGCAGCAGCTAAGGATTTTTTTCTGTGAGATTCAGCATTTGAGGTGAGTTTCCTCACTGGGTTTAGTGGGTCCAAGGCACTAATGCCGACCCTTCTTGGTTATGCTAGGTTGTTAGGAGTCTGGATGACCCTTGCATGTGTTATGTGTTGCTATGTATATCGGGCGGGGCTCGATGACTGGAACATATGCTAGTGTTTATGATCATTATATGTGTTAGCATGTTTAGGTGATATTTTGTATGTGTATAGTGGGCTAGGCCCAATGACAGGCGAGGCCTGAGAATAACATATATGTAAACCGAGCGGGGATCGATGTCGGGCGGCGTCCCAGCATGTGGTTTATTATGTATGGTATGGGGTAGTTTGGGGAACTCACTAAGCTTTGTGCTTACTGTTTTCAGTTTATGTTTCAGGTACTTTCGATTGCAAAGGGAAGAGCTCGAGTTCACTGCATCGCACACACCATTGGGATTCCGCATATGATATTTTACTCTGATTTTTATGACATTTGATACATTGGATATTTTGAGATGTATGAATGATATTTGGAAATACTATTTTATCTATTTTAAAAATGAAATTTTTGGGACCATATTTTGGGATGTTACGAGTTGGTATCAGATCCTTGGTTTGAGGGATTCGGGTACACTCTCGGGTGAGTTTGAACTCAAATTAAGGATTTGTAGAATTTTTAAAAGAAAAACGTTTTATAAAAACGATTTCTAAAAAGAGATAAAGAGTGTGATGCATGCAATCGACCGAGCTCAAGTAAGTTTTCCCAAAATACTCATACATGTTATTTGATATGCTTGAATCTATGAATCGCATGCTAGTTAGGGCTAAGGATCTGCTCAGTTTTGAATGATAGAATGCTAGGAGAGATGCCTTTATATGCTTATTGTATGAGCTTGTAGACTTTCATGATAGTACTGATCAATCAGTGATAGGATGGCTTGATTAGGTTATGCTTGGTTCCGATACTTGATGCCCGCATGCTGCTTGCTTTGTGCTTTTAGGAGTTCTAACTAGCTTCAGCTAACTAGTAAACGAATATGCTAAGTTACATATCATGGGAACTAAATAATTTTAGAAGGTTAGGTTTTAACTCTATTGTGCAACTCTTATTTGAGTCCAACTGTTGTAGTGTGAGACCTCTCATTCGAAGAATTATCTAGTTTTAGTGATATGTGATGGTATTCGTGAGCTAGTTAGAGGGAGATAGCGGGAGTTCCTTCTGCAGCTGATGGCGGAGAATGATATGGAGATGCCTTAGGAAAACCTAGGAGGAGATCTAGCGCTAGGAGCCTTATTTATGAGGGATGGATATATGGATTTGGAGTAACCTGGTTGAATCAAAGCAATTCTTGAGGAAAGTACGGATAGATGTGGAAGGTAGTATGGGCCCGTACTACTAGAAGCAGAGGATCTGTGCTCGATTCAAGGAGGTCTGCGTTAAAATCAGGAAGCTTGTAGGGTTGTGATTCCCCGGTATACTTTGGTGTGTATTCTGATAGTTTTGTGGTCTATTTTTAGTATGGTGGTATTGTGGGGCAGGCCAGTCGGCAGTTCTGGTGTCGGGGAGGGTTCGGGATTAGGATATGGAGCTGGGCAGCTCGATGAGCAAACTAGGGAGTTTCTCTCGTAAGAGGTTACTCGTTACATTCTCGATCAGACTCCTGTGATCTTCGGCTCGGTAAATGAGGGTATCTTGGAGGTTTTGGAGGAGCGGTTGAGCTCTTTTCGTTCTGAGATGATGGCTATAGCAGGAGCTCGATCTTTGACATTCAGGGAATTCCAAGCTTGTGGAGCTCCAAACTACCATGGGGTGAAGGACCCCATTGCAAACAGGCGTTGGCTAGCAGATGTTGCTAACGCTTTCCGCACCAGTCGTTGTCCCGAGGGGGACAAGGTCAGACTAGCCTCCTTCCTTTTGAAGGACAGGGCTCGAGACTGGTGGGAGGACGTAGGAAGTGTTGTGGGTGATGATTTTTTTAATGGGGTGACCTAGGATGATTTTTCGACCAGGTTTCGAGCTGAGTTTGCACCGATTATTGTGGTGCAACAGTTGGCGCGAGAGTTCCAGGATCTCCGCGCAGACTACTGAGACGGTGTAACGCCCGTAGATCCGGGCTAGTCAATTTAGAGACAATGAGCATCAAAAATGAGTTTTTGATGGAATATTTTTTAGAAGGAGTAATCTTAGCCAAGTTGTAGAATATTTCACAAGGGTTCCGTACATATAAAGAATGCCTAAATCCGAGTTATAACGAAGAAGTTATGGTCCGTCGAAGTTTCGCGACAAAACCGGCACGACATTACGCGACGCAAATAGTGAATTTACTATAGATGACTTTTTGGCCTTATTGATCTAAACAAAAGTTGAAGTATACGTTAAACCGAGAGCGTGCATAAAAAGAACGCCCAAATCTGACTTCGTATGAGGAAGTTATGATTTTTCTAAGATTTGGCCTAGCAGTACACGACCCGAAACTCGAATTTTAGATCGAGCAGTTTTTGGCCAACGCGACCTAAATGAGAATTTAAGATCTCATTAATAGGAACTCAACGACAAAAAGACAGACGAAAACGGAGTCCGTATGTAGAACTTATGAATTTTACGCGGACATTTAACAGTGTAGTCACCTTCCACTGTTAAATTTAAGATCGGTCAAGAATTAGTCGATAAAGTCAAAAGGAAAGTTGTAGATCTTATTTTTACCTACGCGTGGATATAAAGAACGTCAAAAACAGAGCTCGTATTCGAATGTTACGGATTTTAGTAGTCAGAAGTGTGATGTGCGAAAATGGGTGATGTGACACAATCTTGGCCATTGCTTTCTCCCCAAGTCTTGCCACCAGATTGTGACATGTGGCACCAAGTTCAGCCATATTTCACCCTATAAATAGAACCTCTCCCACCCTCATTTTCTTCACACATTTCCCATTCTTTCTTCTCTCTACACTCTCTCTAAACCTCCCAAAAACTCCCCTAGCGCTAGAAGAAAGCCCCGGAGCGCTCGACGGCTCCGAGAAGAAGAGCTTTCGGCTCGAAAGTCCTGCACCTGCAGAGCCCGACTTCTAGCCAAACCCCCTCGTAGGTAAGATACGCCTACCTAATTTTTAATATAGCTTTTATTTAAATATAGTAACGTTATTAGGACCTTATAATAATTATTTGAGCTATTATTATGGGTTATATAAGTGTCGTTAAAATATCTTTTTAACCACTCGCGGTACGGGGAATCCGGTTTGAAGGGCCGCCTGGGTTGTTGGATTTCAAAAGTGCTATATGCCAAAATGATCCTGCCCTCCGGTGTTTTATGTCTGGCCCCTATCTGTATATAGTGGTTGAAAAATATTGTTTAAACACTTATATAATAATAATAATAATAATAATAATAATAATAATAATAATAATAATAAGATTAATAATTAGTCACGGTAAATATTAGACTAAAATCTAGTGGTAATAATACTAGGTTTCGTCGAAGGAAATTATTTTAAAGTAAACGAAGCGCTGTCCGAGTACCGAGTCACCACCTTATCAAGTGAGTGCATAGTTACTTTTATCTTACACATAGATATAAAGTATTTAATATAAATTATGTGCTATGTGTGCATATTATCTGTGTTCTTGATATCTATGAGGGATGAACGATTTATAAATGTTTTAAATTATTTAAATTGTATATGTATTTTATATCGACGAATATGTTGGGTAAAACATGGGCAGATGAATGATGAGAGATGAAAGATGATATGAGTGAACATTGGCAGCTATAGACTTAGTGCCTAACAAATAACATCGACAGCTATGGACTTAGTGTATATCGAATAAATATTGGTAGCTATGGACTTAGTACCTGTTAGATAAACGTTGGTAGCTATGGACTTAGTACCTGTTAAATAAACGTTGGTAGCTATGGATTTAGTACCTATTAGCTGAACACTGGTAGCTATGGATTTAGTACCCAATGAATGAACTTTAGCAGCTATGGAATTAGTGCCTTACGAACAAACATTGGCAGTTATGGACTTAGTGCCTATCATATAAACCCTGGAAGCAATGTGCTTTGAAATGAACGAATGCAGGATAGATGATTCTTAGGGTAGATCATTAAGAGTAATGAAGATAATGGGGATGGGTAATTGGGTTGATTGTTTGATGTTTGAACATAATAATTATATTATTGTGGGTTGAAAACCCTAGGTACTCACCAGGTTTCCCAACCTGACCCACTCAAGCTTATTTGTATCACAGGTGTCGATATGAAGTTACATTACACTGAGAGATTAAAGAGATGTAGATCACTAGTGTAAATAAATGTAAGTTCTGTTTATGCTTATGATTCTGTATTGACGATGACATCCCAAATGTTTTAAAATCAATAAAATACATTTCTTAGGAAATGCTTTGATAACGTATTTATAATGTTTTTTTGGGAACAAATTCCGCAACATTTTTATTAAAAGAGATACTCTGATTTTTATAAAGCATAAACAAAAATCGGTCTTTTCTGGCCATGAAAATGGGGATGTCACAGACGGTGGCTAAGATCACCGCTATGTTCAGGGAGAGAGCGCTTCTTGTTCCACAGTATGTGGCAGACGAGGAGATAAAGAATGCCCGATATCGTGAGATGCTGAGGAGCGACATCCGGCAGTTCGTAAGCCGATCCAGCTGCAGGACGCTGGAGGATATGATCTCTCGAGCCAGGGAGAGGGAGATTGACTTGGAGATGGAGAGGAAGAGGAAGCCAAATGAGGTTCAAACATCAGGGGATTCAGGAAAAAGGTCCAAGGTATCGGATTCCAGATCGAGGGGCCATCAGGGTCGTAGCCGCTATGGCAAGTACGGCAGGACACATGAGGGTGCGTGCAGGAGTGGTAGTGGTGGTGGTTCTGGATGCTTCAAGTGCGGCTGAACCAGTCATTATAGTAGGGTTTGTACTGCTACCACCACCCAGGGATCGGATCTGATTTGCTTTCATTGCAATCAGAGGGGCCAAAAGAAGGCCCAGTGTCTGAGTTTGGCTGCAGCAGGACCGGTGTCACCACCCGCTCCTGCGACTTTGAGGATTACTGACGGCCGTCAGAGTCGGGCAGATGCACATGTGGCGAAGAGCAGGGCTTTCCAGTTGACGGCAGAGGAGGCGCGTGCAGCTCCCGATGTTGTAACAGGTATGTATCTTCTCCTTATCTCTTTATTTATGTTGAATTGTTGCTTATGTTTATGTGTTTTATTTTAGGATCGTTCCTTGTGAACGGTATTTATGTTCTAGTATTATTTGATTCGGGGGCTACCCGATATTTTGTGTCTCTTGCGTTTAGCAAGAGATTTGCTGGGGCTCCGAGGGAGCTGGGCCGTCCTCTTGATATGGGGATTGCTGATGATAGGACGGTTAGGTTTGCGAGAGTTCATCGGGATTGTACTCTCCAATTGTTCAGCGAGCGATATCCGGTTGATCTGGTTCCCATTCCTCTGCGTGGGAACAAGGTCATCGTAGGCATGGATTGGTTGAGCCCTAATGGGGCAGTGATTGACTGTGAGCAGCAGCTAGTGCGGGTTCGGAACCCAAGTGGGGGAGAGTTGGTGATTCAGGGTGAGAGACCGCAACGTGGGCTGGTTATGTGTTCTGTAGCGAGGGCTAGACACTATCTTTATCAGGGTTGCTTGGGTTTCGTCTCCTATGTCATGGATACCTGGGATAAGGGTAAGGCGACCGTGGGGGATGTGTTGGTCGTGCGGGAGTATCCGAATGTGTTCCCGGAGGATTTGCCCGGGGTACCTCAGGAGAGGCAGGTGGAGTTTAGGATCGATTTGATTCCAGGTGCAGCTCTGATAGTCAAGGCACCGTATCGGCTGGCTCCTACTGAGATGCAGGAGTTGTTTGGACAGTTGCAGGAGCTGTTAGACAAGGGATTCATTAGGCCGAACAGTTCGCCTTAAGGTGCCTTGATTCTGTTTGTGAAGAAGAAAGATGGGTCTCATCGTATGTGTATCGACTACCGGGAGTAGAATAAGGTAACAGTGAAGAACTATTATCCCCTTCCGAGGATTGATTATCTTTTCGACCAGCTTCAGGGTGCATCTTGGTTCTCTAAGATTAATCTGCAATCGGGTTATCATCAGATGCGTGTACGGGATTAGGATGTGCAGAAGACAGCTTTCCGGACTCGATATGGTCATTATGAGTTCGTGGTGATGCCATTTGGGCTCACCAATGCTCTTGCCGCGTTCATGGATCTCATGAACCACGTGTGCAGACCGATGTTGGATCGATCTGTGATATTCTTTATTGATGATATCTTGGTCTATTCCAAGACTCAGGAGCAACACGAGGAGCACTTGAGGGAAGTGTTAGAGACATTCTGGATGTAACACCCATAAAAATTGAGCCAAATTAAAACATTTTATTTCATTCAAAAACCATTAAGTTCATACATCTTATTTTCAAAATAATTTAAACATCAGAGTATCCCCCATAACCATATCATAAAACATGAGGAGCGGTACGATCACGCCTTCGCCTTGCCACGATCTCCTGAAGAACCTGAAACAATAAACTGCAACTGTAAGCCCGAAAGCTTAGTGAGTTCCCCCAAAGTACCCATACACACATAAGCATACGCATGCAATAAAGAACAACATACTATGGGTCCAATCAACCTTCCGGTTGGAATACCCCTGGCCCTCAACCATCGGGTTGGAATGCCTACATACTACGAGCCCAATCATCCTACCGGGATGGAATATTCTCGGCCCACAACCATCGGGTTGGAATGCCCATACACCTATACGTACTACAATAACTACTATGGGTCCAATCATCTCGCAAGATGGAATACCCCAGGCCCCTCAACCATCGGGTTGGAATGCCAACATACTATGAGTCCAATCATCCTACCGGGATGGAATACTCCTGGCCCACAACCATCGGGTTGGAATGCCCCACTTCCTATACATACAATAACTACTACTATGGGTCCAATCATCCCTCGGGATGGAATACCCCAGGCCCCTCAACCATCGGGTTGGAATGCCAACCTACTACGAGTCCAATCATCCCATCTGGATGGAATACTCTCGGCCCACAACCATCAGGTTGGAATGCCCCTACACTAACAACATGCACACATAACAGGCAACCACATAACACTCTACAGAACCAATATACTAGGGCCCTATCATCCTACCGGGATGGAATACCCTCTGCTACTGCTCAACATACATAACCCGCAGGTAACCTCCTACCAGCGTACATAAGGCAAGACCAACTACGGGTCTATAAATAACCACTACCCAACTACCAGGGCGCTGATCCAACAGAACTAGCCATCACTTAACTATCCATTCCTCTAGGATACTAAGCTAACAAGGCATATCCTCATATCATTATCCTATCTACCAGGATACTAGCAAGCATATCATCACATAACATAACAAGATCTAAACAACAATTCAAAGGGCCGGCCTTGGTGCCTTAGACCCTTGAGTACAGTGAGGATAACTCACCTGAAATGAAGAACCGAATCACGGAAGCACACACCCGAAGCACTGCTCCAAACTCCAACACCTATTGCCATCAATGGACCATTGACATAAATAACCAATTACTATAACACCCTTGAAGGTCAAAGTCAAAGTCCAGGCCAAAGTCAAACTTCCTGACTGACCCTACTCGCCGAGTCAACCCGTTGACTCATCGAGTCCTTATACTCTGAAAACTCTTAGAACACGACTCAACTCGCCGAGTCACCCCAAGACTCGTCGAGTCCAACGATCTCCGAGTCCCAATCTGTCCAACTCACTGAGTCACCCCTCGACTCACTGATCTGCGTCTTAACCAGGAGAGGTTAGGGGTTCTGCGACCTGACTCGCCGAGTCCAAGAGCAAACTCGCCGAGTCCAAGGCAATCTTCAACAGACTCACCGAGTTATTCTTCAACTCGCCGAGTCCATGCACATGTTCATACAACTCGTCGAGTACACCCATGTGACTCGTCGAGTCTCTCCAGTTCTCAACCCATACAGAGGCTTTTCGAGCCATGTAGGGGCTCCAATCCATAGATCCACTCTTCTACATTCTAACCCTTACATAAAGTTGCAAAGTTTACGTGAAACCAAGGAGATATAGGCCCAAAACACTCTAGAGCTAGGGTTCATGACAAAGGGGCTTTACCAACAACTCTTAGACATAAGCTTTATGACATTTTGGACCATCACAAGCCTAGATCTGAAGTAGAAACCTCAGATCTAAGCCTCTAACTCGAAATAGCTCTCAATCATACCAAAAATGCCCCAAATCTCAAATGATAATAGATCTAGATGCAAAAGAGCCCAAGCAACAAATTATTACCTCCAATATAAGCTCCAACTGAAGTAGATCCCGGATCTACACCACTCCTTAGCAGCAAACCTCTTGATCTTCAAGCCCCTTTCCAAGATTTTCTCCTCCAAAGCTCTATTCTCTGTATCAATGGAAGCTCACTCGATTCTAGGGTTTCTGGATCTCAAAAGGGTAGTAAAGAGGCTGAGGGTGGGTTATAATGTGCTTTATATAGGGCACAACCCCCGGGATTAGGGTTTTCTCTCTTCAGCACCAACTCGTCGAGTCCAAGCCGCCGACTCGGCGAGTTGGCCACTTAAACCGTGATAGAATCCTGCTCCGACTCCGCGAGTAAGCGGACCTACTCGTCGAGTCCCTTTCCTAAATTTACACTTTTGGCCCTTCATTGAACAATTGAAATTTGGGGTGTTACAGAGGAGGGAGAGACTTTTTGAAAAGTTCTCCAAATGCGAGTTCTATTACACAAGGTACAGTTTCTGGGGCACCTTGTCAACCATAAAGGTATTCTGGTCGACCCGGCCAACGTTGACGTCGTGATGCAGTGGGAGGTTCTGAGGTCTCCATCTGAGATTCAGAGTTTTCTTGGTCTAGCGGGTTACTAACGAAGATTCATCCAGGATTTCTCCAAGATCGTTGTTCCATTGACCCTATTGACCAAAAAGTCGGTGACATTTCATTGGGGGCCTGAGCAAAAGGCAGCTTTTGAGACTCTTAGACAGCGGTTGTGCGAGGCGCCGATTCTGACCCTACCCGAGGGTGTTGATGATTTTGTGGTTTATTGTGATGCCTCGATCACGGGTTTGGGTGCAGTGTTGATGCAGCGGGGTCGAGTGACCGCTTACGCTTCGATACAGCTGAAGCCTCATGAGGCGAACAACCCGACACACATTTTGGAGTTGGGGGTCGTTGTTTTTGCCCTCAATATTTGGCGACATTACCTCTATGGGGTTCGTTGTACTATTTACACGGACCACAAGAGCCTGAGGTATTTGATGGATCAGTCGAACTTAAATATACGGCAGCGTCGTTGGTTGGATGTGGTGAAGGATTATGATTGTGAAATCCTTTATCACCCAGGGAAGGCCAATGTGGTGGCCGATGCTCACATCCGCAAGGCGGTCGCGATTCCGATCAGAGATATATGCTTGAGGATAACAATGATTACTCCATTGTTGGAGCAGATCCGCGAGGCTCGGGTCGAGGCTATGAAGGAAGAGCACCGAAAGAGTGAGCACATTGTAGGTCAGGTGGCTTCCTTCGATTTTGATAGCCGCAGATTGTCGACCCTGCATCGGAGGGTCTGGGTTCCTTATTGGGGCGGTGTATGTCAGGTTCTGATGGAGGAGGCCCACAAGTCGAGGTTCTCCATCCATCCTCGGGCGACGAATATGTATAGGGATGTTCGTCCTAATTATTGGTGGCCATGCATGAAGCGGGACGTAGCATGGTATGTGGAGCGGTGCTTGACCTGCAGGAAGGTCAAGGCCGAACATCAGCGACCTCACGACAAGTTGTAGCCGTTGGAGACTCCCGTATGAAAATGGGAAGATATCACCATGGATTTCATCACGAAGCTTCTAGGACCGCGCGCAGAGTGGATTCTATGTGGGTCATTGTGGATCGTTTGACCAAGAGTACGCATTTCATCACCATGGGGAGTACCGGGGTGGTGCTCAAGACCACTGAGTTGTTACAGCACGTTCGGAGCAGGCTCCAGACAGCTCAGAGTCGGCAGAAAAGTTATGTTGACAGGTGCCAGTCAGATTTGGAGTTTCATATAGGAGATATGGTTCTCTTGAAGGTGTCACCTTGGAAAGGTGTCATCCGGTTCAGGAAGCGGGGAAAGCTGGGCCCTAGGTATATTGGTCCCTTCAAGTTTTTGTCTCGGGTGGACTGGGTTGCGTATCGTTTAGATCTTCCAGCCGAGCTCAGTCAGATTCACAACACATTTCATGTCTCTCAGCTGCGGAAGTGTTTAGTGGATGATTTCGTAGTTGTACCTTTGGAGAATATTCAGTTGCGGAAGTGATTAGATTCATGTTCACTATTACTAATCCTTAGTAAACAAATTAATTCAAACAGTGTCAAGTTGGTTAAACTAATAAGTTTCCTAGTATTTTGATTCGAATCAAGTAAGACTTGTAATGTTGGTTAAATTAATCAACTCATGTATGGTTGTTCATCATACATGCTTACACATTGATGTACTTATTTTCTAGTTAATCCTAGGTTCATGCTCACTAATACTAGGCATACAATATTGTGTTCACAAAATTATATGATTCAAGTAATTAAGAAGATGTTCATGCAATCTCAACAACTTGATTTTTAACAGTAAAAATTGTTATCAACACATAAGGGTCTTTAACAAGCTTGCAAGGCAATTTACCAAATCAAAAGTAATCCCAAACATAAAATCAAACCATAATCATAAGTTAATCTACCCTAAACAAAAGTGATGAGTTTTTAGCTCATATCTATAACACCTAGCATCTCAAAAACGAAATCCAATAATAGAAACATAATTGTATGCAAAAGATTACGAAAAGAGAATGTGTTTTGCCTTTGATCTCTTCCAAATTGATCTCTAGGGTTGATCTTCGAATTCCAGAGCTCCAGAAATCCTTCTATTCACCAATTAGTCGCCAAAAAGATCCAAAAAAACTTAGGGTCTCGAGCAATAATGCCCTTTATATAGTTTTCTGAAAACAGGGGCGAGTCGTCGAGCCCATAGACCGACTCGACGAGTCCATGGCTTAAAATCCGTGCACGGTAAGGCACCTGATGGATCGTGAATCTTCTCATAAAATTGTCGAGTTGAGGACCAACTTGCCGAGTTCTTCACCTTTTTAGCTTGAATTCTTCTAACTTTAATTCCCGAACTTCCTATCGCTAGTCCCGCTTCCTTTTTAACTCGAGCACATCTTTTAGGTTGAAAATAAAATTTTAACACAATTAAGTACCTTATGTTCAATATTTGAGAAAAAATAGCCAAAAAGTATTAAGATATTAGACAAAATATATGACTAAATATGCACATATCAAAATACCCCACACTTGACTTTTGCTTGCCCCCAAGCAAAACTGAATTTTAGCATACTAGCATCACATAAGACAATCCCAATCAAACCCAACCATTATACCAAGACCGGGACGCATGCATTTGTGTCTAAATTTTTTTCCTAAGGACTCCCTAATCCTAAATACTTACAATCCTCATAAACACCCGTCCGCTTCTTTTGAACAATGCTCATTTTATGCATCCCTCCGAATCCATCCGCAAAAAACTTTTTTAACCTCAAGTCATTTTTGGTTAAACAACCAAGCATACATAAATTCTAGAAAACTTACATGTTTTATACCACAATGGATCTCTTGAATTCTTTACTTATTTGATCTTTGATCTCTTTGTATTCACCACCTTCTTTGTTTGGTTTTTGGTATCTTCAACTTTTGAATCTCTTTCGAATTTTGATGTTCATATTTTATACTTTACTTGCTCCAAAATTCTTTAACTTTTTGGTAATTTCTCTATTTTTTTTACATGTACCTCTCTCTTTTATTTCACTCAAACCCTACATGCTTAAGCAAGGAGCTTAACTTCATCCTTTATTGGTTAAGGTATTAGTCTGTATGTGCAATGACTACTTAAGCTTTCCTGGATACATTTATGGTACACGATGCTAAACATATTGCATCCCTCAAACTAAGCAAGGTTATGTTTTTGTCCCATGATTTCACTAGGATAAAGGGGGCCACAAATGCATTATAACGTATATTGGCTCAACTAAACATTTAGGCCCTCATAAAATCATCAAATACAATACTAAGCATGAATCCTAATTGCTATACCAAATCTTTCTAAATTAAGTCCTAGCAATTTTATGCAAACAAATTTTAAAATTAACTAACATTATGATTCTAATATTCTCTTCTAATAAAACAGTACATTAACCGCCACGTTGCATTCTCTTAGCCCTTCCCAATCTATTTTTCCCGCTCCTATCATCTAACTAAATTTCTGAAATTGCCCTGCTTCCTTTGACTTGTAATATATACCGTATTGAAGTAGTAGTTTCCGTAATCATTCCTCTCTAATTCAAATCAAAATCAAAATTAAAATCCTCCCAAATTCTCCCAAATTGAAGCCGTGATTTACGCATTGATCGCAAAACAAAGATGATCTATCGGTATCAAGGGATTATAATGGGATGTTTTGGCATCAGAGCAGAATCATCGACTAGGGTTTATGCGTTTTCTAAGAATCTGTCTCTTATAATCGTTTTATTTGTCGATTGAATATATGCATTATCGATCGAAATACAGTTCCTTTCAACTTTTCGCCAAGCTTCTCATGATGGTACACCGTTCCTTTCAACTTCAACAAATTTGTTTGCGTTTATTAATTTTGTTATAATCGATCGAAATACAGTTGTGTTCGCATATGAAACCTAAACCTCCAATCGTTTCTATGGATGATTGTTGATCTGATTGCTAATTGCTAATTGCTAAAGCACAGATTAGAAATTCAGAAATTGATTTGTTTCTACAATGATTGATAGTATGATGATTCAACATCACAAGAAAGGATAGAGAAGAAGATACAGAATGCTCCACCTGGTCAAGGCACTGTTAGGATGCTTTCTCGAGAGGAATGGGGAGAATTTAGAGAAGTCCGACCAAGAACTCCATTTGAATCTAAACTTGCTCGACCTAATGCACGAATAAGAACAGGGGAGCCTCTACACATGGTAAATCTTCAAACTCTATCATTAACATTCATTTCTTATTTTTTTCATAAGTTCTTCAACTGTTTGCTTAATCATATTACTATAAACAGTAGAAGAATGAATACAAGTAGATTGTTATCAACTTATTATAGGTGAAAATATAAAGTGTGTTGCTATTTTGTAGGAGGATGTTAAGGATTGGACAATTGATGTGTTGGCAGATGCTCTTACAAGGGCTGAAGAATGTGTGAAACAGGGATCAAAGTAGGGAAAATTGAGCTTTTAAATGGTGTTTAGAAATGAAACTAATTTAGATGTTTTGATGTAATATTCACCATAGAATATACAAAACTAATTAATTGAGAAATGGATGTTGATTAACTTTGTCAGTATATGTGCAAAATGATGAAGCTTTTGTGCAGATGAGAAATATCAAATTGGAAGATATATGTTTTGAAACTAATGATTTGTGATTTGAATAATCAAAATAAACTTCCACTTTTTATCAATTGTTTCTTTTTTACTTGATGCAGTTTGAGTTTATAATAGTTATTAGACAAGCAATCATTTCTTGTTCATCATCACTTATGGTTAGAAGGGTAAAATTGTCTATTCTCTCTGTATCCCTACTTATGATGGGTGAAATGCGTTACTATTTACCGTGAAAAAAGAAACTAAATTGCCCTTTTTGTATCAAGTCTTAAAAAATAGAAAAGACAAAATGAATTGCTATTTAACTAGAAAAAAAGAAAGAAACTAAGTCGTATTTTTTGCATTCTTGCATTGGGTAAGAAAAACTAGACAAAGGAAAATACATTACAATTTAGCACGAAAAAAAACCTTTTCGGATCATGTCAAAAAAAAAGAATACAAAAAGGAAAATACATTGTTTTTTAGCGTGAAAAAAAGAAACTACCTTGTCCTATTTTTTGCATTAGTTACAAAAAAGACAGAAACTAGGTTGTTATTTAGCTCGAAAAGATAAAATAAGTTTCCTTATTATGCATTAGGTTGCAAAAATATAGAAAAAGGAAAGTATGTTGCTATTTAGCATTAAAAAGTGAAACTAACTTGCCAATTTTGCATCTGGGCACAATAAATAAAAAAGGTAGACGCATTGTTATGTTGTGCGGGAAAACATTGTTATTTAGCATGAAACATTTGTCATTTTCTTTGCATCAGGTCACAATAAATAGACAATGAAAATTACGTTGTTGTTTACTGTAAAACAAAATAACTTGTTGTTTTTGTATGATATAAAAAAGGTGCGTTGCTATTTAGCTTGAAAAAACTAACTTTCCCTTTTTTTGCATTACTTCACAATACAAGTAACTTGCTATTTACTTCACATTTTGTAAACATCTGTTGCAAACATTATACTATATTATATCATTTTTAACGATATCATAGATCCACTCAAGGGGTACTCACACAATACCCATCATGTGGCATCTCAATTAACACCATGTACTCATGTAGTACCATTTAAGGTATCTAATGTGACCTGTACCAATTAACTTCAAGCATATTGATCTATAGGATTCTATTCCAACATGATTGTGGGCCAAAATAATGTAGGGAGGAAGTAAAACACATTATCCATAGCAACTGAGGTACTTTATACCAATCTTCATGTATTTGTATTTTATTTCATTGATAGCATCTTAAAATCCAACATTAAATTCTATTATTTAAATTTATTACAGTTCAAAAACTTTACTCATAATATGAAAGCTAGCTGGGGTTTAACAATAGATGCGAAGGTGCTCTTCCTTATATCACATCAACCCTCAAACAATGAAAGGTTTGTATAATATTTTTTAATTAATTGCTTATTTTTTCCACTCATTTCCATTGTTGTTGATGTTTCAAATTTGATGATAAAGCATAAAGAAGCATATTTCTTTACCATTTAGTTAATCTTTCTAAAAACTAAATGAATGACCTGCAAAATAATTTGTTCACCTTTCTTATTTTTTAAATGTATTTTATGAAACGAATTGGGGTTACCCATTCCAAGATGCACGGTATGTCTAAGTTTTGGTAAAGGTTCTTACTAATATCTCCATGATCGAATTTCATTTCAGGACATAATGAAGGATGCTCCGTTTATACACTGAAAATTGAAAATTTTAGCAAAGATATGTAAGCAAATTTACTACAAATAGCTCCTGTGTGCTGCAATTCAATTTGCACATCTACATTTGCTCTTTTTTGGCATTTTGAAGATAATTTGTGGTCTTTTCTTTCATCGGCTTTTAGAGATCCATGGTTTTCAGAGTTTAGTTATATTATTGATACTCTTAAGTCTTATCCAAAGTTGTAACTGGGTACTAAGGATTTTTATCATTCTATAATGCAGATCAAATCAGAGTTAGCTGCCTTGCTGCCTTGACCCCTGTCTTAGGCTTCTATCATTTCGAGGCCCTTGCTTATATGAAGATAGTGGCATTAGAGGTATCTTTTTTAAAGATGAGGTTATCAGGAAACACAAGGTTAATATTAAAAGTGGGATACTAAAATATAAAAGATACATGGGATGGATGTTTATTAGTCAAGATTTTTATTTCTTTTTTCCAAAATAGTCTTTTTATAGTCAGAAATAACAATGCACTACATTTCTATTTGATTTTTTAGTTTTCATAAAATCATGCATTCAACATTAGGCAAATGAAATTATGTTGCTATTTCTTTAATTTTTATTTCTAAAATATAAGTTATGTTAATTTATCACCCGTGGGTTCCACGGGTTTTAACCTAGTTTCACTAATATAACCAACCCCCTACCCCACACTTAATTCATGAAATGTCCCCATTGCATGTTATGCATGATAACGAAAACATAAAAGTAAAGAGTCAATTGGAACAAACTCCCATAGGATATTAGTTGTGAGGTTGATATTCTTCATTTATAGCTCCATCTTCAATTGACTTTTAGGCATGGGAACAACTCATCCATGCCTTGGGTGTCAAATCTTGTGTGGTACAACTCCAAATATTTAGGAAAAAGCTCTCGGAAATGCTAGGAAAATAATCTTCAAAAATACAACCAATTGCCCGCATAAAATGTAATCAAATCGTTAACTTGAAGGTAAGAGAAATGGCAACTCGTCAAGTCCATATGGTGACTCGCCGAGTTGAAGCATAATGTTAACAGAAATCACGTTTTTTCACTTGGACTCGTCGAGTCCAGGTATGGCACTCGACGAGTTATCGCTGTATGGTCAAAAATTCTTTTTGCTTTAGGTCCGTTTCTGATGTTTAAGGAGAGTATTAAAGCAATATTCTCCCTTATTTCTCTTCAGTAAAATACACTCTTTAACCGCTCTAACTGTCGGACTCGATACCAGACTCAAAACTCTTATCTTCTCGTTTTAGACTCGATTTCTCTCGTGCTATTCCTTACTCTATATTCTTCCATTCATACCCTCATTCCTAAAACTGAAAAGAGCAAAAGCAAACAATACTTAATAAACAAGGAAAACAAAATAAAAATCCTACTTAAACCCTAATTAACTACAAGTTTTAAACATTAACCAAGCAAACAAAAAAAACAAAACACACCAAACAAAAATAAAAATTGTCTTAAACAACCACACAAATAAAAATAATAAAAGGATAATTAGTCGTCATCCTCTTCCTCTTCTCCTCCATGACCGCTTCCACCCGCATCACTCCTTCTTGCATTTACCCGTTCTTCCCAACTCCTAACGTATGGGTACTCGAGGCCATCCATTCGTGGTATATTCAAATGGCTCATCAAGTGGGAGAGTGTCCTATGGTTGTAATTCATACTAGGCCCCAAATCGTCTTGATATTGTCTTGATTCAACACTATACCAATCCATGGGCAACTCGTCATCCACCAGAATCACGGGGGGGGGGGGGGGGGTCTTCATGCACACGTTCTTGCCTCGGCCTCACTCTCCTTCCCGGTTGTTCGGGCGCTACCACCTCATCATCATTCTGGATGGAAAAATGACCACCTCCATAATCTTCCACTATTTTTTCCCTCCTAAAAAGAATATGATTAAATGGAGGTGTGGGTAGCATAGTTAGCATATTACCGGCTCCTCTTTCCAAAATGCGGAATGACCTCGCCAATTTAGTCACAAACATACCCCCATTAATCTTGGAAGTTTTCCTATCCTTCACCGCACCCTCACCCAAGTACCTAGCCAAGCAATATGGAATATTGCAAAAGGTATTGGGCATGATAGTGCTCCATAAATAAAAGACGTCAAGGCTCGGGACCTTATCATCATCCTTCCTCATGTTGATTGTGCTTGCAATGAGGCGATGAATCAAGCGGTGACCGGGGACCGAATACTCCCTTCTTGAGCGGCGGAGGGTATGTATACACCGTTTGCTATCGTGGTCCACCAATGTCCCAAGTTTGTCCCTTCTAGAAAAACTCTATGGCTACTATCCCAAAATATAGCAAATGCCTCCGTCATAACCAAAGATTGGTCATACATACCCATTCTCCATCCAACTCCGCCATGCTACATTCCCGGTATTCACCACCGAGACAAAAGGTCAAGGCCTTCGGGTCATAATAATTGCCCCCCCTAGAAAATGAAACAGTAGCAAAGAACTCCGAACAAAGCTCTTGATACACCGGTTCTTGGATCCGGAATAGTCTCCTCCAGCCACCGCAAGTAATTTTCACCCCATCTTGAATGAAGACTTTAGTTAAGTATGGGTTCAAAGAGTCCTCCAAACCCACTTGCCCGATCCACGTCCAATTTAGTTCATTTGGTACATAGAATTCCTTCTTCTTAAGTGTTTCAAGCCTCTTTTTCCACCTAGTCATATTAGCCTTGGATCCAATTTCTGCGAAGTTTAACCAAGGGAAGTCCCATTGGTCTCTTCTAGAGCTCTGACCCCTGTTTCTGAACATTTTCTGCAAATCAAACACAAGGAAGGCAAACACAAAAACCACAGAACTTGTTAAAAGAATAAAAATCTGGAAACTGAAACGCAGACTCGTCGAGTCCTTGAACAGACTCGTCGAGTCCATGAACATGTCGCGGACGAACCTTCTTATTCGAACCAAATCCTCCATGTAAATCTAAAATTCGTTCTAGGGTTTTGTTTAGGGTGATAATCCAAGTATCTATTTACAAAAAATTCCAGTCCAAACACTCTAATTTAACCAAAATCAAAACCCTAAAATTTATGAAAATTCAAACTCGGGCTTTTCCTCAAATTCTACTTCTAAACTACTAAAGATCAAAGCTTTAACAAGATTATGCACGAAAAATGTTACCTTTTGATCAAAATGGAAGACTTTTGAGCAAAATAGGAGTTGAAGTCATGAAAATTGGAAGTCTTGCTTGAGAGAATTGTTTGGTCGAATGGGGGAGGGTGACGGCTGTGAAAGTGTGAGTTTTACTTTTTAGGGTAAAAACCCTAATTTACAGAGTTTAAAAAAATATTTTTTTCCGTTAATAAAACCTACTCGTCGAGTCTGGGGTCCCCGATTCGTCGTGTAGAAGCGTGCTTTATGAAACATCGCGTATTTCCAGATGGACTCGTCGAGTCAGGTCGACTGGACTCGACGAGTTATATCCTCTGTTTGAAAAAAAAATGTTCTCTTAAAAATAAATTTCACCACACCCCACACTCAAACTTTGCTTGTCCTCAAGCAAACATTTTAAGCTTAAAAGAAGATTTAGACTAAAAATCCTTTAGAACACACAAAATAAAGAAAATGAAACTAAAAACCAAAACGAAAATAAAAGGGTAAAAAGAAAGCAAACTCAAACAGCGGGTTGCCTCCCGTAAGCGCTTCTTTTTGGGGAGTCTTTAGCTGGACTCCTTCCCGCTCTATGTTGCAGCGGATTTCTCAAAGTCCATTCCTTCGTCAAGTAGTTCTTCATTTAGTATGCTCTCTTCGTATTTCTTGACCCTATGCCCATTCACTTTAAATCTTGACCCATCCTTGCTCCACAAATCAATTACCCCATACGGATACACATGCTTGATTGTAAAAGGACCAAACCAACGAGTGCGCAATTTTCCCAGAAAGAGCTTAAGCCTTGACTTGTATAAATGAACTTTTTGGTTAGCTTCAAATTCCTTGTTACCCTTCAACCTTGCATCATGCCATCTTTTTGTCTTGTCTTTGTAGATCAACGAGTTAGTGTAAGACTCATTCCTTAATTCTTCTAAAGCATTCAATTGCAAAAGTTGATTGGTACGCAACTCATTTGGCTCAAAATTACATGTTTTTAAAGCCCAATAGGCTTTATGTTCCAACTCCATGGGTAAATGACAAAAAAAACCATAAACCAATCTATAGGGTGTGGTTCCAATGGGTGTTTTGAATGCGGTCCAGAATGCCCAAAGTGCATCATCCAATTTGTCTGCCCAAGCTTTTCTATTACTACCCACCGATCTCTCCAAAATCCTCTTAAGTGCTCGATTAGTAATCTCGGTCTGCCCATTTGTTTGTGGATGGTAAGGTGTTGAAAATCTATGGCATACACCATATTTTTGCAACACTTTTGTTAGTTGATCATTAGCAAAGTGGGTTCCCATATCACTAATTATTGCCTTGGGTACTCCAAATCTAGAAAATAATTTTTTTAGGAACTTCACCACAACCCTTGCACCATTGGTTAGTAACGATTGTGCTTCTGTCCATTTTGACACATAATCCACCGCCACAAGTATGTATTTATTACCTTTAGATGAAGGAAATGGTCCCATGAAATCCACACCCCACACATCAAATATTTCACACACTTGAATGTTCCTTTGAGGCATTTCATTTCTTGCAGAAATATTACCTGTTCTTTGACAAGCATCACACTCTCTCACATAGGTGGCAACATCTTTGAAAATTGTAGGCCAATAGAACCCCGCATCAAATACTTTCTCAGCAGTGAATTGTACCGCATGATGTCCTCCTGTCGGTCCATTGTGGCAATGCTCTAATATGTCTCGGATTTCCTTGCCAAAAACCCATATTCTTATGATCTCATCCGCACAACTCCTAAAAAGATATGGATCATCCCATAAATAATATTTGATTTCTGAAAAGAGCTTCTTTTTCTGCTGGTGAGTGAGCCCTTTTGGAAGAAAATCTCATGCTAGGAAGTTTTCACTATCGACATACCATGGTTCTTCCCCAATTATTACCATCAAATACTCTTCCAGGAAGCTATCTTCAATGCCCTTGTTGTCTATCTCGTCCCTGATTGGATTTTCTAATCTAGAAAGATGGTTAGCAACTACATTTTCCATCCCTTTCTTGTCCTTGATCTCGATGTCAAATTCTTGAAGTATCAGCACCCATCAGATCAACCTTGGCTTTGCATCCTACTTAGCAAACAAATACTTAATAGCAGATTGGTCAGTAAAAACGGTAGTTTTGGACACAATTAAGTAGGGACGGAATTTGTTAAAGGCATACTACGACTAATAATTCTTTTCAGTTGTGGTGTAGTTTTCTTGGGTCGGATTTAGGGTCTTGCTTGCATAGTAAATGGGTTGAAAGTGCTTGTCAACCCTTTGGCCAAGTACAGCTCCTAAAGCAAAGTCGCTAGCATCACACATTATCTCAAATGGTAAGTTCCAATTCGGGGCGATAATGATCGGGGCATTAGTTAATTTTTCTTTCAAAATTTCAAAGGAAGTTAAACATTCTTTAGAAAAATTAAAAGGTGCATCTTTTAAAAGTAATTGAGTTAAAGGTCTAGTAATTTTAGAAAAATATTTTATGAAACGGCGGTAGAAACCCGCGTGACCCAAGAAACTCCTAACGCCCTTCACATTGGTTGGTGGGGGTAATTTAGCAATTGTTTCAATTTTTGCCCGATCAACCTCAATCCCCGCTTTGGACACTTTATGGCCTAATATAATGCCCTCCTTCACCATGGAATGACACTTTTCCCAATTAAGAACTAAATTGGTCTTTTCACACCTAGCAAGCATCAAGTCAAGGTTAGTAATACAATCATGGAAAGAAGAGCCAAAGATAGAAAAATCATCCATAAATACTTCCATAAACTTTCCACCATGTCGTGGAATATCACCGTCATGCATCGTTGAAAGGTTGTCGGCGCATTGCATAACCCAAAAGGCATGCGTCGATAAGCAAATGTTCCACTTGGATAAGTGAAAGTAGTATTCTCTTGATCAATTGGGTCAATTGGAATTTGGAACTAACCTGAAAATCCATCTAAAAAGCAATAATAGCTATGGCCAGATAAACGTTCAAGCATTTGATCAATAAAAGGAAGAGGGAAGTGGTCTTTGCAAGTGCCATCGTTTAGCTTTCGGTAATCGATGCACACCCGCCAACCGGTTACCGTTCGTGTAGGTATGAGCTCGTTCTTCTCGTTTGCCACGACCTTCATCCCTCCTTTCTTTGGCACCACTTGAATGGGACTAACCCATAGACTATCGGAAATCGAATAAATGATCTCGGCATCTAAGAGCTTGACAACCTCCTTCTTGACCACCTCTTGTATGTTCGAGTTTAGACGCCTTTGATGTTGCACTACTGGCTTTGCACCTTCTTCATGATTTATCTTATGAGAACAATAAGAAGGACTTATTCCTTTAATATTGGTGATTTTCCATGAAATGGCATTCTTTATCTTCTTCAAGACTTGGACGAGCTCTTCTTTTTTAGATTGGGTGAGGTCAGAAGCTATAATCACGGGTTTTTGTTCACCTTTTTCCAGAAATTCATATTCTAAATGTTTAGGCAAAGTTTTCAGCTCTAAATTCGTGTTTTGTACACTGAACACGTCGAGTCCAGAGAGGGGACTCATCGATTCCAGGCCAAAATTCCCTTCTGATCGCGATTTTCCACACGGACTCGTCGAGTTAATGTCTTCAACTCGTCGAGTCGCGTTCTCAGCACTTCTGATTAATTCTTCGTATTTGGATTCTTCAAGCAGTCTTTCTAGCTCCTTTATGTCTCTTTCAACATCAAAGTTGTCTTGGACGGCATTGGTGGACTCGCTCGACTTGTCTTCTTCTAATAGCTCTTCCATAAAGTCCACCGAGAAGGCCATGTCATCACTAAATTTGGAATGCTTCATGGCTCGGTCTACTCCACATGTAACTGAATCGTCTCCCATCCGAAGGGTAAGTTTGGATTCTCTCATGTATATAATGGTGCTTGCGGTATTTAAGAATGGTATTCCAATAATGATCGGCACTTGATGGTCTTCTTCCATATCGAGCACTATGAAATCTGCCGGAAATACGAATTTATCAACTTTTACCAATAAGTCCTCGCATATCCCCCTTGGAAATGTAACTGTTTTGTTTGCCAAATGAATTGCCATCCGAATTGGTCTCGGATCCGGAAGGTTTAATTTCTTGAAGAAGGAGTATGGTATGAGGTTAACACTTGCCCCCGAATCAGCCAAGGCATAACTAGGGGCTAAGTTCCCGAATTGGCAAAGCAAGGTCAAACTAACCGGGTCACCCATCTTGTTTGGCAATTTCTTCAACATTGCTGCTGAACAATTTTCATTAAGCACCACCTTGGACACTTCTTCCAGCTTCTTTCGATTTGTGAGTAGTTCCTTTAAGAATTTTGTGTACTTGGGAATTTGTGCAACCGCTTCTATGAAAGGAATGTTGATTTGGAAGGATTTGATGTGTTCTAGGAACTTTGATAATCTTCATTCTGCTTTTCTTGTGTAGCCCGACTTGGAAATGGTAGTGGAGGTTGATAAGGTTTTAAAGGAGGATTATTTTTCTGTTCGGACAGCGGACTCGTCGAGTCCTTTTCTTCGACTCGACGAGTTGAGTCGGGTTTTTGTGATTTCGAGTTTTCTACCTGTTCCTCTTGCACATCTTTAGGATCTTCATTCTAGATTGGGGTAAGAGGGGTGATTATCTTTCCACTCCTAGTTGTCACTATGTTGATTTGAGCGCCTCTAGGATTTTTCTCGGTATTACTTGGAAGTTCACCCGGTGCTCTTTGGTTGATTTGTTGTGCAAGTTGGCCTAACTGTTTTTCAATGTTAAGTATAGAGGCCTGCTGATTTCTCATCATTGCTTGTTGTTCCCGTATTGCCGCATCGGTGTCATTGTGTCTTTTCTCAGATGCGGCTACAAATTGCTTTAGCATGTCTTCAAGATCCATTTTCTTTTCTTGTAATGGCTCCTCCTTTTGATAGAAACCTCTAGTCTTCAGCCTATATTTCTCCTCCTTTGCCTTCTTGTACTCGTCATATGGTAGCCACTCCTTTTTCGGTTTTCGCCAATCCACATCATATCTATCGCCACTAGAGTAACACACTTGCACTTTTCGGTTCCCGTGCTCGTCAAGATCACAATCTTTAGTAAGGTAAGGCACGCTACAGTTGTCACATCCCAATCAGATGGCGTGGATGGATTGGTCTATCTTTGTCATCCTACGGTCCATGCTATCTATTTTATCCATCATCGCCGCTATATCATCAGGAACTAAATTCACCGCCCCTCGGGTTAAGTCGTGCCTTGGGTTATGATATTCTCTAGAGTGCTTAGAGAATTCTTCGATTAGCTCCTTTATGACCGCGAGTGCTTTCTTCGTGAGAGGTCCTTGGGAGTCAAGGAGCTACCTAGTTGTCACGTTCACTCCATCATAGAAGATGGAGACTTCTTGTTGAATGTTAAGATCATTGTGGGGACAATTCCTCAATAAGCCCTTGTACCTTTCCCACGCCTCATAAAGTGACTCGCCTGCTTGTTGCTTAAAGTTTGCAATGGCTTTCTTCAAATTTTCTATTTTTGAGGGAGGGCAAAATTGGTCAATAAATTTTTCACGTATTTTCGCCCACGTGGTGATAGATCCTGGAGGGAGTAATTTTAGCCAATCTTTCGCGGCTCCCTTAAATGTGACCGGTGGCATACGAAGCAAAACAGTCTCGCGAGGCACATTAGGAATGTTGAAGTAGTCGGCTATGTCGTTGACCTCGTCGATATGCTTGTACGCGTCTTCGTGATCTTCCCGTAGAATGGGATGTCCTTGAGTTGGGCGAGTATGTGACCTTTCAGCTCAAAGTTGGCAGTTGCTGGAATCGCGGGCTGCACGAGTCCTGGGCCGGTATCGTCACACATTCTTCTTTTCCATTCGCCCATGGGTATGTCTGCGATGTCTCCCATGGTGTTGTCGGGTTCGCTTTCGCGCTCGCTTCCTTCTTCAGTTTCCGTTTCGTACTCGGTATCCTCCTTCTTTGGGTCTTCGTCCATCAGTGTTGTGCTGGATTCTCCCACTTTCTTTCCCTTTTTCTTGCTAAAAACCGACTTGAGATTCTTAAATGGTGACTTCTTTGGGGTTGCAGAATCTCCTTCGGTTTTATGCTTGTCCTTCCTAAAAGATGATTCCGGGTTTTCAAGTGGTGGGATTAGTGTAGAGTTGGAACCTCGGGTCATAAACTCCTTGAAATAAACAGAAAAACACGCGTAAAAAAGAACAAAACAAAGTAAAAAACGAAACTGAAAAACGCGATGGACTCGTCGAGTTCAGTCATCTGGACTCGATGAGTTCAACGCTAAAGTTGAGAAAAAAAAAACTAAAATTCTAAATCTAAAAACAGAAAAACTAGAAACTTTGTATGAAATAAATTCCACACAAAGGGTCGATGATACTAGCAATTAAAGTAACTATTAGAACCGTTCCCCGACAACGGCGCCAAAAACTTGATGTGTGTGAAATGCACTAGTTTTATTCCTACTATTTTAAACACAAATTAAACACACGAAATGCAGTGTACCTATCGATTTGCAATATAGTTCAAGTAAGCAGGGTATCACACACAGGGAACGGTAACAATTAAACTAACTACTAGAATTAACTTAAATAAAAGGAAGTAATAAAAAGAGGGGTTTTCTCTAGTTTTGCAAGACTAGAAACTTAAGTAATTAACTAACACTCAATTTAAGACAATTAACAACTAAATCAAATAAGAGGTAACTAGATTCAATATAAAAAGAGACTTCTGTTCAGGTTCGACTCACTTGTTCCTATGGTTGATTTTATGTCAAGTGCAATGGATTAATTTGTCATTGGCTACCGATTAATGTGATTAGATTCATGTTCACTATTACTAATCCTTAGTAAACAAATTAATTCAAATACTAGGCATACAATATTGTGTTCACAAAATTATATGATTCAAGTAATTAAGAAGATGTTCATGCAATCTCAACAACTTGATTTTTATCAGAAAACAATTATTATCAACACATAAGCGTATTTAACAAGCTTGCAAGGCAATTCACCAAATCAAAATTAATCCCAAACATAAAATGAAACCATAATCACAAGTTAATCTACCCTAAACATAAGTGATGAGTTTTTAGCTCATATCTATAGCAGCTAACATCTCAAAACGAAATCCAATAATAGAAACATAATTGTATGCAAAAGACTATGAAAAGAGAATGTGGTTTGCCTTTGATCTCTTCAAAATTGATCTCTAGGGTTGATCTTCGAATTCCAGAGCTCCAAAAATCCTTCTATTCGCCAATTAGTCGCCAAAAAGATCCAGAAAAACTTAGGGTCTCGGGCAATAATGCCCTTTATATAGTTTTCTGAAAACAGGGGCGACTCGTCGAGTCCATAGACCGACTCGACGAGTCCATCGCTTAAAATCCGTGCACGGTAAGGCACCTGATGGATCGCGAATCTTCTCATCAACTCGTCGAGTTTTTCACCTTTTTAGCTTGAATTCTTCTAACTTTAATTCCCGAACTTCCGATCGCTAGTCCCGCTTCCTTTTTAACTCGAGCACGTCTTTTAGGTTGAAAATAAAATTTTAACACAATTAAGTAACTTTTGTTAAATATTTGAGACAAAATTGCCAAAAAGTATTAAGATATTAGACAAAATATATGACTAAGTATGCACATATCACCTCCACAAAACCCTAACCCCATTGTTGAGTATTCTTGAGCTTGGAAGGTCTTTTGAGTGCATTTTGGTGTGTTTTATCTCATTTTCAAGGAAGAGAATGTTGGAGCAAGGTGGTGGTTCAATGAGAAGCTTGTAGATCCGGATTTTCTGCTCTATTTCTAGCTTGTGCAAGGTATAAAGTCTTGATCTTGATCTTTAGAAGCTTAGATCTTTAAGTTTTAGCTATTGGACCCTTTTTGGTCCCATAGATGAGCTCTTGTGGATTACTTCCGTTTCTGAAGCTTAGAGTTGCTACTCTTGGTGTTCTTTGGGTCCTAGAGTCATAAAGTTGCAACCTTTGAAGCTTTAATCCAACCATGCATGAGTAATTGCCATTTTCTTTGGGTCCTAGATTCATACTCTTGGTGTTCTTTGGGCCCATTTGGGGCATGCAAAGCCGCCAAGTTGTCGACTTTATGGGTTAATATGTTGTATATGATTTAGATCTGTGTTTGGGACTCCTGGACTGAAGTGGTCAAGGACTTATTGGAGAAAAGGCTTAATGGATGAGTACGATGGGCGTACAAGCTCATACGCTCAGCGTATAAGTCATGCAGCGTGTACGCTTAGCGTACAACCGAGTACACCCCACATACTCAGACAGTTGGGCTTGGCGTTGTTTGGGCCTCAGTATGAGCCATTCTCTTGGATCTTGTTGTTTTGGGCCTTTTGGCCATATGGAATTAAGCATTTGGATTAAGGAATTTTAGTGGGCCTTAGGGCAAGGCCCATTTAGGGGTTTGGGCCTAATTTGGAAAATTAGGCCATAAGTGGGCCTTTATGGATCTTTTGGTTTTAGACCTTAGTGGCATGTGGTTTTAGGCCTTAGTTGTGGATCAAGATAGGCCAGGGGTATAATGGTCATTTTACCCCAAGTATGAATTATTGATTATAGTTTTGAACCCAAGTATTGATTGGGTGTTATTTTGTACTGATAGCTCGGGGAGTCGTCAGGGCAGCAACTAGGGATTTTCTTCAGTGAGATTCAGCATTTGAGGTGAGTTTCCTCACTGGGTTTAGTGGGTCCAAGGCACCAATGTCGACCCTTCTTGGTTATGCTAGGATGCTAGGAGTCTGCGTGACCCTTGCATGTGTTATGTGCTGCTATGTATACCGGGCGGGGCTCGATGTGGGGCGAGGCTTGATGACTAGAACATATGTTAGTGTTTATGATCATTATATGTGTTAGCCTGTTTATTTGATATTTTGTATGTGTATAGTGGGTGAGGCCCAGTGATAGGCGAGGCCTGAGAATAACAGATCTGTAAACCGAGCAGGGCTCGATGCCGGGTGAGGCCCGATGTCGGGCGGGGGCCCAGTATGTTGTTTATTATGTATGGTATGAGATAGTTTGGGGAACTCATTAAGCTTTGTGCTCACTGTTTTCAGTTTATGTTTCAGGTACTTTCGGTTGCAAAGGGAAGAGCTCGGGTTGACTGCATCGCACACACCATTGGAATTCCGCATATGATATTTTACTCTGATTTTTATAGCATTTGATACATTGGATATTTTGAGATGTATGGATGATATTTGGAAATACTATTTTATCTATTTTAAAAATTAAATTTTTGGGACCATATTTTGGGATGTTACAAACTTTTTCAATAGTTGCAGGACAAATTTGTATCATTTTCACTAAAAAAAACTATATCATTCTTTATTCGTTACAAAAAAATATATCATTCGTTATTCGTTAAATTGTATGTTTGTTTGTTTCAGATTTCAATACTTGTATTTGCCAGCATGTGTACTAGTCTATTAAATAAATGTGTATCAAAAAGTTATCATATAACATGTAAGTATTTTTTGCAATGGGTGTTGTTGTATGTACATTCAAATTTTTCCGCCTCCTTTTTTGCCTATTTTTTTTTCATTGGTGCTATTTCTTACTCAAGGAAAAAAAATCACCGCAATCAAATGGATCGGTACGAGTTGCGGGTGCCTTGTCTTGTCTTTTGAAGTGCTTTTCGGGTAGGTTTGGGGTTGGGTTTCGGGTATGGATTCAGGTTAGGTTTTAGGTATGGAGTCAGGTGACGGTTTGAGATTGATATTGGTTAGCTTCTAGTGGTAAATACAAAGTGGTTGGGATTGGTATTGGTTGTTTCCACCCGAAAAGTGTTAAATGATAAGGTGAAACATCTCACATTGCTGAAATATCCTCAAACATTTAGATTTATATCGAATTTGGAATACCACTCATAAGATCATCAGTTATACCCACTACTAACCACTTTAGTGGTGGGTGTCACATAATCACCACACACAACCACTAAAAGATTGGTATACCACCACAATAACCCTCTTATTTTTTTATTTTTAAATAAAAAAAAATATATTTTTTTATTGTAGAGAGAGATAGAGAAAGTTAGAGAGAGATAGAGAGAAATAGATAGAGAAATAAAATGTATTGGACGTTGGCTTCTGTTGTTTGCACCACAATCTACCACGACAACTAGCTACCACTAAGTAGTGAGATGGTGTGCACTATAGTGATTACTGATTAGTGGCCACGTAGACCACGAAAGAGTTCGTACTTATACTAGATGGACTAACAGACATATTGAAGGTGGTGGAATGTAGCCAATTATTTGTCTAAGGATTTTGATTTATTTGACCAACCACCAACATGTTTGACAATTCATGATATCACCAACATCCCTATTCCCTAATTGAGTAATCAAATGATAAAAGGAACAGTAAGTATCTGGTCATCTAATCCAACGGTCCTGATTTTTTCCAACCTGCGGGTCCGTAGAATGGTTTTATATACAACCCCCACGAGGGATAATAATGGAAAACCCAACCAAAAATAGAGACCGTTTAGCTGTGTGGGGCTCAAAATATCGCCATAAATTAAATATATGTGAACTATATTAAGACCGAATCTAAAACAATATAAAAATGAGATAAATATATAACTTTTATATTTTAGTTATTTTTTAGTTTAAACGTATATTTCACCTTTTTTTAATGAAAGTTATTCGAGTTTGATAAGTGTTTAAATGTGGACCATTTCTCCATCTCTTAGGCTACGTATTAAAATGGTTATAATATAAAGTTTTATTAAAGTTAATGGTTTTAATGAAATATTTATTGTCAAACTTTAGTGTTAAATTTTTCACTAATATCATTAAATTTTACAAATTTTGTTGTAATTTTACCACTCTATAAGCCTTATGCAAGGTAAAAGTGACCGACATAGAAAAAACACAAAATTTCATAACGGTCCCGGTGATTTGCAAAATTTTCTACGGTTAGTCGAGTAGTAATTCTGTTTGTTTTTAGCTATCAAATAAATATAAAAAGACCATTGTAGCCAATAAAAAACTGCCTTATTTTCTTATTTAACATTATATTACTTACGGTTTTTGTGATTAGTTTTTTATGTTTATTAATTTTTAAGCCCTTGTTAATACGTAATGGAACTCCAATTTGTCATAAACAAGTTCTTCTCCAATTTAAATCCACCCTCATTGTTATCTTAGATTCCAATTCCGTCCAAACTCTAATGATTTTATTCCATTGCAACAACTAAACCAAAGCAAATTGAACTAGTAGGCCACCAAGTAAATTCAACAAGAATCAAACCAATTCCAAAACTAGCAAAAATCCAACGGAAATAAGCAAAATCAAACCTAAAAATCAATAAAATCGACTCAAAATCAATAAAATTTGAACCAATTTCATGGTGAAGTTTCTTATTATCTTTTTTGAATAGTCGCTCATGTTTCATCTTCATATCGCAGTTTAGAGCATCAATATGGTATTTTTTTTAGTCTACATCGATGTGGATGAGAAGATAAGAACTACATGGAATAAAGACAAATAAATGAGGGAAAGTCGGTGTTTCAAGTTTAATCCACCCACACCACCATCTTAGATCATTGGAATGAGATGTCGAATCGATATTACATAGTTGTCGTAAGTAGGGATGGAAATTTCACCCGACCCGGTGGGGAACCCGGTTGACCCGCCCCAATCGGGTATGGGTATTCCCCGTTAAAACGGGTTCGGGTACGGGGCCGGGGATTCCCATTATGCTAAAACTGGGGATGGGGCCGGGGCCGGGTATAACAATCCCAACCCGCCCCGCCCCCGCTTTGATGACTATATATATATATATATATATATATATATATATATATATATATATATATATATATATATATATATATATATATATATATATATATATATATATATATATATCATTTATTGAATTTGAATTAGATCCACTAAAATGAATTGATCTATATTAGATCGTCAGAGAAAGAGCCCGTATATTAAATTATGTTCCCAATTCCAAGAGTTCGTCAATCGTTACTTCGTTCGACGATTTGTATACCAAATCGTCACTTTCGTTTTGATGTTTGTTAAACTTTATGATTGATGTAAACAGAATCTGACTATGACATCTGGTTTTGATCGCTTATTAAACTTGGTTTTTTTTGTGTAAGTTAGAGTTTATTATGTTGATAGACTGGGGATAGGTTGGGGATGGGTCGGGGATGGGCTGGGGAAAAGCCCAAAATACAAAGGGGAGGGGATTTGATTCCACGCATCCGTCGGGGGTGGGGATGGGGATGGGGACAAGTTTAGACACTCGGGGATGGGGACAGGGATGGTCAACCCCGCTCGAAACCCGCCCCATTTCCATCTCTAGTCGTAAGCAATATGGGAAGGGGATGCCATTGGTGGGCTTGGGCGGAGAGGTGTGCAACATACATGATCATTGGAGGTTATGTTGAATCGAGTTTAATCTACCATCACCACCATATTAGATTCCAATGTCGATCTAAAACTCTATTATGACTAAATTACAAAATTGAGTTTAAATCCACCATTACTGCCATAAGACCTAGGAACCAGATCAATAACGAGAACTGTCACCGTTTTTTATTTTACCAAAGAGATAGTATAGGATAACCATAAGTAGACGTGAGACAGGAGATGGAGAAAGAGTCGCAATGCGAGAAATTGGAATTTGTATGTGAGGTGAATCTAGAGTTTTGATTTTGATATTATAAGTAAACTATATAAATGGTCCCCAAGTTATATTAATTTTATTATTTGGTCCAAGGATAGATTAATCATTTAAAAAAAATTAAAAATTTAATGATTGAAGGACCAACAATGTAACAAAATGAAACCACGAGGACCATTGGTGTAGCTTTTTGCATCATTGTCTACAAGTTGATACCTTTTGAAAACCAAATACAAATTATGAAAGGGCTAATGTCATAAAAACCCTCAAGTTTTCAGGGTTTTGTCGGTTTTGCCCAAAGTTGAATTTTATGTCCGTTTTTACCCTAACATTTTCCAAAAAATGTTCGGTTTTTCCCTTTTACCGGTGATAACAGGTTTTCCAGGTTACCACTAAAATAACTTTGCAAAAAAAACCCTTAAGTTTACGGTTTTTTACGTTTTTACCCTTAAGTTTATAATTTTTTTACAATTTTACCCTATGTATTTTTTTTCATATTATAATTTAATTAAATATTGTATTTACATTTTTTTAATGTTATTTCTTTATGTGTGTGTGTGTGTATATATATATATATATATATATATATATATATATATATATATGTGTGTGTGTGTGTGTGTGTGTGTGTTTTAGAACTATAAATACGTATTTTTATGTATTTAAAAATATACATATCAATAAAAAAAACTTGTTCTATCATAAACATATTTATATAAGTATATACATATATTTTTAGAAGTGTAAATATGTATTTTGATATATGTTTTTTTTTAATTATAAACATTTTTTCGTATATAAATACAATTTTTCTGCATGAATACGTATATTATGAAAAAAAAATACTTAGGGTAAAAGTGTAAAAAAAATTATAAAGTTAAGGGTAAAAACGTAAAAAAACTGTAAACTTAAGGGTTTTTTTTGCGAAGTTATTTTAATGGTAACCTGGAAAACCTGTTATCACCGGTAAAATGGTAAAACCGAACATTTTTTGGTAAATATTAGGGTAAAAACGGACATAAAATTCAACTTTGGGCAAAACCGACAAAACCCTAAAAACTTGAGGGTTTTTATGACATTAACCCATTATGAAATTTCATCTAGAAAAAAGTTATCATACTTAAATGATTTTGTTTGAAAAAAAAAATGAAATATAATGATAGACTTCAAAATAATCGAAGTATACATTTTTTTAGTAGTTGCCCTATAGAAATAAGCAAAAATAGCCGTTTGTGATGGGAGCCGAAGAAGAAGCCCACCACACCACTTTTACCATTTTAGGCTCCGAAGGGTACTCCTGGTCCTGGATCTACTTTTGTGGGGGAAATAAATTCGGGCTTATTATATAAGTTTTGTCGACAATATATTATTTAAAATATGAAATGCGTATATAATAATTAAAAGAAATGATTTGGCAAGCAATTTAATTGAGATTCAAATTCTTATTTTTATCAATATATGCCTTCGAATCCAGTCCCCCAAATATTGAAATCACCAACATGTACTATTTTTATAGCACAAACCAAAATATTGAAATCACCAACATGTACTATTTTTATAGCACAAACCAATTTTTCTCTACTAGTTATTTTATATATTTTATTATCTGATAATTCTATATATTTATATTTGTATAATCACATCACTGGAACTATTTCTACGCGATCTTTAATCAATCAATAAAATGAATGTATATATTTAGTTACAGCCATTAAGCTCACATTTATTACAAAAGTACAAAACACAAGTACGAGCGTTATGTCACGATTTTAAGGTCATTGAAAAGTTTTTGGACATATTATGATTGAAAAGTTTTTTTACATAATTTTAGTTTTAATTAATTTTATAATAATTATTGACTTATCAATGAAATGTATCTCGAAATGTTTATTTGGAAGTGTTTAAGATCACCGTTTTTTAATAAAAATTTATGATTTTATGTACTAATCCTCCTTAATAAATCAAAATTTTTTTGTCACATGTACTCTTCTCCTTCATTTGGACACATGACATATTTTTAGAATTTTAGAATTTTCTATTTTCCACTTGTCATTTTATTATAATTTTCATTTTATTAAATTAAAATTCAACATTTAATATGTAAGGTAATATATATATATATAATGTATTTATTAGAAAGAGTTTATATATGTAATGTATTCAATGTATTAAAGCATCATTAATTTTAATAATTTAAATTTTTTCTCATTTTTCTTATAAATTCAAACTTCTCAATTTGTTAAAATTTCATATTTAATTTTTTTTAAATAAACCCATGTAATACATGGGTCTCACGCCTAGTATAGTATATATAGTTCACATTTACTATATTTGTTTAACTTTTTATAAAAATTTAAGTAAAAAAAACGATTTTTTTCTCAAAATTCTGGAATTGTTCTTCGGATTTCGGACCTATTATTGAAATTCCGGAGTTTTTTTCTCGAAATCCGAAATTTTAGTCCGGAAACGGTCAAAAAAATTATTTTTTTTTGTCCAAAATGCTCATTCCGGTCATACATTAAAATACGGTTAGGTTACTCAATTTCCTCTTTTCTTTATTATATTATATTACCATAAATCCATTAATCATTTTACTTGGTAAATTGCCTTTTTGTGTGCACAAAGCCAAGGGGGAAGTTACCAAGAACATGAAAGCTGCATAAAATGTCTGACCAGACTAACTTATTTGGGGTCGATATAAGGATACCAAAAAAGTTATATGTTATTTGTATTAAAAGAGTTCATAAGTTTTTTTTCTATAATTTTAAAAATGAACACTCAAATTTCTTACAAGAAATCTACGAATGTCGTTTATGTATGAAAAGTAATTGTCATGGTGCCCAAATTAATATAACATGCTCATCAAATAAATGATATTAACATCAAAGATAAAAACCAAAACCAAATTTCCTATATGCAAAGATAATATCATGTGTAATTCGAATTCATATCTACACTTTACTACATAAATGATCAAAAGAATACCTTAAGAAACAGATAATGAAATTTCATATAAATGTTATATATATGGTTAATGTTGGACCACTTTTTTTTGCAATGATATGTACAAGAGAGCCATGTCTTTGAAACAATGATCTACCTTTTTCTTTGGCTCTTTTGTCAATATAAAGTCATAGCACCATAGTTGGCATGTTGCCATGTTCATTAGACTTTATTGGTCTTTTTGTTTTACAACAAATATAGTCTTTAATTTTTATGAAACTACATTAGGCCAATAGGTATACACCCACATCACAACACGGTGAAGTGAGGTGTCGGTCAATGAACACCACACCGCCTGGTGTGCGGTGCTACGGAGGCGTCTTGTCATCTAATGCATAAACTTGAGGACATTTTCTTTTTTACAATAACATCTAACGGTTAACTTGAGATTTAAACAATAGAATCTAGAGTTCCTCATGTTTTGCATCTTGTATGCTTCAGTTTTAGATGATCGTCTGTTAAAAAAATAAATCTTATATGTTTATTCCATATTCACATCTAGACCTGGCAATCCGTGTCTGCGTGTCGTGTATTCGTGTCAGACACGAATTTACACGACACGAATTTGTTAAACACGAACACGACACGAATTATAAAACGTGTTTGGGGTATCAAACACGAACACAACACGTAAAAAATTCGTGTGACACGTGACACGACACGAATAGACACGTTTTTTAGCCGTGTTACACGCAAACACGAAAAAACACGAATAGACACGTATTTAATGATTTGTTTAAGCTAGTGCTATAAACTAATTATTGACTTTTACGAAATTGATCCCTAATATATTATAAATATAAAATTCAACCCTAAAGTATATATGTGTATATACGTATTTATACGTGTCACGTGTCAACACGAATTTGTATCGTGTCTTATACGTGTCTAAACAGGTAAATTCGTGTTTGACACGTGTAAGACACGAAACACGAATTTAAAATACGTGTCAGACACGAATAAACACGAAACACGAATTTCTAAAACACATACACGGAAAACTTGTATCGTGTTCGTGTCGTGTTAATCGTGTCGTGTATCAAATTGTCAGGTCTATTCACATCTATCAAACAATGCATAGGTTCTGGTTCATATATGTAAGTATGTAACGGTAGATATTTAGGTGGTGCTTGGATAGAGAAAAAAAAGGGTGTTTATTGCTTATTGCTTATTCCCATCATAATAAGTCAAGTTTAAATGTTTGGATAGAAATCCTTAAAAATCAGCTTATTGTGGTAGGGATAAGCTAAATAACCTGATTTTAATAAGCATCTTCCCCTTGCTTATTCCCACCGCAAATAAGCTAATAAACAATAAGCTAATAAGCTATAATCAAATTTATCCGATCACCCCCTTAAACCAATTATTTTCCGCTTTGTACTAAAGTCTAACTTTTGTTAAATGAAAGTGAACTTTTTGCTAATATTTGTACCTATCTATATAGTAGTGTTAAACATGTCAAGTTTAATCAGCCAAAAAATGACAAAATTTTCACATTGATCAAATTGGTTGCATTAGATTGGGCTGGACTGTTGATATATTTTTACTTTTACAAATAATAATAATTAATATATTAAGTATGCCTAAAAATAATTATGAATATTATTTTTATTAAACCATTTTGTATATACGGACATATATTTGAATACATGTTTGCATATTTTTCAATCCGTTCAAGCAATTATATATTTTTCATCTACAGATAATATTTATATATTTAATATAAATCAAATGCTACACAAAATCATATTTATTTAGTGTATGTGGTTATATAGTTTATTAAATTAAATAATTAATCCCATTTTTTTTTTCAATTTAAGGCTCATTATTCCCATGGTTATGTAGTATTTTGTATGAATCCATTTTTTTTTCTCGTATATGTTTATATAGTTTATTAAATTAAGTCCATTTTTTTCAAGTTAAGGCTCATCATTCCCATGGTTAGTATTTTGTATGAATCCATTTTTTTCCTCAAATTTAACATTGACAGTTCATGTGGTTTGATTTATTTCGTTTTAGCCTAACAAATATAAAATGACTAAATCGTTCTAAATTCTAATCGAACTTTTTTTCTATGTTATTATTATTATCTTTAGTTTTCTAAAATTCGATGGCCATAAATATTAAATAGTTAAATACCCATCCTACCCTCACCAACCCCCCTTCATTCCCTCCTTGAATAATTCTCTCATCCCATGTCCCATGAAATAGTCTCCTCCCCTTTCCCCATAGTCAAACCACCGCCACCTCAGACGATTCTATCATCTTCTCTGTCGAATCCTCACCCTCCTCCCTCTCCCCTTCCTCAAGTAAACACGTTTTGAAGCCTCAACCATTATCATGCCAAATTATAATGTAGCTATTTCAGAAGATATCCATGAAAATCCAAATAAAAGGACTTTATAGATACTAAAACTTGTAAGAAATTAAAGTAGATATTTTAGATAAGTTCTTATCTTAAAGCAATATTGTTAACCTTTCATTTAATTTGACTTTTTGATTTGTTAAACTCACAGTAATTAATCTTTCTGAATAGAAACATATAATTAAGAAATGCACATTCTCTATATTATAATGGCTTTCTTCTTTTAAATATTATGATAAGTTTGTTAATCTACAAGTTCCATAAACTTAATTAGTACTTGTATACATCGCAAATGTGTTACATGCAGCTAAATTCACTTACAAACACAGTTTCCAACACTTGTAACCTTGTTTCATAACCTTGATGATACCAAAAACAGTTTACAAATCTTGTCGCTGTTTCTCAGTTTCTGCAAGCTTATTAACCACCACAACCACCACCGCAGCCACCACCACAGGCGGAAGCGTGGTTGTGGGGATCTGAGACGTTGTCTTTGGACGCACCATCTGCACAGGAGAAGATGAGAGTTGTGATGATGGAGAAGGTGAACAGCGCAGCCCAGAAGATCATAATCGCATGGTCTGCAAAACCGCCGTAGATGTTACCTCCTCCGCCATCTTCTGCCACTGATTTCCATTCTCTCACCATTTTTATCCGGTGTGTGTGGGATGAGGAGATCCACATGGGTTCTTATCATTCTTTTTCAGTTGACTTTTGGGTTTTTTTTTATTTGACTCGTTGTGGGGTGAATAGTCCTCCCTATCGTCTCCTTATAATATCTAGGGGTTTAGAATTTCCGATTATTTTGGATCTCAACCTTATGGTTGTACTTTATGCATTAGGTCTAGTACATAGTTATTTTCTTCCAAAATAGGAGATGATGAGTTGATCCGTACACAACAGTTTTTCTCCATACACAACAATTGGTGCTTTAAAATGTTGTATTGTACAACTATATAATGCATGAATTGTTGTGTATGGCAAAAAACTGTTGTATACGAATCACTTCCCTATTCCAAATATGTGTATAGATAATAATTTTTGCTTACAAATATCGTGACTGTGTAATAGAAACATGTCTCATTCCATTACAATGTCTCTAGGAAACTTGTAAGGGGTTACATGTAGATTCTAAAGTTTTACATTCAAGACAGCTTTAGCGAAAAGGAAGAAAGAGATGACTTTGGCAAAGATAAAATGCATTTTCAAGTGTTTATATCATTTATGTAACCTTTGTAACTACTTAAACAAGCTTAGGTAAATATTTTGGTTCTAAAAAACAATAATTGTATATTTCATTTAAAAACAATTATGTTGTATATGTAAGATACATGTGGAGTCAAAGATTGTCTACCGAAAAGAGCATTTATGGAGAGAAGTATATTCCAACATATATAGACATTTATTGGACCGTGTCATACCGATGTGGGATACACAAACATTCATGTCAGAGTCTGAGGCTCGATGAGGATAATCAACTATGAGGATAATCAAGGATGTGTTGAACCACGGGGGTGCGAGACGCCGACTTTGATACCATGTAAATATATGTGGAGCCCATATTAACTCTGTGTATTCCATATCGGTGCAACAGGATCCAATAAATGTCTATATATGTTGGAGTTTTCATTCTATCCACAAGGGCTCTTTTGGAGAGTTAATATGGGGCTCCACACATATTTACAACATATATAATGAAAATATGAAACTATAAGTTTGTAATCTTATAAAAGGCTCATGTGTATTTTGTATATGTTATAGGCCCCAAGCATATGTACATTGTATCTATTTATTATTTTGAATGAGATCAATATGTTTTACAAAAAATACGTCTAATTTTATGGTAGCAAAGATGTAACTAGTTATCTTCCCCCCCCCCTCTCGATCCCACCCTCATCTTGCCACCACCATCGATTCCCCATCGTCGTCCTAAACCCTATTTTGTGTCGCACACTACCTCTTTATTTGTTGTCACTACTGGATGGAGACAAACCCTCCAACACCGAAAAATATCTTGGCATAACTTATGTTTCCCTCACCCTCGATCTTGACGAACTCAACTACGATGTATGGAGTGAACTGTTCACTTTGGCGTTCTGGATCATCTTGAAAAGGTCACTCCCAATAAAGTCATTCCCGAATGAAGCAAACTTGACCTCCTCACCAGGTTATGGATTTATGGTACTATTAGCAAACCTCTTCCTCAAATGGTTATTAAGAAAGGTGTGGCCGCCAACAGTATCTGGAAGAGTATTGTAAATCTCTTTCACAACAAGGACACTCAGGCAATGCAACTTGATAACGGTCTTCAAAGTATTAAACTTGGTGACTGTTATATCATCGAGTGGCATCGAATTATCAAAGTGTTTTCCGAATTGTTTCCAACATTGATGAACCGCTCTTGGAAGAGAATATTATGACAAACATGATCAATGACCTATGTGAGAAACTCAATAAAATAATCGTCATTATTCTTGATAGATCCCTCATGCCCATCTTTCTTCATGCCCACGCCATGCTCTTAGTTGAAGAAGCAGGTTTCCATCTCACCCGTACTCCATATTTCTTACCATGACATGGCTTCCTAGCACATGGTTCTTAATATTAGGCCCACCAATAGTGATCATCACAACTCCAACAATCGAGGTGATCAAAACTACAACCATAATTTCAATAAAAACAATACAATGACCGCAAACGACCATCGACAACAAACCATTGACAACAACCACCATGGGACGCATGGGTGGACAACCTCACCCAACGACCTGGAACCCTGTTACCAGACAATGCATAGTCTAAAGCTTCAGACAACAATTAGACCTACAAGGCCTTATTTTCTTGGCCCACAGCATGTGGTCACCCGACTCATTCTCTTGGGCCATGCATGCTCCTCTTCCAAATCATAGGCCCTATCCTCGAATGACATCCCTGTCCAATCGATTTCACTACCTCAATTTTCTCAAGTTATGAGCCTCTATGATTCTTTTGAGTCTGGTTGGCTCATGGAAATTGAAAGACCGCGCACCTCTCATCAAATACATGTACTCTACACTCTATTTTAATGAAAGCAATTTGTCATCAAGTATTATTGGTGACGAATCTCCAATTCCTATAACTAACATGTGACATAACACTCTTTTCAACTACTCACCATCATCTAAACTGTCACAACTGGTATTTTAGCTAGGAAATTATATTCCTGTGTAACCATTCATCTATTGTAAAACATATACTCTAAGTAAATCTCACTCAATGCTCATTTAGATTCACCATTCATGTTCATCAAAGAGTCTGAAGCCCTAAGATCCATGGTTTAAGTCCATATTAGACTAGGAGTTCCTTATTGGGCCTAATGGACCAATAAGTACCCAATTCAACTTTATTGGACTTAGAAGCCCTATTTGGATCCTAATTGGACCCAATTCATAAATCTAAAACAGTTTGGACCATTTGGGTCTAGAATGATTCATTCTAACCCTAATGGGCCTTATTGGGCCATAACTAATCCAATTAACCTTAGTGAGCCATAAGCCCATTCTTTTATTCTAATTGGGCCGTGAATGCTTCCAAGAGCCCAATGGGCCGAAAAGTTTTATGTTTAGGATCCAAATATCCTAGCTAAAGTTAATAGGCCCAATCTACTCCACCCTTTCTTCTTGGCCCAAAATCTCGGCCCATGTATGAACAAAAAAAAGAGGAGAATTAAGGGGGTTGACTTTGGAGGTGCCACCTCCATAATATCCAACATGCATCAAGACTTAAAACCACCATGAAACCAAGCTAGTCACCTCACCCCTCTCTCTCCCCTCTCCTCTTCTATTATCGCCGTGGGGAGCTCCGGTTCTTTTCGTTAAAAAGAAAGACGGATCCTTCAGGATGTGCATCGACTATAGGGAATTAAACAAACTCACCATCAAAAACTGGTATCCACTTCCACGAATTGATGATCTATTTGACCAACTTCAAGGAGCTAGTTACTTTTCAAAGATAGATCTGAGATCCGGTTATCACCAACTCAAAGTCCGAGATGAGGACATTCCTAAGACGGATTTCCGAACTCGTTACGGTCATTACGAATTCGTCGTAATGCCCTTCGGTCTAACAAATGCCCCCGCTGTATTTATGGACCTCATGAATCGAGTCTGCCGCCCATTCCTTGACAAATTCGTGATCGTATTCATCGACGATATTCTCGTGTACTCTCGAAGTGAAGAAGATCATAGCTAACACCATCGACAGATTTTAGAAACCCTACGGGCTGAAAAGTTGTATGTGAAACTCTCCAAGTGCAAGTTCTGGCTCCGCAGTGTGAACTTCCTGGGCCATGTAGTCAGTCAGGAAGGAATACATGTGGACCCCACCAAAATCAAAGCAATCGAAAACTGGGCAATTCCATCAACGCCGACAGAAATTCGCCAATTCTTGGGTCTCGCAGGCTACTACCGAAGATTCATTCAGAACTTCTCCAAGATAGCCAAACCCCTCACCACGTTGACCCAAAAGGGCGTACCCTTCAAATGGACCGAAAAGCAAGAGCTTGCCTTCCAAACCTTGAAGCAAGCCCTCTGTAGTGCTCCAGTGCAATACTTACCGGAGGGAACCGAAGACTTCATAGTTTACTGTGATGCTTCGAATCAGGGTTTAGGTTGTGTCCTCATGCAACGAGAGAAAGTAATTGCTTATGCATCCAGACAACTGAAAACACATGAAGTAAATTACACTACGCAAGATCTTGAACTGGGGTCGGTGTTATTCGCCTTAAAAATTTGGAGGCACTACCTCTATGGTACCAAGTGCACCATCTTTACAGACCACAAGAGCCTCCAACACATTCTAAATCAAAAGGAACTAAACATGAGGCAACGAAGATGGGTTAGTTGTTAAACGATTATGAGTGTGAGATTAAATATCATCCCGGCAAGGCTAACGTGGTAGCCGACGCCCTGAGCAGAAAGGAGTATTCAAATCGTCGTGTGAAGATTCTGTCAATCACTATCCAATCTCATCTAGCTTCACAGATCAAGGAAGCTCAATTGGACGCATTGAAGCCAAAGAATGTCGCTAGTGAATCGCTACGAGGAATGGAGAAGGAGTTCGAAGTTAAAGACGACGGAACCCACTATTTCATGAATAGAATCTGGGTTCCCAAAATTGAGGGATTCAGAGAGATAGTCATGCATGAAGCCCACAAGACGCGATATTCTATTCATCCGGGGTCAGATAAAATGTATTTGGATATCAAGCAGCAATATTGGTGGCCTAATATGATGGCAGAAATAGCTACTTTCGTGGGCAAGTGTCTTACTTGCGCCAAGGTGAAAGTGGAATACCAAAAGCCCTCGGGACTATTGCAACAACCAGTGATACCCGAGTAGAAATGGGAAAGGATTACTATGGACTTCGTGACCAAATTGCCGAAGACAGCGGACAGATTGGATGCTATCTGGGTAATTGTCGATAGATTGACAAAATCCGCTCATTTCCTGCAAACAAAAGAATCCTACAAGATGGAAAAGCTGACCCGAATCTACATCAACGAGGTCGTGAAACTCCATGGTGTGCCAGTATCTATTATCTCGGATCGAGATAGCAGATTTACTTCAAGATTCTGGCAATATCTTCAGAAGGCAATGGGAACACAACTAGATATGAGCACCGCCTACCACCCACAGACGGATGGTCAGAGTGAGCGTACCATCCAGACACTCGAGGATATACTCCGAGCTTGCGTGATTGACTTCGTCAAATCATGGGATGCCTACTTGCCTCTGATCGAATTCTCTTATAATAACAGTTACCATACGAGCATCAAGGTTGCTTCCTTCGAGGCTCTCTATGGTCGTACATGTAGATCCCCCCTATGTTGGGCCGAGGTGGGTGACACTCAACTAGCAAAAGGGCAATCGCCATCCAGTGCTCTTACTATTGGATAAGGTGTCTAAGTCCATAACTATTTCTGGTATGTACTTGACCCGACCCGGCATGGTCCATTTGGGTTGCATGGCATCATGCATTTGGATAGACTAAATGAGAGAAATAACACTTGTGGTTTATTAATATATTATAAGTTCTAATATATTAATAGTATTATTTAATTAGTATTGATCAAGAATTAATCTAGGATTAATTAAGTGATCAAAAGATGACTAATTAAATATATGGGTTGATCATGTAAATCATCCATAACTTGTATAGTGGGCTAAAAGGCTCCATGGATAATCAAGTTGGGTTAAACCCATTGAATGCTCCATGGAGGCTCCATGGGAGTTACAAACCCATGGGTCATGGAAATGAAGAGTCATGCCACATTAGGGTTTACATGGTGTAACCCTAGATGTGACACACTATATAAGCAACATGTTCTCCACCAAAATCGGCGACAATAAGAAACAAGAGGGCTAGGCCGATTTTAGAAGTGTGTATTCTCTCTAAAGTCATTCCAAAAGCATTTGGTGTTGTGTGAAGCATTTGAGGCATCACACTTGGGGTGTTAGGCTCACAAGGTTTCAAGGATCATAAGCAACAACAAGGTAAGTTATTCTATCTTTCATGCAAGTTAAAATTTGTTCCCCATGTATGCTAGATAGGAATATAACCTTGGAATTCAACTTTGCATGATAATTAGACAAACATAGATCCAAGGTTATTAGGGTTGCATGTACACTTAGGAAGTGTTAGAATGCTCAAAACCCATCAGTGGTATCAGAGCCAGGTTCGTTTGTTGTTGTTTTTTTTTGTGTGTGCAAACAGCTTGAAAAAAAAATCGTTTTTCTGTTTTCTGCTCGTATGAAAGTTTGCACATTTGTTGCTGGAAATGGACTAGAAACATTACCCTAAACTGTTTTGATGTTTTAAAGCTTGTTTTAGATGGTGTAATGTTTATGCTAATCCATTTACAATGACAATTATTAAAATTACAAGTTTTTTTAAGTGTAATTTTTGATTCTTGAAAGTGTTCATATTCATGTTCTTGAACTTATGAAGATTAGATGATCATAGGAATTGTTTGTAACCTTCATGGTAGTTTAATTCATGATCATAATGTGTTTTAATGGAGTCCATAACTTGTCCTCAAGTTATGGAAAACCAAAAGTCTCACTTTTATTAAAGCCATTAAAAGAACACAAGAGTTATAAAAATGAAGAGTCTTCATTTTTATTACTCAATTAATTCATAAGTTATAAGAAATGAAAAGTTTTGGAAGTTTACAAAACTTGCCTTCAAGTTTTGGAACATGTAAAGTCTTGATTAAAACTTTAGTTCCAACCCTTAGAATTTTAAAAGTTAAAATTCAACCCTTATACTTTATAATATTATAAGTTACTAATATATATATATATATATATATATATATATATATATATATATATATATATATATATATATGTATAACAACAAGTCATCTTACCGCTAGTACGCCTCATTCACGAAGCCGGTCTATAAGGGGGGTATAAGGTTGTTGCCTATAAAATGACAACTTAATGGGTGTCCACTCTCACCCACCGCTTCCTTGATCGGTGGAGGGTCGTTAGCCGAACGGGTAAGACAAGGACTTATAAATTCTCATTAAAAGTATGATGAATATTATAAAGTAACTAAATGCTTTTATTAAATTCTCAATCTTAGTTACTTTAGGAAAATGTGAATAAGGTGCTAATCCATGAAATTACACTTTACACTTTGTTTAAGTCGTTGGTGGAGCGTGTGTGGTTAACCGGCACACTAACTTGGACTTAACAAGGTAGGTAAATGGTGATTTAAGGTTTACCATAGCATCGGTGGAGCGTGTGTGGTTTACCGGCACATCGATTGAGTGATAAACCTTGAGGGTACCAAGTGATTTGCATGGTTACTTCACACCTCGTTTTGTGATCCTCGGTATCCCAGTCACAAAACTTGGAGGGCACACTCGAGATTGAAACTTGCCTTTGAAAAGTTCATTGAATCTCAAAAGAATCTAGGAATTTCTAAGAACCAATTAAAAACCTAATATTTATATTTCGTTTTTCATGGTGGAAATTGGTGAATCGTCATTCACCTACCTTTCAAATATGTTATAGCTTGGATTACGGCATACCTCTTCTAAGTTATAATATATTGTGATTGGATCCTAGCCTTAATATTACATTTGGGTGTTTTATTAAGGACTCTCTTAATATCTAAACTAATCTTGTTCTCTTCTTTCAGATGACTTCAAACAATGCTGCTTCTGGCTCTAATCCTAATGGCTCCTTTACCCTTATGAACTTGTGTGGGAAAGTCACTTTTGATGGATCCAACTTCAATGAATGGATCAGAAACATCAGGATGATTACCCGCTACGAGGACAAAGAATATGTCCTTGACAAGGAGCTTAGGGAGATTGATGAGACCACTGCAACTCCCCAGGAGATCGCTGACTTCCGGGCACATGAAAGGGATGCTACAAAAGTGGCATGCATCATGTTGGCCACCATGACAGCGGAACTCCAAAAGTCCTATGAGGACTTCTACCCTTTTGAAATGCACCAAGATCTGATGGAAAGATACCATCAAAGTGCACGACAAGAGAGGTATGAAATCATATGCTCTATCATAACAACCATGATGAAGGACGGGGAATCCGTCACGAGCCACATGCAGAAAATGCAAAGGTATGTGGATCGGTTGCTGAAGCTTAATGTGAACTTCCCTGAGGAGCTTGTAATAGATATCATTTTGCACTCCTTACCATCGTGCTATGATCAATTCCGCATGACATATCACATGAATAAGGAAGAGGTCACACTCAGCAAACTTCAGGGACTCCTCAAGACCGCAGAAACAGGTCTTAAGGGTAAGTCGGTTGTTAACACTCCTACTCCAAACTCCGCCCCGGTTTTGGCAATCGGGAAAGGTAGAGGGAAGAAGAGGAAGAGCTCTTCGAAGGGTACCAAGGCTAGGACCCTTGATGGCTCTTCTTCAAGTGGAACCAAGAAAGGTTTTGTCACTCCTTCTTCTGACCCTAAAGAGGCTGAATGCTTCTATTGCCATGAAAAGTCACATTGGAAGCGGAACTGCCCAAAGTACCAGCAAGATGTGAAGGATGGGAAAGTTAAACCCAACCATGCAGGTATTTACACTATCTTATCTAATAACTCACCCCATTCTAACTCTTGGGTCCTTGATACCGGTTGTGGTATTCATATATGTTATGATTTGCAGGGACTAAGAAGAAGTGAGAATGTGGAGCATGGAAGAATAAACTTAATCATGGGGAATATGAAAGCTTTACCTGTCACCAAGATTGGAGTTTATACTTTATCGCTAAGTAGTGGGTTTAGTTTAGATTTGAATAAATGTTGTTATTCGCCAGAAATGGCAAGAAATATTATTTCCTTTCATGCATTGTATAAACAAGGTTTCACCTTTTCATTTGATAATGAAGTTGGTTCGATTAATGCTTTCTTTAATAATGTTCTTTATTTTAAAGCATTACCTTGTGATGGTGTGTATGAAACTGTATTTGTGGTTGATAACTTAGGAAATAATGTATTGTGTATTGATTCTGTTAATGATAATAACTTGGATAAAGCATCATTATGGCATTGTCGTCTTGGACATATAAGCAAGAAACACATAGGCCAACTCCAAAAGGATGGAGTATTGGAGTCATTTGACCTAAAGTCAAATGATAGTTGCGAATCATGCTTACTTGGAAAAATGACAAAGTCACCCCTCACAGGTTCTTGTGAGAGGGGTGAAGGTTTGTTGGATCTTATACACACGGATGTGTGTGGGCCCTTCAAACATGCCACAAGGGATGCTAATCGTTATTATTTGACTTTTACTGATGATTACAGTAGATATGGATATGTCTACTTAATCAAGCATAAGTTAGATACTTTTGAGAGGTTTAAAGAGTTTAAACAGGAAGTCGAGAATCAATTGGGCATGAACATTAAGATGCTTCGATCCGATCGAGGTGGTGAGTATCTTAGTTCAGACTTCCTCGACTATCTTAGGGAATGTGGGATTGTCTCACAATTGACACCTCCCAGGACACCGCAGTTGAATGGTGTAGCTGAGAGGCGTAATCGAACCTTGTTGGATATGGTTCGTTCCATGATGAGTCGAGCTTCGCTACCAATCTCATTTTGGGGGTATGCCTTAGAGACTGCCGCCCATATCCTTAATCTAGTTCCCACAAAGAAAGTTGCCAAAACTCCTCATGAGATGTGGACTGGTAAAGTACCCAAACTAGACCACATTAAGATTTGGGGTTGCGAGGCTTTCGTGAGACGCGAGACTCATGATAAGCTCTAACCTCGAAGTGAGAGGTGTATTTTCATCGGCTACCCACAGAAATCCTTTGGTTACCTCTTCTACAGACCTAGTGAGAATGTGGTCTTTGTAGCTAGGAGGGCTTTCTTTCAAGAGAGAGAGTTCATAAGCCAAGGAGACAGTGGGAGGCAAGTTGACCTTGAAGAAATTCAAGAGTCAAGTGGTGAAGGAACTTCAAACCCTAGCACTCAACTCGAGGAGGAAACTTCTGTTGAGCCAATTGACAAGTCTGTACCTCTGAGGCGTTCCACAAGGGTTAGGAATGCACCTGAGCATTACTATGGATTCCATATTACTGCGGAAGGTGATACACTTATCAGTGATGAGACACTGATAGGTCTGGATGAACCTAACAGTTACGCGGAAGCCATGGCAGGCCCTGAGTCAGCCAAGTGGAAAGAGGCAATGGACAGCGAGATACAGTCCATGTACGACAATCAAGTTTGGAACTTGGTTGAGAATATACCAGGTCGTAAGACTGTAGGGTGCAAATGGATCTTCAAGAAGAAGACCGACATGCATGGTAATGTACACACTTATAAGGCACGACTGGTTGCAAAGGGTTTCTCACAAACTCCGGGAGTTGATTATGATGAGACCTTTTCTCCAGTGGCCAAGATTAAGTCTATTAGGGTTCTGTTAGCCATAGCCGCATTTCATGACTATGAAATATGGCAAATGGATGTCAAAACCGCTTTCCTTAATGGAAAGTTGGCTGAGGATGTTTACATGAGTCAGCCAGAGGGTTTTGTCAAGACAGAGTACCCTAATAGAGTGTGTAAGCTTGAGAAATCCATTTATGGGTTAAAGCAAGCACCTCGCAGATGGAATCTTTGCTTTGATGAGAAAGTCAAGGAATTTGGCTTTTATAGGAGTGAAGATGAATCTTGTGTATATGTCAAGGCTGGTGGGAGTATAGTTAGCTTTTTGGTATTGTATGTGGATGACATACTACTCATAGGAAATGACATCCCAACTCTGTAGGAAGTTAAGTCCTGGCTTGGGAAGTGTTTCTCTATGAAGGACCTAGGAGAAGCTGCCTATATTCTAGGGATAAGGATCTTCAGAGACCGGAGTAAAAGACTAATTGGACTTAGTCAGAGTACTTACTTGGATAAGGTGTTGAAGAGATTCGGCATGCAGGACTCCAAGAAAGGAGAGTTACCCATCCAGAGTAATGCCAGATTGAGTAAGACACAAAGCCCTAGTACTGAGGCTGAGATAGCAGAAATGAGTCGAATACCTTATGCTTTGGCTGTAGGATCGATCATGTATGCTATGACGTGTACTCGACCTGATGTAGCCTTTGCTTTGAGCATGGTTAGCAGGTATCAGGGGAACCTTGGCAAGGCATACTGGACTGCGGTAAAGAATATCCTCAAGTACCTACGGAGGACTAAGGACTGGGTCCTTACCCTCGGTGGGAGTGAAGACTTGAGAGTTGTAGGGTATAGTGATGCTACCTTTCAGACTGATAGGGATAATTTCCGCTCTCAGTCAGGCTGGTTCTTTACCTTAAATGGAGGAGCAATTTCTTGGAAGAGTTCCAAGCAAGAGACAGTGGCTGATTCAACTTGCGAATCAGAGTATATAGCAGCTAGCGAGGCAGCAAAGGAGGCGATATGGCTGAAGAACTTCATTGGAGACCTTGGAGTTGTACCAGCTATTAAAGAGCCAATGGAAATTTTCTGTAATAGTGAAAGTGCAGTTGCCTTAGCCAAGGAACCAAGGGATCACGGGAGATCCAGACACATCGACAGAAAATACCATTTCATCAGACATCGAATAGAAGAAGGACTCCTCGTGGCAAAGAGGGTATCATCGGATGAGAATCCAGCAGATCCCCTCACGAAGGGACTGACTCGGGTTAAGCATCTCCAGCATGCTCGGAGCATAGGGCTGAAGGATGATATTAGATTTAGTAGTTAGATAACCTTGAAATTTGTAAAGTGTAATTGATGAATAAAAGGTGTTTTATTTATGAGTAAAGTGTTGCTATCTCTTGTCGATCGTTTACTATATTTCTTTTGCATGTTTTGACTTCCAGAATAATTATGTTTGGTATATCATATTATTCGAACCTCCACAGTCGGTCATATGTCGGAAGTAGGTATGAATCAAGACTGTCATGATTGGTTGTAGAGGTCTAAGTTGTTGGACATGGCTACAACACTCATGAGTGCTCATAAGTTCTGAGCATTGGACTCAACCCACACTCACTGGAATCACTTCATGGAATTTATCTCGAGTGATCGTGAGACGGTAATATCATATAAGTCTTCAAACCTAGAGATATGATTTGTTACTTATGAGTTGGTTATGCATTGATTGTACGTTAACGCATTGGTAACTCGGTGTTATAAAACGTGCTTTTATGTATAATTCAATGAGTGGTAGAACAAACATATGAGTCGAAGTTTATCTGTTCCTTCTTGGATTAGAAGCTGATATCTGGGCCCCTCGATGATTTTGTTTTGACCTATGTACCGGGCCCGGTCAGAACTAAGTTGATGTGTTCAATTAAGTTCTTTGTCAAACAAATCGGAAATCGGGAAACAAACTGCTGGACAATAAGTAAGACATTGTTCCATGTATTTGTCCGGCTGATATCTAGAACAAAGGATTATATGATCACTTATCTGAAATGGCGTATCATCATCTTCTCAGTTCCGAGAAACCTTGAAAAGAGCTACGATTGCTGATCGGTTCCTGAAGTCATACTTGCAGTTATAGTTATTAGACTTATCCAAGTGGGAGACTATTGGATAAGGTGTCTAAGTCCATAACTATTTCTGGTATGTACTTGACCCGACCCGGCATGGTCCATTTGGGTTGCATGGCATCATGCATTTGGATAGACTAAATGAGAGAAATAACACTTGTGGTTTATTAATATATTATAAGTTCTAATATATTAATAGTATTATTTAATTAGTATTGATCAAGAATTAATCTAGGATTAATTAAGTGATCAAAAGATGACTAATTAAATATATGGGTTGATCATGTAAATCATCCATAACTTGTATAGTGGGCTAAAAGGCTCCATGGATAATCAAGTTGGGTTAAACCCATTGAATGCTCCATGGAGGCTCCATGGGAGTTACAAACCCATGGGTCATGGAAATGAAGAGTCATGCCACATTAGGGTTTACATGGTGTAACCCTAGATGTGACACACTATATAAGCAACATGTTCTCCACCAAAATCGGCGACAATAAGAAACAAGAGGGCTAGGCCGATTTTAGAAGTGTGTATTCTCTCTAAAGTCATTCCAAAAGCATTTGGTGTTTTGTGAAGCATTTGAGGCATCACACTTGGGGTGCTAGGATCACAAGGTTTCAAGGATCATAAGCAACAACAAGGTAAGTTATTCTATCTTTCATGCAAGTTAAAATTTGTTCCCCATGTATGCTAGATAGGAATATAACCTTGGAATTCAACTTTGCATGATAATTAGACAAACATAGATCCAAGGTTATTAGGGTTGCATGTACACTTAGGAAGTGTTAGAATGCTCAAAACCCATCACTTACTGGACCCAAAATCATTCGTGAAACATCCGAGAAGATAGTCCAAATCAAAGCTCGACTTCAAGCATCGCGAGACCGACAAAAGAGTTATGCTGACAAGCGTCGAAAGCCGCTAGAATTTCAAGTCGGGGATCACGTGTTGTTAAAGGTCTCTCCTTGGAAAGGAATGATTTGATTTGTGAAAAGAGGAAAATTGAACCCGCGGTACATTGGACCGTTCGAGATTCTTGCCCGGATTGGTCCAGTGGCTTACAAGCTGCAGCTACCCGTCGAGCTCAGCAACGTGCACCCAGTGTTCCACGTTTCGAATCTGAAAAAGTGTTTATCAGATGAAACCCTTGTCGTTCCTTTGGAAGAGATAGAGATAAACGAGAATCTCATGTTCGTCGAAGAACTAGTCGAGATTATGGACAGGGAGGTGAAGCGTACAAAGCAAAGTCGCATCCCGGTCGTGAAGGTTCGATGGAGCGCAAAACGCGGACCGGAATTCACGTGGGAACGTGAAGACCAGATGAAGCAAAAGTACCCTCACTTATTCCTTCCTTCACGATCCTAGTTTTCAAAAGAATTTCGGGACGAAATTCCCTCTAACAGGGGGATGATGTCACAACTGGCATTTTTGCTAGGAAATTCGATTCCTTTGTAACCATTCATCTATTGTAAAACATATACTCTAAGTAAATCTCACTCAATGCTCATTTAGTTTCACCATTCATGTTCATCAAAGAGTCTGAAGCCCTAAGATCCATGGTTTAAGTCCATATTGGACTAGGAGTTCCTTATTGGGCCTAATGGACCAATAAGTACCCAATTCAACTTTATTGGACTTAGAAGCCCTAATTGGATCCTAATTGGACCCAATTCATAAATCTAAAACAGTTTTCATTCTAACCCTAATGGGCCTTATTGGGCCATAACTCATCCAATTAACCTTAGTGAGCCATAAGCCCATTCTTTTATTCTAATTGGGCCGTGAATGCTTCCAAGAGCCCAATGGGCCGAAAAATTTTATGTTTAGGATCTAAATATCCTAGCTAAAGTTAATGGGCCCAATCTACTCCATCCTTTCTTCTTGGCCTAAAATATCGGCCCATGTATGAAGAAAAAAAAAAGAAAAAGAGGAGAATTAAGGGGGTTGACTTTGGAGGTGCCACCTCCATAATATCCAACATGCATCAAGGCTTAAAACCACCATGCAACCAAGCTAGTTACCTCACCCCTCTCTCTCCCATCTCCTCTTCTACTCTCGGCCGAAGACAACAAACACACACACACTTACACCAAATTCTCTCCATTTCTCTCAAGAATCATCCATCTACTTCCTCCAAAATTCTCAAGATTTTGCTTAGGTTTCAAGAGGATTTTCACAAGATAATCATCATTCTTGGTAAGCCTTTACACATTCAAGTTTTATAACTCCATCTTCATGATAGATCACTCTTTTAAACAAAGTTTTTGGTGATCATACTCCTAGAAATCTTCTTAAGTTCGAGATCTACTCAAGGGAGTTGCTAGGGCCGAAAATCACTTCATCTTTTCCACTTCTTCTTCAAAAACCGAAACATCAAGCAAAAGATGAGTTCATACCCCCTTGTTTTTGGTTTTCATATGATTTTTGGGGGAGAATGCAAGTAAATGTGTAGATCTATGTGTTATATGCATGTTTTGTGTGAATTCTTAGTTTGTTTGGTAATAATGGGTTAGATCTTAGCAAATCTCGAAACTTTAAGTATTATTTAACAAAGATCTACGAACTATGACATGATATACATTACGTTATCAAGCCAAAAGTGAATACATGTTTAAGATGGAAAAGAATTCAACAAAAACCTTGTTAAAGGTCAAAATTGTCAAGAAAACAAAAGATGAGGGTAAAAAGTAAAAAATTTTGTTTTTAAAAGGGCCAAACAGGTCCTACATGTATAAAAAGGTATTTTTATGCTAAAAATACTTTTAAAAGGGCCAAAAATGCAAATTTTAGCTTAATGGGCCAAAACTTTTGGGCCTCACGGTTTTGGGCCCAATTTGCGAAAAAATGAAATTTTGGGATTAAAAATGTTATTTGGCCAAAGTTTGAGTCATAAACGTAAATAAACCAAATTTAGAGGTGAAAATATCATTTATTTTCAAATTGGACCAAAAATGTAAAGTTTTCTAAAAATTGGGCCGAAAGTGTAAACTTTTACAAACAAGGGGCTGAAAAGGTATTTTTCTGCGAAACAGGGTTCTAAATGTGAAAATATAACATTTTGGGTTAAAACCGTAAATTTATAGACATTTGGGACAAACTTGCAAACTTTTATAAATTATGGACTAAAGTGTCATTTTTACATAATTTTGGGTCTAATTTAAAATTTTGAGGATTATTGGCCAAAAACGTCGGTTTTACAAAAAGAAGATTTTTATCACCAATCTATTGAACTTCGAGCCAAAACAAACAACGGAATAAAACAAAACGAGCGAAATACAACAATAACTATTTATTGGGCCTAATATACACGTTACTTGGCCATTAGACCCTAAGGGCCCAATTAAGTGTAGATTGAGCCCAATGTTTTTCCATGACATGTTTATTGGGTCTGCGACCTACTTACATGTTAATTTGGGCCTAAGTTATGGATTACATGTTTATTGGGCTTTTGTGGCCCATTTACATGCCTATTGGGCCTAAATTACCCTTTTTCATGTTATTGGGCCTTTGTGGTCTAATTACATGCTATTAGGGCTTGGAATGGAAACTTCACATGTTAGTATGCCGTAACTAATCCTTTGTGTAATCATTAAATGTCGTATACCTATATATGTACCTTTGGAATACAAAAACATACCACCTATACGTAAACATTAAACATACTACAAAAAGGGGTTGAGAATCAAGTGAGACATGTCGGTTGGCACCTCTGAGTGTACAATCATAGCCTGTAGTTATAATCAGAGTTTCCTGGTAGGAAAGCGAGAGTTTGTGTATCGATCTATACGGGGTGACCCCCCACGCCTTAGCTGTTCGCTACAGCTAGACTATGCCAGTCTAGGGCGACAACATCCTTAGCAAGACCGGCATTTGGAAAAATACCAAGACGGGCGACCTAGTCATTATCATGCATGGTTATAACGGCTCATATAGGGATTCAATACCAAAAGTAAACTTTCGAAGATAAACTCTTCGATTGTGTCAATGCAAAACAACTTATTTAACAATACAAGAATCTAGACATTGTTATAAAACAGAAAATATCGGATTTTCTGGGGAAAATTATTCATATACATTTATTATTTATTCACAATACAATGAAACTAAACTACTCTTTTATAAGCTATAACTATGAAATTCACACATGCATTTATACTTGATTTTCACAACATTTTAGACATTTTACAGAAAATATCGGATTTTCTGGGTTTTTATTAAAGATACAAAGACTTTTACTCAAACATACTTATGAATTCACCAATATTATATATGTTGACCGTTTTCAAAATAACTTGTATTCTTAGGTAATCGTTAAGCTGGAAGATTTGCAAGTGTGTATGGTTTTGTTTTATGTAACAGCACTTATCGTACTTTTAACAATTTGAACTTATGTAATTTAACAATGTACTTGATGTAAACAATGCTAGTTGTATTATGTAATGTTGGTGATGATTGTGTTATGATTCATGTATATTCATTGTGATGATTATTCAATTGTTAGTCACACGAGCCCCCGGACGTTTCCGCCGTCTGGTTCGGGGGTGTGACATAAACCTTAATAACTGTAACAACGCGAAAATTACGACATAAAAATTTTTGTTTTTAGATTAATAAATCGTTAATACAGTTTGCTTCCATAAAACTGTAACGCCTGCAAATTCGGGCTAGTTAATTTAGGGAAAATGAGCATTAACAATAATCTATTTTTGATAGAAGATTATTTATAGTAAATAATCTTAACCAAGTTATACAATATGTCTCAAGGGTTCCGTACATATAACGAACGCCGAAATCCGAGTTATAACGAAGAAGTTATTACATGTAGAAGTTTCGTGACAAAACCGACACGACGCTGTGTGACGTACAAAGTGAGTTTGCGATAAAGAGCTTGTTAGCCTTAGCGATCCAAACAAAATTCGTAGTATATATTAAACCGAGAGCGTGCATAAAAAAACGTCCAAATCTGACTTCGTATGAGGAAGTTATGAATTTTCTAAGATTTGGCATAATAGTGTGCAGCCCGGAGTTCGAATTTTAGATCAATCGATTTTTAGCCGACACAACCTAAATGAGAACCGAAGATCTGATTAATAGGAGTTCAACGATAAAAAGACAGTCAAAAACGGAGTTCGTATGTAGAAGTTATGAGTTTTACACGGTCGTTAAACTGTGTAATCTTCTCATATTGTTAAATTTAAAATCGGTCGAGAATTAGCCGATGGAATCAAAAGGAGAGTTGTAGATCTTGTCAATACCTACGCGTGGATATAAAGAACGTCAAAAACGGAGCTCATATGCGAAAGTTACGGGGTTTAGAAGTCGGAAGGGTGTTGCAGCTAAGTAGGTGACGTGACGCAATCTGAGCCATTGCTTTCTCCCCACCAGATAACAACAAGTGGCACCAAATCGACGAGTTGGACCAGAAAATCAACGATTTTGGGGCCAGAAACTTGACGAGTTGGGTCATAAACTCGACGAGTTCATCACTTTTCCATCCTATAAATATCACCCGAGAGTTCCTTCATTTTTCACACCTTAAACTCATTCTTCTTCTCTCTACTCACTCTCTAAACCCTCCCAAACACCCCCAAAGCCTAGGAAACTTCCCTAGCACTAGAAGAAAGCCCAGAGCTCACGAAGGCTCCAAGAAAAAGAGTTTTTCGGCTCGGAACTCTGCCCCCGTAGAGGCCGGTTTTCAAGCAAACCACCCGGTTTCGTCGAAGCGAAGCGCTGTCTAAGTTGGAATCACCACCTCATCAAGTGAGTGCATAGTTACTTTCATCTTACACATAGATATGAAGTATTTTATATAAATTACGTCCTATGTGTGCATATTATCGGTTTACCTGAGATCTATGCTGGATGAAAGATTTAAACTTGTTTTTTTTTCAGATCTAAACTGTATATGCATTTTATATCTTGAGATCTATGTTGGATGAAAGATTAAAAAAAAAATTTCAGATCTAAACTGTATATGTATTATATATTTGAGATCTATGCTGGATGAAAGATTTAAACTTTTTTTTTCAGATCTAAACTGTATATGTATTTTATATCTTGAGATATGTGTTAGATGAACAATTTAAACTTCTTTTTTTTTCAGATCTAAACTATATATGTATTTTATATCTTGAGATCTCTGCTGGATGAAAGATTTAAACTTTTTCAGATCTAAATTGTACATGTATTTTATATATTGTGATCTATGCTAGATGAAAGATTTAAACTTTGTTTTTTTAGATCTAAGCGATATATGTATTTTATATCTACAAATATGTTGGTTAGAACATGGGTAGATAAATGATGAGGGATGAAAGATGATATAGATGAATATTGGCAGCTGCGCCACAACCTGTAGATGTTTTTGAACTACGATGTACTCTAAACAGAGCAGTTGCGCCAAAAGGATAATATCGGCAGTTGCGCCTAATAAAGAACATCATAATTCTGGCAGTTGCGCCTAAATGATAATATCGGCAGATGCGCCTAATAAAGAACGTCATAATCCTGACAGTTGCGCCTAAATGATAATATTGGCAGTTGTGCCTAATAGATAACATTGGCAGTTGTGCCATAGGCAACGACGGACTTCATGCCTATTCCTTAGGATAATCCTTAGGAATGAAAAAGTGAATGATAGATGATTCTTAGGATAGATCCTTAAGAAATAAAGAAGATAATGGGGATGGGTAATTGGGTTAATTGTGTGATGATGAAACATAATAACTTTATTATTGTGGGTTGAAAACCCTATGTACTCACCAGGTTTCCCAACCTGACCCACTCACTTTATTTGTATTACAGGTGTCGATATGAAGCTACATTACACTGAGATATTATAGGAGATGAAAATCATTAGTGTAAATGAATGTAAGGTCTGTTTATGCTATGTTTCTGTATTGACGACGACATCCCAAAGTCTTAACATAAACAAAATGCATTTCTTAGGAAATACTTTGATAATATCATTATCATGTTTTTCTGGGAACAAATTCCGCAACACTTTTCTTTAAAAGTATACTCTGGTTTTAAAAATAAAGCATAAACAAATCGGTTTTTTTTGCCGTGAAAATGGGGATGTCACAAAAATCAGAGTAGCCATTATTTAGCAAAACATCATTAAACCAGAGTAATTCACAGAATGCGGAAACATGCGGTGTGTACTTTGCAATCATCCCAAGTTCTTCCATTTGAAAACCCGAGTACGTGAAACATAAACTGAAAACCGTAAGCACAAAGCTTAGTGAGTTCCCAAATACTATATAACATACAACCACATAATAACATGCAACATACATACAGTTGCCATAGGCTCCCTCATGGTCTTGACCTGGAATGTCATGTAGGGATGTCAACGGGACCAAACGGGAGCGGAAATAGCTGCCCCCGCCCCCGCTCCCGAAATCATTTGTTGCCCTCGCCCCCGGATCCCCTGTTTATATAGCCCCCGGTTACCTCCATCTTTGATTTTTTTTGCTAAAAAACTGATTGGTTTTAGGCTAAAAAAACTATTTTTAATAACTTTAAAAGCTTAAAACCTAATCTTTTAGAAACTAAAAAATTAAAAATCCAAAATTACAAAACGATAATTCCAACAATCTTACAAATATAAAATACGACAAATCCAACATTACAAATATAAAATACTTACATGTCCAAAAATATATGATCAATTCGCTACCTCTTCAACATCCATTAATTGGAAACGGGAAAGTAAAACCTACACTAAACCTCAAATTAGAAAATCTATTTTGTATATGTATTTTATATTAAATATATATTTTTACATAAATGTTCAACCGGGCCCCCCGCGGGAGTACGGGACGGAAATACCGACTTCCGACCCCGGTCCCGAAAATAAACGGGGTTTAATTCTGCCCCCGCCCCCGCTCCCGCTCTCGGTTTTTTAAGAAATTTAGTCTCGTACGGTATCGGGGTCCCGCGGGAGCGGGGTCCCACGGGGGTTTTTTACATCCTTAATGCCATGGGCTCCCCCACATGGTCTGATATCCAAGTGCCATGGGCTCCCCTCCTGGTCTTTACCTGGAATGCCATTGATAGCTTATTTTATTTCCTTATTTTTATTAGTTTATTTTAGATTTTTAGCTCTTTTTATTAGTATTGCATTGTATATTCTTTATTTTCTTTATCATGGATCGTATCGGAGACTTTTTATTTTGCATGAGGAATTTTGCAGGGTTTTGGAGCTCATTGTGGTTGTGGTTTGACTGGAGTTGGGCTTAGTGGGCTTTCCGATGCGTTATTGGGCTTGGCGGATCCACCAAAGGAGATTTGGGCTTAAAAAGATAAAGGCTTGGATGAAGTGGGCTTGTGAAGATGGATCATGGATAATTAATTTTGGGTTTGGAGCATCCACATTTGAAGATAAAAGATGATTGGCTGATTTGAATCACATGGATATGGAGGAGACCAAAGGAATCTTTGGTAGTGGAAGGGTGGAGTGGTGGAATGAAGGACCAATAGCATTACAGCAACATTTGTGCGGGTGAAATTTTCATCGCGCGGGTACCCGCGCAACTGCCCAGTTTGGGCATTTTGGTCATTTGGCTTGCCATTACCTTGGGGGATCAGACCTAGCAGCCATAACTTTGATTTGACACCATTGGAGACCTGCAAGAGGCGATTTTGAAGCTAGAAACTCATTTCTCTTCATCTTTCCAAGATTTTTGGTAGTTTCTTTATGCAATTAGACTTTTGTGATTGTTGTTCTATTGTCATGAGTGGCTAAACTCTTTATATTGGTTAACTTTGGTTAAAACCTTTGAATGTTTGTGGGTTTTTAAAGGATTCATGCTAGATTATCAATTATCTTATGTTTATGGTTCTAGATCATATTTCTTATGCTTGTTTAATGCTTTGATCATGAGATTGGCACTTGAATGAGCTATTGTTAGTTTATTTCTTTGGTTTTGCATTGAATCATTGAATTAACTTAGAACAAGGGCTTTATGATGGTAAAAATCATATCTAGTTTATGAATCATAGCTCCTTTATGGATGTGTAAGCATTGACATCCTCTAGGAATTGGGGATTCCTTCTTTCTTAAGGCTAATTAACTTCTTGGGTCCAATTGCTTCAATTAAACCCTTGATCTTGATTAAGAAGGTGTGTTGTGGGCTTCCCCAACCTCCATACTATCTAAGAGGAATCTTGGCATATCATGCTTCATGATTGCTATAACCAATTTGGGATGAATGATAAGCTTCATGTTGGATCCTAATGATAAGCACACAAATGTTCATTGTGTTGAATTGCCTTGGTTAACCAATTGTTCCCAACATTTGAGCATCTCACTATCTTGCTTAATTGCAAGTTTTTAGTTATTCAAGTCTTTTAGTTTTCAAACAATCATAACACCCCCCCTTTTAGTTTAATTGTAGTTAGTTAGTTTATTTACAATAGTTCTTTTAGATTGCATTGGTGATTGAATACAACCATTTCCCCGAGGATCGATACCCCTTTTTACCATTATATTACGTTTTATTTGCAAACAAAGGGTGTAATTTGCTTGGTGGACTTGACAACCCACCAGCCATAGCCTCCCCCACATGGTTTGATATCCAAGTGCCACGGGCTCCTCCCAGGGTCTTCCATGCAAGTATCACAGAGATAACTAGCATACCACATAACATGTAATGGGTTAGAATTGGTGCCTTCGACCCATAGATATAGTGAGAAGACTCACCTCGCACTCCTGAATCATACAGAACACTCTTGGCTGCTGGTTGCATATTTACCAACTATCAATAACAAAACAATACCCAATTAACAATTGGGTCCTAATCCATAATCATAACTTCAAACCTGGGGTAAAAAGTGATGGGTTTTAGGTACAATAAATAAACTAGAAAACAATTCCTAAGTTCACATGCAACCTACTTTTGGATCTATGTTTTAACTATTGAACATACAACTTTGAATTGCAAAACAAGAACCCTAGAGGAGAGAGGCTAATTTCGAAATTAACAAACTAGGGTTTAGGGTTTACATACCTTTCAATTGCTATAGCAAACAATTGATATTCCCTTGATCTTGATCTTGATCTTCTTGGAAGCTTTAGCACCACAAGTGTAATGCCTCTAATGGAATCACACCCAAACTAGCAAGAAGGAAAGTAGAAGAAGAGAGGGGAGAGGGAGTATGCAAAATCTCGGCCTTAGGGTTTCTTCAAAAGAAAGAGTGACCAAAAACATGAACCAGGAGGCTCCTTATATAGCTGAGGGATCTAGGGTTTAAGGGAAACCCTAGTTATCCTTTGCTTAGGGCCTAAGCAAACCCAAGGGCCTTATCCAAGCCCCTATGGACGAAATTATTAGGGTTTCCCCTAAAGATTTCGTCCACCCTCTTCCAAGGGGTTTCTAGAGCCTTCCACTCAACTATTAGATAATTGCAAACTAGTCCCTGCACCTTATAATTAATTCTTTTAACCCCAAAATCAATTCTGATTAATTTCTGGCTAACAATTAATTAAACATAATGATTTCTAATTAATATATTAATCCATTAACATATTAATAAATCATTTATATATATATATATATATATATATATATATATATATATATATATATTAATTTATTAACCTTATAAATTAATATCTCTCCTTTCATAATTTCCTTGTCCAGTTGCTAGGTTGAGGGCAACCCAAAAGGACTGTGCTGCTATCAATTCAAGTACATACCAATTATAGTTAAGGGCTTAGACACCTAATCCAACAGTCTCCCACTTGGATAAGTCTGTAACTATAATTTCTAGTATGCCTTCTAAATTTGACCAACAAATTGTAGCTTCCAATAAGCTGCTGCCGAACTCTGACCCAGTCAGTTACGTGTCCTAAGATAAGTGATCATATAACCCTTCGTTCTGCTTGATATCCCCAGACAAAAGACATGGAATGTAATCAATCTGTTTGTCCAGAATCTATGTTTCCCGATTCCTGATTTGTGATTATGTAGGACTTCTAATCGAACACATCAATCTAGTCCTGGCTGGGCCCAGCACATAAGTCAACACCAAATCATCGAGGGGCCCACAGATATCGCTTTTCCTGTTAGGGCAAAAGGAACGAATAAACGTTGACTCATATGCTTGTATCTTTTACTCATCAAATTATGCATGACAATACGTTTTATAACACCAAGTTACTGATGCGTTTTCGTATCACCAATGCACAACCGACTTGTAAATTACAACTCATATATCTTCGTTTCAAGATTATAAGATATTATCGTCTCAGTATTACTCGTGATGAATTCCATGAAGTAATACTCTGAGCGAGGGTTTATCCAATACTCAAATCTCAATTTCTGAGTACTCATGAACGTTGCAGCAATTCTATTGCCATGTCTATCCTTAGACAATCTGAAATCCAATTCATGACAGTCTTAATTCACTACTTACTTCCAAGAGTACGAGCGACTGTGGAGTTTGAATAATCTCATTATTCAGGAAGTAAAACATGCAAAAAATGAAACACAATAATAAACAATTGACAAAAGGTAGTAGCCAAACTTATAAATAATACTTTATTATTTAATCACCAAAAGTCAATTGCATTTACTTTGTTACAAGTTTCAAAAACTAATCTAACTACTAAAACTAATATCATCTTTCAGTCCTATGCTCCGAGCATGCTGAATATGCTTAGCCCTACTCAGACCCTTTGTGAGAGGATCTGCTGGGTTATCTTCAGATGACACCCTCTTTACTATAAGATGGCCTTCTTCTACTCTATGTCTGATGAAATGGTACTTTCTGTCGAAATGTCTGGTCTTACCATGATCTCTCGGTTCCTTTGTCAAGGCAACCGCTCCTTCATTATCGCAGAACAGTTCCATAGGCTCCTGGATGGTTGGAACAACTCCGAGATCTCCGATGAAGTTCCTCAACCAAGCTGCTTCTTTCGACGCTTCACTCGCTGCTATGTACTCTGATTCACAAGTAGAATCAGCCACCGTATTTTGCTTGGAACTCTTCCAAGTAACTGTTCCTCCATTCAGTAAAAACACCCAGCCTGACTGAGAACGGAAGTTATCTCTATCCGTCTGAAAGCTGGCATCACTGTAACCATCTACTCTCAAAGTATCACTGCCACCAAGCACAAGGACCCAGTCCTTTGTCCTTCGCAAATACTTGAGTATATTCTTAACTGCTATCCAATGAGCTCTACCTGGGTTTCCCTGATAGCGACTGACCATGCTCAAAGCAAATGCCACATCAGGACGAGTACATGTCATAGCGTACATGATCGATCCGACAGCGGAAGCATAAGGTACACGACTCATGTCATCTATTTCAATATCTGTACTCGGGCATTGAGTCTTACTCAATTTGGTATTGCTCTGGATAGGTAGCTCTCCCTTCTTGGAATTTTCCATACTAAACCTCTTTAGTACCTTATCCAAGTATGTGCTCTGACTAAGTCCAATTAGTCTCTTCTTTCTATCTCTCAATATTCTAATCCCAAGAATATAGGCAGCTTCTCCAAGGTCTTTCATGGCAAAACACTTTCCAAGCCAAGACTTAACTTCTTTCAAGGTTGGAACGTCATTACCAATGAGTAATATGTCATCGACATACAACACCAGAAAAGTTACTATACTCCCACTAGCCTTGATATACACACAGAACTCATCTTCACTTCTAGAGAAACCAAACTCTTTGACTTTCTCATGGAAGCAAAGATTCCAACTGCGAGATGCTTGTTTCAATCCATAAATGGATTTCTCAAGCTTGCACACTCTATTGGGGAACTTTGCATCAACAAAACCCTCTGGCTGACTCATGTAAACATCTTCAGCCAACTTCCCATTAAGGAAAGCAGTTTTGACATCCATCTGCCAGATTTCATAATCATGAAAGGCAGCTATGGCGAGCAATATCCTAATAGATTTAATCTTAGCCACTGGTGAGAAGGTCTCATCATAGTCAACCCCTGGGGTTTGAGTGAAACCTTTTGCAACCAGTCGAGCCTTGAATGTGTGCACATTTCCATCCATGTCTGTCTTCTTCTTGAAGATCCATTTACACCCAAC